>NC_058084.1:452502942-452851604 GCF_014858855.1 Bufo gargarizans | reverse complement strand
ATAACTACGGTGAGGGGCACAATGTGGGCATTATTACTGTGACGGGGGCACAATGTGGGTATTACTACTATGTGCTGGCACAAAGGGGGAATAATTACTATGTGGGGGCATTAAGGGGACTAGGTGTGGATAGTTATGTTTTTTTGGGGGGGAAGGAGGGGGGTTGGAGGCGTGGCCTAGTATGAAAAAATTGTAATGTCCCTCTTTGTGTTTTTCAAGAGTTGGAAGGTGAGGTTAGCACTGTTAGGGCTCATTCAGACGAGTGCAGTCCAGAAATCACATTCCGTGCGTCAGCGTGATCCTCCGTTCTGGACACTGCTCGTCTTCCAGGATCACACGGCATTATACTGATTTATAATGCTGTGTGCCTCTGCATGACCTTACTGACACAGAATTATACGGATATTATGATCCTGTGTAAGGATCACGCTCACACACGGAGACTGATTTCCGGACTGCACACGCTCATGTGAAACAGTCCTTATGTGGAGCAGTGTGTGGTTAGCACTGTTATGGGGAGCACTGTGCGGCTGCCACTCTTGTAGGGGGAATTGTGGAGTTTTATTTCAAAGAGCATGAGTCAGCAGGAGCAACCCTAGTAATCCAGGTATACTGTGTGGTAGGAGTGATCCTGCTGATCTAATTTGCATGAAGAATACAAGTCTACTTTCTTGGTAACACTGCAACCGAATCTAACAAGAATCATTTTACTCAGCATGATAAACCTTTTCAGGCAACATGCCCGATTGTGCTGATAGGTGCTCTTTAAAGGGGTATTCCGGTTGTTTGAAGGGATCCCATGGATAGGGGGCTAGGGTTGGGCTATATACCGGTATCACGATATACCGCGGTATTAAAAAAACTGCGATATGCGCTGACATGTCATGTGCGCTGACCGCTTCAAAATCTGCGTCCGCGGCCGCCTGCCCCAGCATGAACCGATACTGGACATTTGCAGAGTACTTGTACTCGTGCAAATGTCCCCGATACCACTGCCGATACCTGCTGGCCGCTTGCGGCGGCACTCTTAGCAGTTCGGCGTGAGGGAAGGAATTCTGTGACTCGCATTCCCGGCACCCGACCTCTGAGAGGACGCTGTGATCCGCGCAATTAACCCCTCGGGTGTGGCACCTGAGGGGTTAATTGCGCGGATCACAGCGTCCTCTCAGAGGTCGGGAATGTTCTTCAGGCTCTGCATTGGTGGCAGTGGGCAGTGTGCCCCCCCTCCCTCCCTAGTATTAATCATTGGTGGCAGTGGCCACAGGGTCCCCCTCCCCCTTCCATCATTGGTGGCAGTGGGCAGTTCCGATCTGAGTCCCAGCAGTGTAATGCTGGGGCTCCGATCAGTTACCACGGCAGCCAGGACGCTACTGAAGTCCTGGCTGCCATGGTATGTTAGTGAGCAGCATTATACTCACGTGCGCCGTGGCCGCCCCTTCTTCTCATAGGTCTGTGCGGCGCATTGCTAATGCTATAAGCATTAGCAATGCGCCGCACAGACAGAAGAAGGAGCAACCGGCGGCAACGGTGCACGTAAGTATAATGCTGCTCACTAACATACCATGGCAGCCAGGACTTCAGTAGCGTCCTGGCTGCCATGGTAACCGATCAGAGCCCCAGCATTACACTGCTGGGACTCCGATCGGAACTGCCCACTGCCACCAATGATGGGAGGGGGACACTGTGGCCACTGCCACCAATGATTAATACTGGGGAGGGAGGGGGGCGCGCACTGCCCACTGCCACCAATGATGGGGGGGGGGACCCTGTGGCCACTGCCACCAATGATTAATAAGGGGGGGTGATCAGAGGCTGGGGGGCACATGAGAGGCTGGGGGGCTGATTTTTGGACTTTTGGTTGGTCAGTGGTCACAAAATAAATGTGTTATTTATTTAATTGTTATAATTGGTATCGGGACCTCCCTACTATAAACCACTCGTTCTGGTACAGAATTAACCCTGTAATGTTTTTGTTGTTACTAGAAGTCAATTGACTAGTTACAGATACCCGAAATGGTGAAAAATGACATAAAAGTATAACAATTAACGTCTCCTTGTGGCTGTCCCCATACAGTATAACGTCTCCTTGTGGCTGCCCCCATACAGTATAGTGTCTCGTTGTGGCTGGTCCCATACAGTATAATGTCTCCTTGTGGTTGCCCCCATACCGTAGTGTCTCCTTGTGGCTGCCCCCATACAGTGTAACGTCTCCTTGTGGCCGCCCCCATACAGTGTAACGTCTCCTTGTGGCTGCCCCCATACAGTATAATGTCTCCTTGTGGCTGCCCCCATACAGTATAATGTCTCCTTGTGGCTGCCCCCATACAGTATAATGTCTCCTTGTGGCTGCCCCCATACAGTGTAACGTCTCCTTGTGGCCGCCCCAACAGTGTAACGTCTCCTTGTGGCTGCCCCCATACAGTGTAACGCCTCCTTGTGGCTGCCCCCATACAGTGTAACGCCTCCTTGTGGCTGCCCCCATACAGTATAGTGTCTCCTTGTGGCTGCCCCCATACAGTATAGTGTCTCCTTGTGGCTGTCCCCATACAGTATAACGTCTCCTTGTGGCTGCCCCCATACAGTATAGTGTCTCGTTGTGGCTGGTCCCATACAGTATAATGTCTCCTTGTGGTTGCCCCCATACCGTAGTGTCTCCTTGTGGCTGCCCCCATACAGTGTAACGTCTCCTTGTGGCCGCCCCCATACAGTGTAACGTCTCCTTGTGGCTGCCCCCATACAGTATAATGTCTCCTTGTGGCTGCCCCCATACAGTATAATGTCTCCTTGTGGCTGCCCCCATACAGTATAATGTCTCCTTGTGGCTGCCCCCATACAGTGTAACGTCTCCTTGTGGCCGCCCCAACAGTGTAACGTCTCCTTGTGGCTGCCCCCATACAGTGTAACGCCTCCTTGTGGCTGCCCCCATACAGTGTAACGCCTCCTTGTGGCTGCCCCCATACAGTATAGTGTCTCCTTGTGGCCCCCATACAGTATAATGTCTCCTTGTGGCTGCCCCCATACAGTGTAACATCTCCTTGTGGCTGCCCCCATACAGTGTAACGCCTCCTTGTGGCTGCCCCATACAGTAGTGTCTCCTTGAGGCTGTTCCCATACAGTGTAACGTCTCCTTGTGGCTGCCCCCATACAGTGTAACGCCTCCTTGTGGCTGCCCCCATGCAGTAGTGTCTCCTTGAGGCTGTTCCCATACAGTGTAACATCTCCTTGTGGCTGCCCCCATAAAGTGTAACGTCTCCTTGTGGCTGCCCCATACAGTGTAACGTCTCCTTGTGGCTGCCCCATACAGTGTAACGTCTCCTTGTGGCTGCCCCCATACAGTGTAACGTCTCCTTGTGGCTGCCCCCATACAGTGTAACGTCTCCTTGTGGCTGCCCCCATACAGTGTAACGTCTCCTTGTGGCTGCCCCATACAGTATAATGTCTCCTTGTGGCTGCCCCCATACAGTAGTGTCTCCTTGAGGCTGTTTCCATACAGTGTAACATCTCCTTGTGGCTGCCCCCATACAGTGTAACGTCTCCTTGTGGCTGCCCCATACAGTGTAACGTCTCCTTGTGGCTGCCCCATACAGTATAACGTCTCCTTGTGGCTGCCCCCATACAGTGTAACGTCTCCTTGTGGCTGCCCCATACAGTATAACGCCTCCTTGTGGCTGCCCCATACAGTATAACGCCTCCTTGTGGCTGCCCCATACAGTGTAACGTCTCCTTGTGGCTGCCCCATACAGTGTAACGTCTCCTTGTGGCTGCCCCCATACAGTATAACGTCTCCTTGTGGCTGCCCCATACAGTGTAACGTCTCCTTGTGGCTGCCCCATACAGTGTAACGTCTCCTTGTGGCTGCCCCATACAGTGTAACGTCTCCTTGTGGCTGCCCCATACAGTGTAACGTCTCCTTGTGGCTGCCCCCATACAGTGTAACGTCTCCTTGTGGCTGCCCCCATACAGTGTAACGTCTCCTTGTGGCTGCCCCCATACAGTGTAACGTCTCCTTGTGGCTGCCCCATACAGTATAATGTCTCCTTGTGGCTGCCCCCATACAGTAGTGTCTCCTTGAGGCTGTTTCCATACAGTGTAACATCTCCTTGTGGCTGCCCCCATACAGTGTAACGTCTCCTTGTGGCTGCCCCATACAGTGTAACGTCTCCTTGTGGCTGCCCCATACAGTATAACGTCTCCTTGTGGCTGCCCCCATACAGTGTAACGTCTCCTTGTGGCTGCCCCATACAGTGTAACGTCTCCTTGTGGCTGCCCCATACAGTGTAACGCCTCCTTGTGGCTGTCCCCATACAGTATAACGTCTCCTTGTGGCTGCCCCATACAGTGTAACGTCTCCTTGTGGCTGCCCCATACAGTGTAACGTCTCCTTGTGGCTGCCCCCATACAGTATAACACCTCATTGTGGCTGCCCCCATACAGTATAACGTCTTCTTGTGGCCCCAAGTGTTTTTTTTCTTCTAAATGGGCATTTATCGCGATATATATCGTTATTGCGATAAATTTCTTAATATCGTTATCGTGGGAATATTTTTAATATCGTCCAACCCTATAGAGGGCTAGCTATTAGTTCAGTGGGGATATTACAGTTAGGAACCAAATGTTCACAAGAATGGGTCCCGTATCGTCTGCAGCCCCCCTGAAATGAATGGAGTAGTTGGCCAGGAATTCTGGAGATATCCGAGCGCTGTACTCGGCCGCTCTACACAATTATCATGAAAAAAAAAAGCCAGAATTGCTCTTTGCTTATTCCCAACCAAAATAATAAAAACTACAATGGAATAAAAACTGCTCAAAAAGTGTTATGTACCCAAAAATTATTCCAACGAAAACTACAAGTCATCCTGCAAAAATCAAGGCCTGAAATAGCGACGTAGAAAGAAAAAAAAAAAAGTTAAGGGTCTTGGGATACAAAATAATTTTCTTCTTTAAAAATAAAGGGTTTTCATTGTATAAGGCCTCATGCACACGACCGTTGTGTGCATCCGTGGCCGTTGTGCCGTTTTCCGTTTTTTTTCGCGGACCCATTGACTTTCAATGGGTCCGTGGAAAAATCGGAAAATGCACCGTTTTGCAGCCGAGGCCGTGATCCGTGTATCCTGTCCGTCCAAAAAATATGACCTGTCCTATTTTTTTGACGGACAACGGTTCACGGACCCATTCAAGTCAATGGGTCCGTGAAAGAACACGGATGCACACAAGATTGGCATCCGTGTCCGTGATCCGTGGCCGTAGGTTGCTTTCATACAGACGGATCCGAAGATCCGTCTGCATAAAAGCTTTTTCAGAGGTGAGTTTTCACTTCGTGAAAACTCAGATCCGACAGTATATTCTAACACAGAGGCGTTCCCATTGTGATGGGGACGCTTCAGGTTAGAATATACTGAAAAACTGTGTACATGACTGCCCCCTGCTGCCTGGCAGGTGCTGCCAGGCAGCAGGGGGCAGACCCCCCCCCCCCTGTTTTTAACTCATTTGTGGCCAGTGCGGCCGCCCCCCCCCCCCCTCCCCTGTAGTTAACTTCTTGGTAGCCAGCCCCCCCTCCCTCCCCTGTAGTTAACTAATTGGTGTCCAGTGGGCCCCCCCTCCGTCCGCTATAGATAAGTCATTGGTGTCCAGTGGGCCCCCCCTCCGTCCGCTATAGATAACTCATTGGTGTCCAGTGGGCCCCCCCTCCGTCCGCTATAAATAACTCATTGGTGTCCAGTGGGCCCCCCCTCCGTCCGCTATAGATAACTCATTGGTGGCCAGTGGGCCCTCTCCCCTCCCACCCCCTCCTAATTAAAATCGCCCCCCTATCATTGGTGGCAGTGGTGAGTACCGATCGGAGTCCCAGTGTAATCGCTGGGGCTCCGATCGGTAACCATGGCAACCGGGACGCTACTGCAGTCCCGGTTGCCATGGTAGCTTAGCAATTTGTAGAAGCTTTATACTTACCTGAAGAGCAGCGATGTCTGTGACCGGCCGGGAGCTCCTCCTACTGGTAAGTGAAAGGTCTGTGCTATAAGCAATGCGCCGCACAGACCTGTCACTTACCAGTAGGAGGAGCTCCCGGCCGGTCACAGACATCGCAGCTCTTCAGGTAAGTATGAAGCTTCTACAAATTGCTAAGCTACCATGGCAACCGGGACTGCAGTAGCGTCCCGGTTGCCATGGTTACCGATCGGAGCCCCAGCGATTACACTGGGACTCCGAACGGTACTCACCACTGCCACCAATGATAGGGGGGCGATTTTAATTAGGAGGGGGAGGGAGGGGAGAGGGCCCACTGGCCACCAACGAGTTATCTACAGCGGAGGGAGGGGGGGCCCACTGGACACCAATGAGTTATCTATAGCGGAGGGAGGGGGGGCCACTGGACACCAATGAGTTATCTATAGCGAACGGAGGGGGGGCCCACTGGACACCAATGAGTTATCTATAGCGGACGGAGGGGGGGCCCACTGGCCACCAACGAGTTTACTACAGGGGAGGGAGGGGGGGGGCGGCCGCACAGGGGAGGGAGGGGGGGGGGGGGCGGCCGCACTGGCCACCAATGAGTTAACTACAGGGGAGGGAGGGGGGGCGGCCGCACTGGCCACCAATGAGTTAAAAACAGGGGGGGGGGGGTCTGCCCCCTGCTGCCTGGCAGCACCTGCCAGGCAGCAGGGGGCAGTCATGTACACAGTTTTTCAGTATATTCTAACCTGAAGCGTCCCCATCACCATGGGAACGCCTCTGTGTTAGAATATACTGTCGGATCTGAGGTTCACGAAGTAGCTCATATCCGACAGTATATTCTAACATAGAGGCGTTCCCATGGTGATGGGGACGCTTCAAGTTAAAATATACCATCGGATTGGAGAAAACTCCAATCCGATGGTATAAAAGAACTCCAGACTTTACATTGAAAGTCAATGGGGACGGATCCGTTTGAAATGGCACCATATTGTGTCAACATCAAACGGATCCGTCCCCATTGACTTGCATTGAAATTCAGGACGGATCCGTTTGGCTCCGCACGGCCAGGCGGACACCAAAACGACTTTTTTTTCATGTCCGTGGATCCTCCAAAAATCAAGGAAGACCCACGGACGAAAAAACGGTCACGGATCACGGACCCACGGACCCCGTTTTTTCGGACCGTGAAAAAAAACTGTCGTGTGCATGAGGCCTAAAACTAGTAAAACGTAAAAAATCTGTAATTAACACTAATCTGTAATTGTACTGTGTCTGAATGTTTATACTGCTCTGATAAACAGTTTTCGATTTATGAAAACAAGCAAGGATCTGTAATGGAGGAGATTCCAACTTAGGGCCCTTTCACACCTGCGTTCTTGTCTTCCGGCATAGAGTTCCGTCGTCGGGGCTCTATGCCGGAAGAATCCTGATCAGTTTTATCCTGATGCATTCTGAATGGAGAGAAATCCGTTCAGGATGCATCAGGATGTCTTCAGTTCAGGACCGGAACGTTTTTTGGCCGGAGAAAATACTGCAGCATGCTGCGCTTTTTGCTCCGGCCAAAAATCCTGAACACTTGCCGCAAGGCCGGATCCGGAATTAATGCCCATTGAAAGGCATTAATCCGGATCCGGCCTTAAGCTAAACGTTGTTTCGGCGCATTGCCGGATCCGACGTTTAGCTTTTTCTGAATGGTTACCATGGCTGCCGGGACGCTAAAGTCCTGTTTGCCATGGTAAAGTGTAGCGGGGAGCGGGGGAGCAGTATACTTACCGTCCGTGCGGCTCCCGGGGCGCTCCAGAGTGACGTCAGGGCGCCCCACGCGCATGGATCACGTGATCGCATTGATCACGTCATCCATGCGCATGGGGCGCCCTGACGTCACTCTGGAGCGCCCCGGGAGCCGCACGGACGGTAAGTATACCGCTCCCCCGCTCCCCACTCCTACTATGGCAACCAGGACTTTAATAGCGTCCTGGCTGCCATAGTAACACTGAACGCATTTTGAAGACTGATCCGTCTTCAAATGTTTTCAGTTCACTTGCGTTTTCCCGGATCCGGCGTGTAATTCCGGCAAATGGAGTACACGCCGGATCTGGACAACGCAAGTGTGAAAGAGGCCTTATTTCCACAAATCAAAAATTAACAAGAATTTGCTATCTGCGCTGAGTTGAAGACAAGAGGGAAACAATTGTATACAAAATATATATCTAAACATCAAAATGTTGCATATGATATCATGATACAATAATACCCCCTTTTCTATTCAGTGATAGAGAAAAAAAAAATCTTTAGAACATTCCGTCATTTGTTCATTGTCTTTTGTAAAGCCATGATCCCATGAAGTGTATTTCATGGTACCTGTTGGAATCCCCCACAGTTTACAACCTGGGAATGTTTATGTAAAGATTTCTAAGGGGACCTTTAAACACTTGCGGCAGAGGATTCCGACAATCAGGACGTAAACGGATGCATTTGCGAGACAGATCCGGATCCGTCTCACAAATGCATTGCAATACCGGATCTGTCTTTCCGGTTGTCACCCGGAAAAACGGATCCGGTGTTTATTTTTTTTCTCATGCGCAGACCGCAAAACCGGATCCATTTTGCCGAAACACTTGGGGCCAGATCCAGCATTAATGCATTTTATTGGAAATTAAGTAATCAGGATTTTTGACTGGAGAGAAAACTGCTGCATGCTGCGGTATTTTCTCCAGCCAAAAAACATAAGAGGGACTGAACTGATGCATCCTGAACGGAATGTTCTCCATTCAGAATGCATTAGGATAAAACTGATCAGTTTTTGTCCGGTATAGAGCCCCTAGGACGGAACTCAATACCGGAAAACAAAAACGCTAGTGTGAAAGTACCCTAACTCTTTCCTAGTAATTTTCTGTCCAAGATTAAACTTGCATTGACCTTCTAGAAAGCAGACAAACATGGCTACCATGATGTCTATATACCAATCTGTAAATAAAGATGTATAGGCCTTTACAATATTGATTCTTTTCTGCCTAATATTTCTGACAACTGACCAAGAGAATAACGTTTTCGGGGCACATTTACTACGCTGGTCTTAGCTTCCCCTTTTCGCCTCGTAATAAATTAGGCGCATCCATGGCAGTCCGTGTACCTGGCAAATAAACTACGCCAGCTCCTGGCTGGCGTTGTTTTGGCAGGCATGCCCCCGCTCCGCCCAACACGGTGTTAAAAGGGACTTGTGACTATTTTAGTTGAAAATATAGTCACAATTGCCTTAATAAACGACTCGCATCATGTTATATATGCCAAAAAGTGAACTCCTTAAAGAGGTTTTCCCAGATTTTAATATTGATGACCTATCTCCCCGGGGAGGTTGCGTTTGCACGCCACACAGCCATCTCTGCTGGGTATCAGACCCCTGCTCATCCGATATTAACGACCTATCCTGAGGATAGGAGAAGTTATAGCTCCTGAAAGGCGACCCTGCCCCCACCCCAAAAAAAAAAATATATACAATCGCTGGTTCATTAAGGCACAAGACAGGCTTGCCAACACCCTGGTGCCAAAATGGCCGCTGATGGAGGGTCGTGTGAGGAGTCCCATCCAGAGATGGCAAGCCGAGGAGTCATATTCACAAGCTTCCGGCTCTTCCTTCCTCTGATGGCAATATGAGAGCTGAAGGGCGTATGAAAGGCTGGTCGTAGTAAACCTCCCCTGGAATGTAGCCACCACGGAGGCACACCACTACTATGGGGCCTGGAATGGAGGAGGGACAGGGTAGATGCCTAGACGCCTCCTGCTCTTCAGATAAAACCAGGGCATTTTTCTACAGCCTCCACTGGGGAGAGCTCCCCCTAGTGGTGGCTGCAGGCGGACAGTTTTATCATGTACAACAAAAGGTATTATGTGTGGATTTTCGTTGAGGTAAAATCCACAGTAGTAGCTATGTAGATGACGGACGCAGAATTAGCTTCCAAATTCCTTGCGGTTCTTGATTCTACTCTTTTAAGGGCCCTTTCACACTTGCGTTGTCCGGATCCGGCGTGTACTCCACTTGCCGGAATTACACGCCGGATCCGGAAAAACGCAAGTGTACTGAAAGCATTTGAAGACGGATCCGTCTTCAAAATGCGTTCAGTGTTACTATGGTAGCCAGGACGCTATTAATGTCCTGGTTGCCATAGTAGGAGCGGGGAGCGGGGGAGCGGTATACTTACAGTCCGTGCGGCTCCCGGGGCGCTCGAGTGACGTCAGAGCGCCCCGTGCGCATGGATGACGTGCCATGCGATCACGTGATCCATGCGCTTGGGGCGCCCTGACGTCACTCTGGAGCGCCCGGGGAGCCGCACGGACGGTAAGTATGCTGCTCCCTCGCTCCCCACTATACTTTACCATGGCTGCCAGGACTTTAGCGTCCCGGCAGCCATGGTAACCACTCTAAAAAAGCTAAACGTCGGATCCGGCAATGCGCCGAAACGACGTTTAGCTTAAGGCCGGATCCGGATCAATGCCTTTCAATGGGCATTAATTCCGGATCCGGCCTTGCGGCAAGTCTTCAGGATTTTTGGCCGGAGCAAAAAGCGCAGCATGCTGCGGTATTTTCTCCGGCCAAAAAACGTTCCGCTCTGGAACTGAAGACATCCTGATGCATCCTGAACAGATTTCACTCCATTCAGAATGCATTAGGATAAAACTGATCAGGATTCTTCCGGCATAGAACCCCGACGACGGAACTCTATGCCGGATCCGGACAACGCAAGTGTGAAAGAGCCCTTAATGAGAACTTTGGATGTGGATTTGGTGCAAACTAAAACATGGCATCTAAATTACCGTGCGGTTTTCCCCCACGGGAGGTGAATTGCACGCATTTTAAGCACGGAACCCACTTTGAACTAAGCCTACGGAGAGAATCGGTGGATTGACAGCTCTGTGGGGGAGATTCATCAATGTCTTCATGCTTGTTGTCTGATGTAAACACATAGGGACATATAGGCCCCGATTTATCAAAACTGGTTTAGTTCCCCATAACAACCAATCAGATTCCACCTTTCAATTTTCCAAAGGAGTTCTGATAAATGAAAGGTGGGATCTGATTGGCTGCTAGGGACAACTAAGCCCGTTACACCAGTTTTGATAAGTCAGGTGTTCAGTGTTCATTCACTTCTATGGGACTTTGGCGGTATGGCGCCCATCTACCTCCACCAGCCCCACAGAAGTGAATGGAGAAGCAGTCACGCATTTGTGCAACACTGCTGCATTTCCGCAGGGGTTTGAGGGGAATGGAGGCACGGAATCCTATGGAGTGATTCCGTGGGGTTTCTGTCCGTGCCTCTACACCGCAAAAAAGTAGTGCACGCACAACTTTTTTGCGGTGTGAACCGTCGGATGTAGACCAAGGACTCTATTCAAGTGAACGGGTCCACCATCCGCATGCGGCGGCCCTATAGTCGTGTGCATGACCCTTTATCAAAATGAAGAAGACCTCATTCACATGACTGTATTTTGCGGTCCGCAAAACATGGATACGTCTGTGTTGCATCAGTTTTTTTTTGTGTGCACCCATTGCCTTCAATGGGTCCGTGATCCGCATTTTGTAGACATATTCTATCTTTTACGGAATGGACATACAGATGCGAAAAGCACTCTTATCATCCGTGTGCCTTCTGCATCCGTATGTCCATTTCGCAAAAATATAGAACATGTCCTATACTTGGTCGCAAAATGCAGACCACAGACCTATTGAAATCAATGTGTCCGCAAAAAAAGAAGAAAATGCGACAAGGAAGTCATCTGCATTTTGCAGACCACAAAATACAAACGGTCGTGTTCATCAGGCCAAACCCCATCAATTATACCGCAAGGAAAGCTGGGAATACTGTAGTACAATAGCGCCACCATCAGTAAGGGAGGAAGCAGTGCTGGATTTCAGCAGGAATCAATAGAGCTGCCGGACTGGGATGAAAAGGGAAGACACTGGACGCTTATCACAGAATGCAGGATTTTTACTACACCCCCCAAGACACAGGAACGCAACAGTTTTCGCTCAAATCTCTGAAAAAATACATTTGAAGTTTGCTGTAAAAATAATAAAAAACGAGTCTTATATTCTCTCAGTTTACTGGAGCCGGAACGACGTTACTTTTTACCGAGCGATTTCTTCACTTTAACCTTCCGTTTCTTGTTGGGGTTCGGGACGATCTTCTTGACTTTGAGCTCCTGCAGATTCACCTCAGCCGTCGGCTCGGTGAGGGGGGAGCTCTTCCGTTTTCTGGGGGAGGCCGGAGTCACGGGGCCCTCGTCTTCAGGTTTTTCCTCTTCCACCGATGCAGGGACCACTTTGTTTTTCCTCCAACTGGCCTGGAGCCACGGGACGTGTAACGGCGGCACTAGTGGCAAGATGGCTTCTACTTGCTCCCGAAACACATCGGAGCTTCTTCTGAAGCCCAGCGCCAGCACAGAGTTCAGGCCAAGAGCCGGCGCCATGTTCTCGCTGAGCCGCGGCAGCTGGCAGGCGGGGACCTCCCGGCTGAAGCTGAGCTCGATGATGTGCTTGGTGATCATCTCCGGCTTGGCGGACTTGCACACCATCACCAGGTCCAGTTGGTTTTTCTCCAGAGCGCGGGTCACCTCATTAATCCCTATGGCCAGGAGTTTCCGAAGCTCCACGTGGGTCCATCCCATCTTCGGTGCCTCGTCTTTCGGGGTCTCTGTGTCGGGGTCTTTCTCTTCTTTGACAGAATCAATACCGTTTCCATCTGAAGGTTTCGTTTTTCTGCGCTTTTTGCCTTTTGAGGATTTAATGTGCGTCTCGATCTTTTTCAGTCCAAGTTGCTCAAACTTTTCCACCAATGTTCTCAGGATGAACTGCATGTCATCTCCCACCACCGGGGTCCAGATCTTCCGATACGGGCTGTTCAGAGAGGTCTTAGACACTACTGGTTTGGCTTTGCGTATGGCCCCTTTGGCAACCTTGGCGGCCATCTTGGCAACACGGGTGAAGGGTTCCTCTGAGATATACAAAACAAAGATACGAACAAAATTTACTTTATTGATCAATATGTGAAGTACATTTTTTGACTGACAACCCCTGGGGGTCTCCCCTGTCCCCCTGGACATAGAAAAACTCACTCACCTGTCTGCAGTCCCAACGCCGCTCTGTTCCCAGCCACTTTGGTACCCGCAGGACTAATAAGTGGCCGGGTCCCATCATCACTGCAGCCAATCATAGGCCTCAGCAGCTTGAATGGTACATCAATGCTGTGCAAGCCACTGTGACCACAATGGGACCAAGCCGCTTCCCGGTCTTGCGGGGACTGAAGTGGATGGAACAGAGCGACGACCTGACCGTGGACAGGTTGGTGGGGTTATTTTACGTTCAGGAGAGACCCCCAAGGGGTTAACAGCTCCAAAGCCAGACAACCTTTCTGACTTCTAAGGTCCACGATCGCCCCATGTTTCTATCGGTACCTTCCATGTCCTCGCTGGCCGTCTGCTCGGCAACAGTACAACCAGTGCTCAGATGTCAATATTAGATTAAGGGTATACCTGGACAACCCCTTTAAAGGGCTTCTGTCACCCCCCAAAAGTCATTTTTGGGCTAATTAAAATCCTTATAGTGCGATTATTCAATATATAGTGCTCTTAGCCTTTTCTGTGGTTTAGTTTCTTTAAAAACCGCACTTTTATAATATGTTAATTACCTGCCTACCAGCAAGTAGGGCGGTAACTTGCTGGTAGCCGCCGCATCCTCCTTTCAAAAAGACGCCCCCTCCTCCTGTTGATTGACAGGGCCAGCGAGCGCTCTCCTCCTTCGGCTGGCCCTGTCTGCGTTTCAAATATCGCGCCTGCGCCGTACCAGTCTTCAGTCGGCGCACTGAGAGGACGACGCTCGCTCGGCCGCTCCTTCCTCAGTGCGCCTGGTGTAGATGTGACGTCATCAGCGCAGGCGCACTGAGGAAGGAGCGGCTGAGCAAGCCTGCGCCGACTGAATACCGGTACGGCACAGGTGCGAGATTTGGAACGTAGACAGGGCCAGCCGAAGAAGGAGGGGGCGTTTTTTTTAAAGGAGGATGCGGCGGCTACCAGCAAGTAACCGCCATACTTGCTGGTAGCCAGGTAATTAACATATTATAAAAGTCAATTTTTAAAGAAACTAAGCCACAGAAAAATGTAAGAGCACTATATATTGAATAATCGCACTATAAGGATTTTAATTAGCCCTTTAAACGGTCTGATCTTTTCCCAAAAATAGCACCACCTTTAGCCACGGCTGTGTCTGGTATTGCAGGTATTCAATTTTGGCATTGACCTGCAGTACCAGACACAGACAGGCATGGCGCTATTTGCTTTATTTTTATTGCGTCCTAGACCCCCATACGGGATAGATATTCTCCATATACTCAGACACCACCTCCCCCCCCGACACTGGTGACCTGGAACCGAGAGGCTCAAATGTTGAACTATTAAAATATTAAATGGACGCCCCTGTTTGCGAATCACTCCTCCCGGTCCTTTAGGCTGGCATTCTGGCAACAGAACAGCTATGGTGTCTGCATGGAAACCGTCAGCAAGGTGGAACAGATGCGTTATCATTCTCTGTTCAGAAGGCTGACTGTTGTAGTGCACATCCCCTATGCTGACTCATTTCTCCCATACGTCTGTCTCCACTTTATCCCAACGCCAGACAGACCCCCCCCCAAAAAAACACTCACCGACTCCGCTCAGTCCCCCGCACCGGTCACGTGCCGCACTCAACCAACACCGGCGGAGAGGCAGCCAATCAGAAAGGCCAGCGGCTAAACTCCATACAGGAAACGGACCTCATGACGTCACTGGGTCACGTGACATTCTCGGGTCACGTGACTCGGTCTGATTCGGCAGCGCGAAAAGAAGGGTCGGAAGCCGGAGAGCTCAGGCTGCTCATCACTCATAGAGGGGGGGAGAGTGTCTGTCTGTCTGTCAGTCAGTCAGTCAGTGCTGGAGGTACATGTGTGTGCGGGGGGATTGTGTGTGAGACTGTGCAAGGGGGGACATGTATTATTGTATGCAGAATGGGAGGCCGTGTATTATTGTGTGCAGAGGGGGGAGCGCTGTGTGATTCTTGTATGGGGGCTGCTATCTGGGGAGGCCACATTGTGTGTGACATGTTTTACTGAATACAACAGGTTTTCAGTATCTTCTCCGCACCCGATATTTATTCATATATATTTTCTATTGTACAAGTCAAAGTGAAAGCTGCCGGTTTTACTGTTTTTAATAAAAACTTATCGTTGAACCAATCAAATTCTCTATCTATCTATCTATATATATACTTTATTTTTTTTATTGGCATTCTTCTGTGTTCTCGGCGCTTGTCGCTGTGCATAGAGACGGGCGCAGACGTCTATAATGGTCAGTGTTGAGCAAAGCTTCATCCAAATTTGCTTCATTCAAAACTTGGGAGTAATACTGTACAGTGATTCGTCTCCGTACAGTCTTAGAATGTATGGGCTCCGAGGAGCCGAAGTAAGTTATTCACAAAGTTGCGCGAGACTCCATTGAATAACTCAGGTAGTTGATTTTTAAAGTGGAAAAACACTTTAAAACTTTGAACTAGGGATCGACCGATATTGATTTTTTTAGGGCCGATACCGATAATTTGTGAACTTTCAGGCCGATAGCCGATAATTTATACCGATATTCTGGGAATTTTCATTTTTGAAAAATAAAATAATTCCTACACAAATCTGCTGAAAATTAATGTTTATTGTTTGTTAATGTGTAGTTTTTTTTTGTAAATCTTTTTTTCATTTATACTTAAAGGGCTTCTGTCACCCCACTAAACCTTTTTTTTTTTGCTTACTTATAATCCCTACACTGCGATTTATGGCTACATGATCAAATTAATCATTTTGGTCCTGTAGATTTAGTTTAAAACAAGCTTTTAAAATATGCTAATTACCTTGCTACCAGCAAGTAGGGCCTGCGCCGCGGCCGTACCTGTCTTCAATTGGCGCAGGCGCACTGAGAGGCTCGCTCGACCGCTCTATCAATGCGCCGATGACGTCACATCTACACCAGGCGCATTGAGGATGGGAGCGCCGGCCTCTCAGTGCGCCTGCGCCAATTGAAGACAGGTACGGCTGCGGCGCAGGCGCAAGATTTTAAATGCAAACAGCCAGGGCCAGCAGAGAACGATTCCGTTCCCTGGCCCTGTCAATCACAATGTGGAGGGGGCGTCATTAGGATCGGAGGATGCGGCTGCTACCAGCAAGTAGCCGCCCTACTTGCTGGTAGCAAGGTAATTAGCATATTTTAAAAGCTTGTTTTAAACTAAATCTACAGGACCAAAATGATTAATTAGATCATGTAGCCATAAATCGCAGTGTAGGGATTATAAGTAAGCAAAAAAAAAAAGGTTTAGTGGGGTGACAGAAGCCCTTTAATATTTTGGTTTACACTGCTGGGGCTCCGATCGGAGGAGCAGAGGAGAGGGGATCCGCTACACCACCAATGATTAATACAGGGGGGGGCTTGGGTGGGGGGCGCACTGCGCCACCAATGTTTTTAATGTGGGGGTGGGGGGCGCACTGCGCCACCAATGATTAATATACTGGGGGGCTTGGGGGGGCGCACTGCGCCACCAATGAGTAATATACTGGGGGGCTTGGGGGGGGCGCACTGCGCCACCAATGAGTAATATATTGGGGGGGGGCGCACTGCTCCACCAATGAAGTTAAATCTCTCATTTATTCATATACAGGAGGCGGGAGCTGCAGAATGACATAGCCGGCTCCCGGCCTCTATGAGCGGTAGCTGCGATCCGCGGCACCTGAGGGGTTAACCGAGGATCGCAGCTACAGCTCATAGAGGTCGGGAGCCGGCTATGTGATCCTGCAGCTCCCGCCTCCTGTTCAATTTGAATGAATGAGAGAGTTCTCTTCATTGGTGGTGCAGTGGCCACAGCCCCTCCCCTTCTCTTGTCCCCTGTCCTCCTATTGGCAGCAGCAGCACAGGGGGAGGGAGACACTGCTCCTTCTCCCCTGTGCTGCTGAGGGAACACGGAGAGCGCTGAGAGCAGCGCGATCGGTGTTCCCAGTACGTTATCGGTATATCGGCAAAATAAATGCCGATACCGATAACAGTCAAAATCCTCAATATCGGCCGATAATATTGGTAAAACCGTGAACCCTGCTTCGGTTCAGAGGTACTAGACGGGACCGAAGCAGAGTTTAGTTTTAAAGTGTTTTTCCACTTTAAAAATCAACTATCTGAGTTATTCAATAAAGTCTTGTGCAACTTCGTGAATAACTTACTTCGCCTCTTCGGAGCCCATACATTCTAATACTGTACGGAGACGGATCACTGTACCTATTATTATTCCAAAGTTTTGAACGAAGTGACTTCGGAGGAAGCATCTGACACTCGCTGCCCTGGACACCAACAATGGCCTAACAGACACGGACGTTACACTGATCTGTGAGGAGCAGCATTTACTGCTATAAGGGGACTCCCTGTACAATGCTTTAACCCCTTCCTGACCACCCAATGTAAATATACCTCGGTGGGTGGGTATTTAAATATGGCGGCTGCTGGCGAGCACCATAGCAGCTTGGTGCTGTTTTAAACAGCAGACACCTGGGGCTAATGTACGTGATTGATGATAACGTTGATTGCACACATTTAACCCCCTCATGTGCCTTGGTGAAATGTGACCATGTGTTTGCTCCCCCTATTGACCCTTGGTGCTCCTGAATGATCCAAGGCTGCAACAGCTGTCTTCCTATGAAGACCCTACCTGTGCATTGGAGACTATTGGGGAACTATTAAAAAATTTTTTATATATATTTATAAGGCCTGCATGATATATCGCCAAAGCAATCGTATCACGATAATCGACAGTTGCTATATGACCGACCCAAATATGCTGCGATAAACTACAATGAAACACGGATGCCGCACAGCACGGTCGGCGGGTGTATCAACAGAGAGCGTAGGGGCTGGGGGCCGGCACCTGGATTAGGAATGACAGCGGGGATCGGTGCAGTCCCTGTATTCTAATGCACCGGCCCCGCTCACTGTTGTATTTTCCTATCTAACCTGCATTGTTAAGATATAATAATCATGTTTAATCCAGCTGTATTACTTACAACTAAGTTCCGTAACAGAGAGGAGGCAGGGCGGGCGGGCGGCGAGTCACTCACTAGGTCATGCACCTGCGCTGCCCACTGAATGAAGCAGGCGCATGACGTAGTGAGTGACGCGTCGCCCGCCCGTCCTGCCTTCTCCCTCCTCTCTGCTACGGAACTTAATGTTGTAAGTAATACAGCTGGATTACACATGATTATTATATCTTAACAATGCCTACAGAGTAGATAAGATTATACAACAGTGAGCGGCGCCGGTGCATTAGAATACAGGGACGGCACCGGTCTCAGCTGTCATTCCTAATCCAGATGCCGGCCCCTGTATTGGGGGGTCATTCACACTGCAGGGACACTGTTATGGGGGGATCTGTGGATGGCACATAGCATAAGATGCTATATATGTCAAAATCACTTTTTGTCATCTCACCTTCCCAAAAGAACAGGTCAGTTTTATCTCATAGGGAACGCTGTAAAAACAAACCCCATAAAACGATATAAATGTGGCATCGCTGTAATTGTACTGACCCGAAGAATGAAGAGAACAGGTCAGTTTTATCTTATAGGCAACGTAAATAGAGATGAGCGAATTTCATGTTATGAAATTCGTTCACGCTTCGTTTGGTGGTCAAAGCAGAATTGGGTTATGGATTCAGTTACCACGGACCATAACGCAATTCTATGAAGGAATGCCTTTAGAGGAATTCCGTTATTCATTCCGTCATAATACAATCATATTGGCTGCAAAACGGATCCACTGCACAACGGGACGGATCCGTTTTGCAGCCCATAGACTTTTATTATGACGGAATGAATAACGGAATTCCTCTAAAGGCACTCTGTCATAGCATTGCGTTATGGTCCACCAAACGAAGCGTGAATGGATTTCATAACATGAAATTCGCTCATCTCTAGTTGTAAAAACAAAACCCATGAAACGATATAAATGTGGTATCGCTGTAATTGAAATGAGCCAGAGAATGAAGAGAACAGGTCAGTTTTATCTCATTAGGACACTAAAAACAAAACCCATAAAACTATATAAGGGCTCATGCACACGAACATGATAACCCCTTTAATCAAGTTTGACTGCAGCATTGAATGCGTTCTCCTGGCGGCATCAGCGATACCCAGAACGGTGCCATCTTGTACGGAAGAAAAGAGACCAGGCAGCCTCATATTTGAAAGTATTAAAAATACTAATAATCAATAAAAAGCATGACATAATGAGAAGAGACGCATTGTGTATGTGCTAATCTGCCAGCAGAGAAAGTATAAAATACTAATTAGCAGTATAAAGCATCCACAGAGCGGACAGAGACAATGAGAAGAGATAGTTATTAGGAGCTAGATAGATTTAGAGAGTAAAAAATAGTTGGGGTCATTTATCAAACTGGTGTAAAGTAGAACTGGCTTAGTCGCCCATAGCAACCAATCAGATTCCATCATTCATTTTGGACAGCGCCGTTAGAAAATGAAAGGTGGAATCTGATTGGTTGCTAAGCCAGTTCTACTTTACACCAGTTTGATAAATGACCCCAAGTGTTAGGGAAGCAGGGAGGTCTCAGTCATTTACACTGTCACCCCTGCAGTTTCTGCGCAGTGTGCCAGGCAGGGTCATTAGTAAGGACCAGGTCCGTACCGTGTATGGAGCTGGCTAAACACTAGCTCTGTTCCGGACCTGTCCACTAGGGGGCTGAGGTCCGTACCATGTAGGGAGTTTAGACAGCTCATACACCTGGCTTTTTCCCATACTTGGTAAGGACCAGCTGCGTTCCAAGGTTTGACTTAATTTTCGGAACGCAAAGTCGGAAATTGTATCTGATTGGTCAGTGCGGGTACGGTGCCGCCTCTTCTGCTCGCAGGCATTCTGGGAGATGTAGTTTGTAGATCTGCACAGGTCGGGTGGTTACTACACTGCGACTTCCCCCTTGAGTTCTGTGAATGTAGAATCTGCAGCTCCTTTCTGCTGTGTGGGGCCTCCGACCCCCTGACCTAGACCTAAATCTGCCCTATAACTGCCTCCCGTGCTGTTCTGCAGTTCCATTATAATTTATATATAATATAATAATTCATAGGACATAAATGTGGCTGCCTGCGGCTCCGTGGTGACATACTGTGGTTGTTTTATACACCAGTAGTGACTGCATGCTAGAACTCAGTGTATAATAGTCACTACTATATGGATATTTTTTGCAGGGACTCTTTGGCCATGTTCACACTTAAGAATAAAATCTGACAAATTTTCTGAACCAGAAATTTGGGCCTGACCCTCGCATTTCCGTGGATTGCACTGCTGCAGGTCTTTGCAAGGATTCATTACCCCCGCTATCATACAATGGGACAAATCCTTGTGTTTTCTGCGCAAAATAAGTGGAAATTCTCCTATGCAGAAACCCTGTTCAGGTGCATGTGCATCGGGCCCCGGGTGGGAGTAGTGTAGTGATGGTTGTGGCAATGATGGTGGGAGTTGTACTCACAGTGTCAGCCCTCACCATGGCGCTCCGTAGGCCATGCATAGGAGGGGCACAACTTAGCCTTCTCCTCAGGACGGACCCTGGACCTTTGGGGGCTCCTGCCTGGTGGTGGCTGGAGTGCCCTTGGTGTTAGATAAGCAGCAAGGCAGGAGGGCTGGCGGATGGTGGAGGCAGTCTCTCTTTACTGAGTGGATGATGGAGGTTGTAGCACATACACATGCAGCCGGCACAGTTCTCAGGTATTTCACAGAGCAGGCTTTTCCCAAATGGGCAGAGAAGGTGATAATCCCCTCTAAGTCTCTCTATATACACTATGCAATCTTACCAGTTGACCACAGGCGTGAAGTTACTCTCAATACACCTTCTGCAATGCCCAGTCTGCGGGGTGCAGAACTTCACTGGGTGGCCAATCTGTCTTAGAGGTGTGGCGGGCGGCAAAGTCCAAAACCATAAATGTGTGGTACCTTTTGCTGACTGAGGGTACTTTCACACTAGCGTTTTTCTTTTCCGGCATAGAGTTCCGTCACAGGGGCTCTATACCGGAAAATAACTGATCAGTTTTATCCCCATGCATTCTGAATGGAGAGTAATCCGTTCAGTTTGCATCAGGATGTCTTCCGTTCAGTCGTTTTGCTACGGTTTTCTCTCCGGCGAAAAAAACTGAAGACATGCCTGAACGCCGGATCCGGCATTTTTTCCCAAAGAATGTATTAGCGCCGGATCCGGCATTCAGAATACCGGAATGCCGGATCCGTCGTTCCGGCATACGCATGCGCAGATCGGTAAAAATGCTATGTGTCATCCACAGATCCCCTCCATAAGTGTTCCTGTAGTGAATGACCCTCAATACACGGGCTAGGGGCCGGCATCTGCTTTTATAATTGTTCTGTCCCCACATGAAGGCGAATGAAGGTGTAACTGATAATGACCTTGTGACTGTCCTACCTTCGTATCCAAGCAGTGGAGCAGACCGGACCGGCAGATGCTCAGGTTAGATGGATCCAGACGCAGACATGAAGATGCAATCAAACGTGGGTTTATTTGATCCAGAACAGTGACATACGGTTATGCAATACAGGAATGCAGTAGATGCTGTGATGTGAATGTCTTTCCTGAGGTTAACTGCTGAGGCAACTGCTGGTCAAAAACTGATGCCTTCACAAGCCAAGGTGTGAGTCTCCAGTCACAAGGAGTGCAGCACTTAAAATGGCTACAGGAAGTGACCAGAACCAAGGCTGCTAAAACCACGCCCAGCAGAGAAAAACTTTATAGATAAGGAACAAGGCGTGCAGCATACAAATTCCGGCCAGCAGATGGCAGCAGAGAAACAATACGTAGAAACAACATAGTAAAGGGAGATATAATAATACAGTGCATTAATTAAATTTGAAAGAAACAGCACACTCCCCGTCTGAAATTCACTTTGGGGATTTCACTATGACGAATGTCCATAAAATATAAACAACCTGTAAAAAAAACATGTTAGAATGCAAAACATAGATAGTCCTGTTTTCAACTTGGAATGGAGAAGATCTGCGAAGCTAAATACAGTCCTGTTCACCCGTCAGGGACGTTCTCGATGGGTAGTATTAAGATGAGTTCATTGATTGGTCTTGAGAACGTTTTAAGCTCGCCTTTCCTGAAGATCTTCAACTCCACCTTCCGGACCTTACCATCCTTGCTGGGGAAAACCTTTGAAATTAGCCCAACAGGCCAGTCAATCCTTTCGGTTTGTTGCTCTTTCATCAATACAAGGTCTCCTTCCTTCAAGTTTGGTTTGTGGTGTTGCCATTTTCTTCTTCCTTGAAGAACACTGAGGTACTCCTTTCGCCACCTGTTCCAGAAGTAATCTGCTAGATATTGTACACGTTTCCAGTGTTTTTGATAGATGTTCGCATGAGTGAATTCTCCACTAGGAATAAACGTACTCTCAATTTTTTGGGTAAGTAGAATAGCCGGAGTCAGTATGGCTGGTGTTTCAGGATCCATAGACACTGGCACAAGGGGTCTTGAATTGATAATGGCTGAAACTTCAGCGAGAAGAGTAACTAGAGTCTCATGTGTGAGTCTAGACGAGTTTACATCCATCAACATAGAATTTAAGATGTTGCGTGAGATGCCGATCATTCTCTCCCAGGAGCCCCCCATGTGGGAACTGTGAGGAGGGTTGAAAATCCAGGTGCAACCTTTTTCCGCCAACTGATCTTGAATGGACTTGGTGTCGATGTTAGGTTCTCTACAGGCTCCGATAAAGTTGCTTCCCTGGTCAGACCTCAATTGTTTTACTGGTCCTCTGATTGCGAAGAACCGTCTTAAGGCATTAATAAGGCTGGATGTGTCCATAGATTCTATCACCTCTATGTGAACTGCTCGCACACTCATGCAAGTAAATAGTACGGCCCAACGCTTACTGTTTGCGTGACCGCCGCGGGTCCTGCGTGCGGATACCATCCATGGCCCAAAGACATCTAGGCCAACATAGGTGAAAGGCGGCTCTGTACATAGTCTATCTGCAGGCAAGTCGGCCATTTGTTGGTGTAGTTGTTTTCCTCTTGCTTTACGACAGTGCACACACTGATGCAGTACTTGGGCCACACGTTTTTTCATACCTATTATCCAAAGGCCTGCAGACCGTAATTTGCCCTCAGTAATTTGCCTGCCTTGGTGTTCGGCCCTTTCGTGGTAGTGTCGGATTAGCAAGATGGTGATATGATGTTTGTTGGGAATGATGAGAGGATTTTGTTCTGCAATTCCCAGGTGGGCTTGATTCAAACGACCACCAACTCTCAGCAAGCCAAAATTGTCGATAAAGGCAACGATGTGTTCTCTCATCTCAGGCTTACTGTTCATGGTACGCTGAAGAGAGTTAAATCTAGACAGAGCTTGTTCCCTATTGTTCGGGAGTCTCACCCTGGTAGCTCGGAAGGGTAATGGAGAAACCCAGTGATTGGTTTCGTCTTTAAGGAACTCATTGTCCATTATCTTGATAAATTCTTTGTCTTCTACTGACAAAGCTATTTTATCATCGTCCTTGCTTGTGTGAAAGACAAATTTTCCCAAGTTGTCGGCAAAGAAGGGAGGAATGTCGTCAGGTGGTTGTATGAGGTCTGGAGGCTTCTCTTTCACCTCGTAGTGGTGAGGGCAAGGCTTAATGCAAGTTGTGCGTCCATCTCCACGCACGTACGTTTTGAAAGAGCGGATTCTTGGTTGATCCAAGCATACATTTCCTATGACTACCCATCCCAAGTCCAGTCTCTGGGCGTATGGTGCATAGTCAGGACCATTACACTGTTGACGCACCTTGTGTACCCTTAGATTGTCTCTGCCAAGCAGGAGTAGAATCTCGGCGTTGTTGTCCATAGGTGGGATAACGTTGGCTAGGTGCCTTAGGTGTGGTTGGTGAAATGCAGCTTCCGGGGTAGGAATTTCATCCCTATGGTTGGGTATTTGATCGCATTCGATCAGCGTCGGTAGAGGTATTTCTGTATTCCAACTGACGGAACAAGCAATGAATCCTTGTGCCCTCCTGCCGCTAGTCTCTATGCGACCCGAGCAGGTGTTTAAGATGTAGGGTTCTGACTGTCCCTTTATTCCAAAGGCTTCAAAGAATTTAGGTCCTGCTAGGGAGCGATTGCTTTGGTCGTCAATGATGGCATACATTTTTACTGCCTTTTCTGGTAGCCCCTCCGGGTAGACCTTGATAAGGCATATGCGGGCACAACATTTCTCACTCTGGCCCTCCCCACATACGTCCAAGCATGAGCAGGAAACAGCAGTGGCTGTGTTAGCGTTGTTTTGGGGCTCCCCGCCATGACTTGGAGCGGGACTGGTGGTGACAGCAGCCGGTGAATCCCCTGTGAGTGGAGTTGGGTGCATAGCTGAGGCGTGTCTTTCACTATGACACTCCTCACACTTGATAATGGATTTACAGTCCTTAGCCATGTGCTCCAATGAAGCGCAGCACCTGAAACATACCCCAAGCTCGGTGAGGACTTTCTTGCGCTCCTGTATGGTTTTGGATCTAAATCCTCTGCATTTGTTCAGTGAGTGTGGTTTTTTATGAATGGGACATTCACGATTGAAGGCCTTGTCTCCTGATGAGGTAGTGTACTGTTTACCAGTGGGTACTGCAGATGATGGTAGGTTAGTCTTCCTAACATTCACGCTGCTCTTAAAGTCTCTGTGTTTATGCACAATACTTTCATACCTTGATGATGGTGTCACTGAAGCTGTAGTATTGAACTCCAGGAAGTCGAGGCTGGGGTCGTTCCTCATCTGGGACTGTTCATCGATGAACCTACAGAAATGAATAAATGGGGGAAAGGTGACGTCATGCACTCTTTTGTACCTTGAGACTGATGCCGCCCACTTCTCTTGCAGGCTGTATGGTAGCTTCACGACAATTGGGTTCACCCCATGGGCAGTATCCAGGTAGCACAGCCCGGACAGACGAGGATCTCTTTTGGCGAGCTCCAGTTCCATGAGCAAATCACTTAAATCCTGAAGCTTGTGGACATCCTTAAGACTGATCTTGGGAACGTTCTGCAGTCTCCTGAATAGTGCCTTCTCTATTGCTTCTGCACTGCCAAAGGTGCGTTCGAGTCTTTGCCAGGCTGCAGCGAGACCTGCTTCTGCTTGTCCCACATAGACAGTTCTAAGGCTCTTGATGCGATTCGTGGAGCCTGGGCCCAGCCAGTTGATCAAGAGGTCGAGCTCCTGCTCTGCAGTTAGGTTGAGGTTGGCGATGGCAGCTTTGAAGGTTGCCTTCCAGGCCCTGTAGCTCTCCGCACGGTCATCAAATTTTGAGAGACTGGTGTTAATTAGCTCTCTGCTCACCATAAACCTGGCAAACTCAGACATATCTGATCTCTCACTGCTTGTTGCCATGACAACTTGTGATGCCCCTGGGGCGTATAGGCTGCGTGGCGTGAAAGGGTGAGATGCTTCCGGGTAGAATGATGTTGCTGCAGGGTTGAGCTGTGGTCTAGCCTCTGTAGATTCTGATGACTGCCGCTTGAGCTGTGGAGGTAGGCCAGGAAACACCTGGTAGCCATCTTGCTGTAATAACTGCCCTTGAGAGGGCGCACCTGGGCAACTGTTATTGGGTTGCTTAGGTGCTGTGGGTATCGCTGGCACTGCAGGTAGAGATGACTTGGAGGTTTCAGTGTCGTTTGCTTGGACAGTACTGCACACTGGGGGTGGTGCAGATAACTGTTTCAGAACATAGTCACTGGTGCGATCAACTGGATCGTCTATCTCCTCTGGTGGTAAGCAGACTGAATCAAAGCCTTGGCTCAATGCTTGCTCAAGTAGTCTTACTTTTGCTAATGCAATTTCCTCTTCCCTCTCTGATTCAAGGATCTTTATTCGAGCCTCTGCTTCTGCTTCTGCCCTCTTGGCTTCTGCCTCCGCTTCTGCCCTCTTGGCTTCTGCCTCCGCTTCTGCCCTCTTGGCTTCTGCCTCCGCTTCTGCCCTCTTGGCCGCCGCCATCTGAGCTTCTGTTCTCGCAAGGACTTCTTTTTCGGTGAAGGAACGCCTCACTTTGGATAGCTCTGCATTTATCCGGGCCTCTAGTAATCTGTCGCTCAGGGCGGAGCTTCTAGAGCATGATGATCTGTAGGACCGCGAGGAATGTTTGGATGAATGCGATCTGTGTGATCTAGTTTCTTGCAAATGAGAGATGCGGAGTTCCACTTTATCTTTAGCGTCCAGCACCATGGCGTCTCTTTGTCTGTCTATTGATTCTGCCTTGCACAATTCTGATGGGGCTTCTTCAATATTAGAGTCTTTTAGAAAGGTTATATACCTTGTGGACAGTCTCTTGTATCTTTCATGGGCTGAGTTCAGCCGCCCGACGGCAACTTTTAAACTGGTGGCATCGCCTGAGGAGGACTTAATTCCTGATATGAGGGAGGAAACTCGTTCCCATAGCTCTTCCAGGTTGTCACATAGCTCATCTTTCCTGGTATGATAATTTTCCGTGATCTTTATAGTTGGTTTGAGAGAGCGCCTTGGTCGCGTGACTTGGTCCACTGGAAGTGTGGGTCCTACCTCCAGCTCTTCATAATGATCAGTATCAGGTTGCATTTGCTTTGTTTCATCACTGGGGAACTGTACGAGGTCCTTTTCGGCCATTTTGATTTAAGGTGCGCTGTCTCTTTAAGAAAACGAACTTTCGAATTGGGGGCTGAAAATTGCCGTGCGGCTCAGATGAGGCACCCCGATAAGGTTCCTAAAGTGTTTTGAGTGAATTGCGGGGTTTTGGTTTGAGGGAGGCCCCGCGTGCGTGAACAGTTCTTATATCCTGCGAGCAAGGGTTAATATAGGATGTAGAAAGTGGCTTGGCGAGTAGTGGAGGACTTCCAGGTGAGAGTATATCTACTGCGGACACACCGTGCTTCCCCTTGGGCTTGTGGGACATACACTGTTGCCGGGCAGATTTGCTGCGAGTGGGCCTGTTGCAAGGGAGGTTCCTGAGTGTGGCACTGGGCTCTGAGGGAACCTGTAGCCGGGCATTAGACTTTGAGACGGGTATTTACTGGGGTATAAGGCTTTAAGGCAGTTTTTGACTGTTCTGTCCCCACATGAAGGCGAATGAAGGTGTAACTGATAATGACCTTGTGACTGTCCTACCTTCGTATCCAAGCAGTGGAGCAGACCGGACCGGCAGATGCTCAGGTTAGATGGATCCAGACGCAGACATGAAGATGCAATCAAACGTGGGTTTATTTGATCCAGAACAGTGACATACGGTTATGCAATACAGGAATGCAGTAGATGCTGTGATGTGAATGTCTTTCCTGAGGTTAACTGCTGAGGCAACTGCTGGTCAAAAACTGATGCCTTCACAAGCCAAGGTGTGAGTCTCCAGTCACAAGGAGTGCAGCACTTAAAATGGCTACAGGAAGTGACCAGAACCAAGGCTGCTAAAACCACGCCCAGCAGAGAAAAACTTTATAGATAAGGAACAAGGCGTGCAGCATACAAATTCCGGCCAGCAGATGGCAGCAGAGAAACAATACGTAGAAACAACATAGTAAAGGGAGATATAATAATACAGTGCATTAATTAAATTTGAAAGAAACAGCACAATAATGACAGCGGGGCCCGTGCAGTGACTATTCTACTACACGGGCCCCGCTCACTGTATAATCGTATCTCTAATAGTTAATGGTTACCGTATGTATATAATCGCAGAAGGAGCGCTGTGTATTACCGGTACTTACAACTACAAGCGCTCGCCGAGAGGAGGGAGGAGGCAGGCCGGGAGGACAGGCGCTGGCAGCGTGAGTCATACGTCATGCGCCCACGCCACCTGCTTCATTCATAAAGTGGGCGGCGCAGGCGCGTGACGTATGACTCACACTGCCAGCGCCCATCCTCCCAGCCTGCCTCCTCCCTCCTCTCGGCGAGCGCTTGTAGTTGTAAGTACCGGTAATACACAGCGCTCCTTATGCGATTTATTATCACTTCCTGCAGGGGCCGTCTGCAGGAAGTGATAATAAAAGGTGAAGGCTGACGGCCGGCGGCGGTTACGCGGGCCGCATGATGAGGTCTGGCGGGCCGGATTCGGCCCGCGGGCCTTGTGTTTTACCCTGGGTTCACACCTGAGCGTTCCTCAAACGCGCGTTTTACGCGCGTTTTGTCGCACGTTTTTATGCACGTTTTTTGTAATAGTAAACGCGCGTTTGACGCGCGTTTGTGTCATTGACTGCAGTGTCCTATGGCCACAAACGCGCGTCAAAACGCCCCAAAGAAGCTCAAGTACTTGTTTGAGCGTCGGGCGTTTTACAGCGCGTTCGTACGCGCTGTAAAACGCCCAGGTGTGAACCCTTCCCATAGGGAAGCATTGGTTTTCATGTCTTAAGCGTTTTACAGCGCGTTTGAACGCGCTGTAAAACGCTCAGGTGTGAACCCAGGGTTACACCCGTGCCTTAGACAGTCTTATTTTTTTAGTTGCATTAACTACTGAACGTGTGCCTGTTTTGGAGGCTTTTGCGCCTCGTTCGCCTGTTTTGGTTTTCTAGACTAACTAAGACGTTTTCTAACTTTTGCAACTTCTTTCTGACCTATTTTTTTATGTGCAAATAAATTAGACCAGTCTAAGTGAATATGAACCCGTCGAACTGAAAAACAACAACCAGAGGTCAGACTAATAAAAATATGCAGAGTCTAATTCATCAATGGCTGTGCGACTTTTAATAAATACTCGGCGAAAGAAAGACGGACGAATGAAATATGCCGGTCTAATCGTAAAGGGGTTCTGCAGTTTTTTTTAACTGATGATCTATCCCCTGGATAGATCATCAGCATCTGATCGGCGGGGGTCCCGGGCGAGCTTGATAAATGTGCCCCAATGTGTGGGGCTCACCAAGCCCTTTTGTACTGCATGTCGGTACCTTTAGGACCAGGACTTCTGTGCGGCTCCCCTAACTTCTGCCCAGGTGGCCCAATAGTGGAAGTCAGTCATGATAATGGTGCCACTATGCTGCCCGTCACACCTGCTGCACTTGCACCTACCTCTGTGAAATTTCCTCACCGGAGATCCTCTTGTTGGTCACAGGAAAATATTCAGCAGCGCTCGCCCCAGAGCTTCCCTGTGCTGGTTGCTGGGTGGGAGGATGATTTCTTTGGGGCAGAACCGGGAGGCGTTTTTTGCTTCTCCTGTTGCACCTTCGAGTGGGTAGGTATATTGAAACGGAAGCTTGATTGCTCCAGCCCACAACTGGGGAGCAGGAGCCAGTATGGCCCCTTGCAGACGAGCGTGTGCGGATTAGGTCTGGATGCGTTGCGAATGCATTCAGTGAAAAATGTGCGATTTTGCAAACAAAGTCATTAAGTTTTGTCTGCGATTGCGTTCAGTTATTCAGTGCAATGCGATTTAATACGTTTTGCACGCGTGTGATAAAAAACTGAATGTTTACAAACAACATCTCTTAGCAACCATCCGTGAAAAACGCATCGCACCCGCACTTGCTTGCGATTTTCACACAGCCCCATTCTCTTCTATGAATATAGAACATGCTGCGATTTTCACGCAACGCACAAGTGATGCGTGAAAACCATTGCTCATGTACACAGACCCATGGAAATAAATGGGTCAGGATTCCGTGCGGGCGCAATGTGTTCGCATCACGCATTGCACCCGCGAAGAAAACTCGCTGGTGTGAATGGGGCCGATGAAGCTTCTGCTGTCACTGCTGCACTTCCTGGGAGGGCCAGTAGAGGGCGTTCCAATATATCAATACACTAGTGTGATTTTAATGCCTCATTCACACATCAGTGTTCGCTCAATGTTTTCCATCAGTGACTGTGAGCCAAAATCATGACCAGGTTATTGTCTATTCATTTCGGGGAGTATACCACTTACCTGAGACACCCCCCACCGACCTCCCCCTTTCCTACCTTACCATCCTAGCCGTAATAACGACACAGAGACCGATCTTGGATTTAATGGCCACAGCAGCCGTTTATTCCCAAATCTTAAATACATAACCATAAATAATGCATAAAATTTCCATAGCATTAAATACCGTGTTATCTTCCCCACTGACGAGGGAGGTCCTCGAAGCCCCAACTTTATTAAACCGCACTTGCCCAGACTGGCACCACCGTCCTGCCTCCAGCCGTAAAAACGCCAGCTCGGAGACCAATTCACGGACGCCTTCTCCACGAGCCAACTACACCAACCATGGGAGTCCAGCCCCCACCTCCTCCATAAGCATCAGTGTCACCAACTTCGAGGACCTCCCCCCGCCTCGACTGCCGCGACATAGAACACACTACATGTAGGCCAACCCGAACTACGAACCAGACCCTAACTGAACCGTCCAACCGCTCACCCTTAGGACCCCATCTAACCCCCCCCGTACTATGCACACAGGCAACTCCTAATAAATTAATTCCAAATATGTAGTAATGTCAGGTAACAGCCAAAAATGGTATCATTTAAATTTCTTTTTTTTTTTTATCTAGCGTCCCCCACCGCAGCATATATATATATGAAGCGGGTGGGCGGGAGTTCACTGAGAAAAAGTGCAGGTACTGACCTACCCCTGACCTCTCCTTATATAACCTTTCCTCACTCCTCCCCCCTCCTTCCAATCACTGCCCTAACTTTTAAACTTTTTAACCCTCAACTCACCCATCTACCCTTCTGCAGCTAAAACCCTGTCATGTCGGCCTCCCCTTAATTGGTGGCCCAGTACGGCCTCCCTGGATTGGAGCCTCCACAGATATAGGCCGCTTTCAGGCGAGCGTATTGAAATCCGTCAGTATTCTGGCCAGTGGCGACTCTAGGAACAATATATAGGGGGAGCACATAAGATACCACAGTCAATATGGGGGGGCACTAATCATTTTCACTGATGACATCATTGCGCCGCCTGCATCGGCCTCTGATAGTGCCTGCAGCCTAACAGAGGAATCGGGAAGGGAGACGCCTCTCCCTCCCCTGCCCCTGTCCTGAGGACGGCGATACAGATGACATTGTGCAAGCACTCATCTCCCTGTGCCCTGCCGCCGCCGCCCACGTCACCAGTGGCCAGCGGGGCTCAAGAGGCAGCTGCCTTGGGCCCCCCAGGAGCAACTGGGCCTGGGGTAGCTGCGGAATCAGCGGGAGTCACGCATGGGGGCAAGGAATAACCTAGGGGGGCATTGCACCTGCTCCTAGAGCAGGCATCTCAAACTGCGGCCCTCCAGCTGTTGCAAAACTACAACTCCCAGCATGCCCGGACAGCTTACAGGTATCAGCCTACAGCAGGGCATTGTGGGAGTTGTAGTTTTACAACAGCTGGAGGGCCGCAGTTTGAGATGCCTGTCCTAGAGGCTCCATTCGCCCACCTCTTTCCACACCCTTCTACACTTGATTGACAGGGCCAGGCCAGCGTTGGTCTCCTGTCTGCCGGGGAAATCTCGCGCCTGCGCCGTCCCATTCAGTATTCGCCGCAGGCGCACTGAGGGAAGGACGTTTGCCGGCAGCCGGCTTCCTCACTGCAACGTATTCAGCGCAGGCGCAGTGAGAAAGCCGGCGGTCGGTAAACGTCCCTCCCTCACTGCGCCTGTGCCGAATACTGAACGGGACGGCGCAGGCGCGAGATTTCCCCGGCAGACAGGAGACCAACGCTGGCCTGGCCCTGTCAATCAAGTGTAGAAGGGGGTGGAAAGAGTTAAGCGAACGGAGCCTCTAGGAGCAGGTGCAATCACCCCCCCCTCCTAGAGGCTCATTTGCATATTATAAAAGTCAATTTTTCTAAATAACGGCAGCACATAGTGACATGAGAGTAATATAGGTATGTTCGCTAATGTCAGCCAGCTTAATACCCATTTTTCTGATGACAGAAACCCTTTAACTGTTTCTTTCCTTTATTCTGCTGCTGATATATGGATGTAACAAAGGAAGCAGCAGAGTGTGAATGAGCAGCTGGAACAGGGCGAGCGCCGGCAGCCTGCACTGTCAGCCTTCACTCACACTGACCAGCCAGCACAAGAGCAGAATTGGCAGTGAACGGGTTACACCTGCATCCTCACTCCATGCCAGCTTCTGTAGTCAGCCACAATGGATGATGTCATCTCACAAGACATGGGTAACCAATCAGGGGTTCTGGAGAGCTGACCCATATAAAAGAGAGAAAGCTGAGCCACAGATTATTGTACGAGGTGCTGCTGCCTGCTGATAGTGCTGCTGATTCCTGCAACCACCATGTCGCCCCAGGTACCACCCATTTTACTGCCGCCTGGCATCGCTGCTGTAGGATAGACCTGGTCTGCTTCTGCATGCGGGGCTCTTATTCTGCATTGGAAAAAAAATATAATATAATTTAATAATTTATAGCTATGAGCCCTGACTGTTTGCATCGTCCTCACCCATTTTAGAACCATGCACCTCCGAAGGGTTAAATGACAAATTCAGCACTGCTACATCTGCCTGCCCTGAAACGCTTTACTGAAAATTGGTGTTTTTTGCTTGTATGAACGTAGAACAGAAGTTGTTAAAGACTGTTAACCCTGGCAGCAAGTGGGCCTGGCAAGGTACTTAGCCATCAGGTGATGCAGACCGGGTGGTTATATTCTCATTATGCGTCTCATCGTGATATTTACTTGTGCATGTTTAGGGTAGTAGTCTCATTTTCTAGTTTGTATAACACGCAAATGATGTGCAGTATGTGTAACTGGCGCTTCAGGTCTCCATAGGAAGAGATGCAGAGTTTGGGTATGCAGACCGCGTCCTTAAAATACCTTGAGCGGGACTGGCGGGGTGCATGTACCGTATTTGCAAAATTTGGTAAGTCTGAATATATGTATAACTGCCATAGCAAAAGCCAAACACTTGACATCAAGGAGGTGCATCCCATAGAAGGAGACCGTGCGGCTTGAACCGCATGACCGTACAGGTCTTAGGCTACTTTCACACTTACGTTCGGTGCGGATCCGTCTGGTATCTGCACAGACGGATCCGCACCTATAATGCAAACGATGGTATCCGTTCAGAACAGATCCGTCTGCGTTATATTTAAGAAAAAAGTCTAAGTCCAATTTGTAGTCAGACGGATCCGTCCAGACTTTACATTGAAAGTCAATGGGGGACGGATCCGTTTGCAATTGCACCATATTGTGTCAACGTCAAACTGATCCGTCCCCATTGACTTACATTGTAAGTCTGGACGGATCAGTTTGGCTCCGCAGCATTTGGGTGTCCGCCTCCTGAGCGGAACGGAGCCATACTGATGCATTCTGCGGAGATCCTTATCCACTCAGAATGCATTGGGGATGTACGGATCCAGTTCGGGGCCGCTTGTGAGAGCCTTCAAACGGAACTCGCAAGCGGAAGCGCCGAACGCAAGTGTGAAAGTAGCCTTAGAGGTATTCAACCAACTTATTACAGGGGTGGCCAGGCTACAGATATCGATGACCTATCCTAGGGATGGGTCATCGATCACATGAGTGGGAGTCCCAAACCAGGTACCCCATAGCGGTTTCGAACAGCTACGGCGCAGGAAACTATCCAGTGTATGGGGCACACTCCGTACATGTAATAGTGGACATTCCAGGGTACTGCAGCTCAGCTCCTGTTCAAGTGAATGGGAGCTGCACTGCATAACGCTGGAGTCTACAGTGTACACGCCGCATATAGTATAGTGTCTGGTGCCACAGCAGTCCGAAACAGCTGATCGGTGGGAGTACCGGGTGCCCCCACTGATTTAATACTGATTACCTATCTTAAGGATAGGTCATCAATATCTGTAGCCCGGACAACCCCTTTAATGGCAGCATGGTTTTGTGGGTTACTGTACGGCCATTGACAGTGGTAAAAAACGTTTTTTTTTTTTTTTAAATCTGTTTCTAATGAGTTAATTGAATACTGCTGCGGGTTGCATGATCGTCTGGTTCAAACCGCACCTTCACCGTGTGGCCGGGCCCTTGGATCGAGTGGGCTCAGCCATGTTTGATCCATTACCCCTTTGCATATGGATAGCAAGAACACATGCAGGACTCTCCTCTCCAAGGGTCATGGAGTTGGGATTAAAACACCAGGACCTTCTGTCCTGGCTGTCAAACCCTTGCACCATAATGGGAAGGAGACTATTTTACTATGGAGGCCTCCCTCTTTTTCATTGATGCTTCACAGGGTATTCATGTCATAATGGGGGGAAAGGAATGGTCAACCAGTCTCCAGAGGGAGCTCTATGTTGGTTTCCAGTATAGGAATACACCTCTGTGCTTGGATCCCAACTTTTTTACTAAGATTTTAGACAATCATTTTGCTTGTGGATGATGGCGAGGACGAGCAAAGCGCCCAAGTATCTGCTAGGTCACAATCCCTGCTGCTACCTTGGTCTTCTAGGAGGAAAGAGTCCTCTGGTACATGAATGGGCTAAATATGATAGAACATAGTCATCTTGGGCTCAACTTTAACATGAAAATGTCCCATTCAAAGCAAAGTTAGATGAGCTTGACTAAAATAGCTGATTGCACCATGAGACCTTTCCACTTCTCATTTGTTACCTGGGGCTTCACTGCTGAAAATTAAATATCGAGGAGTCCTAGGGGCCCACAATCATTATATTTTTTTTTCTCCTTGTTCTCGAGGTAAGTCAAAATTGAGTTAGGATGCCCGTACACGATGCGACCTTTATGATTGGTCTTGGCATAAGGGGCTTTCTTTTGCATGGATTTTTCAGTAATTACTCCAAAAACCAGGAGTTCTCCAGCTGACCAAATGGAGAACCTCCTGAGTTTAACAAGGTGGGGTGGCCTGACCTCTGGAATCTTTCATGTTTCTGGTAGTATCTCAGTTATTGTGGTCGGTATGGAGATCATACTGGGGATCTCATTGTCCTTTTACTTAAATGGATGAAGACATCCCAATTGATCCTTACAAATATCTGACAACTTTGCCTAAGACAATTGAAGGTTCCACAAAGGAAATCTGCCTACTAGGTTTAGTCCTTCAGCTGAGCCTGCCTGACCTGGTTTCTCCAAACACCAGACCAGATGACTTTTGTCTGCGTAGTGGGAGCCAGCCCTTCTGGGTGATGGGTGACCTGCTACATGACAAGTATTCCCTTATGGCCTCTATACTCGAAGGTGAAGTGTCATGATCCTAATAATAATATAAGCTAAAACTCACACAAATGGAATACATAAGGGGAAAGTAGAAATAATTCACTGGGTGGATTCACTGAATGTCTTATCCCTGTGTGTTCTGCTGTTTCTGAACCTCTTCCAGACCGCTTCCTGTAGAAGATTTCATCCCGAACCCTTTCCTTCGGTCTTGATGCCTGTGACATGCATGCTGCTGCACAGAGCCGTCTGTGGCTTTCCATGATTCAATGTCTGATGGCTGCGATCTGGCTGCACATCCTTATGGTACCTGGACAAGAACCCACATGCAGTTACCAAGCCCACTCCTCCAAGCTCCAGCGGTGTGGAGGATAGGAGTGGTAGTGGCTCTGATTGCAACAGTTGGTCACAGTGGCAATCTTCGCACCAATGCCCCATAGGGCTGGGTAGTAAAAGGAGGGCTCACCCTTTCTTCCCTTGGGGCACACCCTGATATTGGGGCTTCTGTCTGATGGCAGTTGAGGTGCCCTTGGTGTTATAAGCGTTGTACGGATGCAAGGCAGGAGATTCGGTGGCCGGTGAGTGTTGCTGGGGTCATTTGTAGAAAATAGGCAATTCTTTCTTCACTAAAGTGCAGAATGAGAGTTGTAGTAAATCCAACAGTATCAAAACAGTTCCAAGCAATTCACAGTACTTTCTTCCCAGATAGTTGTATGGTTATAAACAAGGATGGGGGTTGTAGTACTCCTATCTCTCAAGTCTCTCTGCAGAATCTAAGGTTGGCAATAATGTTCTTGCAATGGTGACTGTGCAATTCCCAGCTGAGGGGTACAGGATTAAGATACGGTGTAGAAGGGTGTATTAACAATGTCCCCCTCACTGCAGTAAAGTCCATATCGGACTGCAATACCATACTGACTCCAGTGCTCAGCCATGCAGATTCTGGACCTTCCTGGTTCTTTCTCTGGAGTACTGTGAAGTAAAAATAGTTTTCTTGATAGAAGACTCAGCTAACACTAGACTGAACTGGCTCCTAGCTACCTACAAGGGATTAACCCTCAATAATCCATACACAACCATACAGGGATGCTCAACCTGCGGCCCTCCAGCTGTTGTAAAACTACATCTCGCACCATGCTCTTCTGTAGGCTGCCCGGGAATTATGGGAGTTGTAGTTTTCCAACAGCTGGAGGGCCGCAGGTTGAGCATGCCTGCATTAGAACTTTATAAAACTATTTGCAAGTACGCTATTCTGGGGTACGGCACTTGCAGATGTCTGTAATGAAGATGGAGGAAGCTACACCACTCTCTAACGGAAAGTTAGACCTACACAAACTAACTTCAAGCAACTCCCAGGCTCTACTCTAGCATTTATCGAGAGTATAATATTGGTGGCCTATCATCAGTATGTCATCAATATCTAGTCGGTAGGGGGTCAGACTCCCGGCCAGTGGCGTTGCGTGGGTTGCCAGCACCCCAACCTGTGGCCACGCTTTTTTTTTTTTTTTTTTTTTACAGATAATGTAGTAGATATCACCTGCAGTCCTATGTAACACCACAGATAACACGGTGATAACTGAGTACAGATAATGTAGTAGATGGGTGTGAGGCCCCAGAATTCAGAACACGCACAGTGTGACCTGAAGTCTGGGGTCAGGATGAGGCAGTGTGGGCCAAATTCTATATCCAGCCTCCCATCACTACAGAACATACATTGTAATACAGCGCCCCATACCTCTTACATCCAGTGATGTCTCTTTGATGTAGATGTTCTCCCTTCAGACCAGACCACCATTTTTCAGCCATTTCTCATCTCTGTAGTTCTTAGTTTACTACTTTTCCATCATCCTCCCATCTTCTGGACAAATCATCCTACCACCCCCAATACTGTGCCGCTGTGCTCCCCAATACTATACTGCAGAAACGGATAAACCCCCTGATGGTAGTAGTACCATGCAGATAGTGCCCTTCAATAATTATTGGCACAGTGTCCTAAAATAACTGCGCCCAGCAAATAGTGCCCCTGACACTAATAGTGTAAACATAACGTCCCCCAAAAATAATGTGGTAAGCTGATACTGGGCCAAGGTGCCCCCACAGTAATAGTGCTCCCAAAAGTCCCACCAATAGGAATAATTCTCTGCTAGAGCACATATGGTAGTAATAGTGCTCCTACAGTGCCCCCAACATGTCCCCACTGTGCCCCAGAAGTAATAATGCTCCCATAGTGCCCATACTAGTAATCACATTCCCCATTGACCCCCAGTAGTAGTAATTCTTCTTATAATGTTACAGTACAAAAATGCCCCTTAGAATGTGTGCCAGTGCAAAAAATGCCCCCAGTTGAGCTATTGTCCCCATAGTGCCCTCATAATGTGCCAGTATAAAATACTTCTATATAGTGCTCCTCTCCCGCCTTCCTTCCTGTGCCCCCCTATAATGTACTAGCATAAAATACCTGTTCTTAGTGTCCGTCCCCCCGTAGATGACCCCATAGTACTCCTCTTCCCCCTTCCTCATAGTACCCACCATAATGTCCCAGTATAAAATGCCCCTATACAGAGCCCCCCATATAAAATACCCCTTCTTTGTTGCCTCAGTAGAAGCCCCCATAGTGTTCCTCTCCCCCCTTCCACCATAGTGCCCCCCCATATAAAATACCCCTTCTTTGTGCCAGTAAGTACCACCCCCCAATCATGTGCCAGTAACAAGTGCCCCCACAGCGCTCCTCTCCTGTATTGTACCATATAAAAAAATAAACACATATACTTACCCCATCAGGCTGGCAGCGATGTGATGCAGGCCTCTTCCGGACTGTGTCCCGCACTGTACGGCTCGATGACGTCATCACGCTGCCTGGACTGGCCTCTGATGGGCTGCAGAGGAATGCAGCATCCATCTGTATCACTGTCCTGAGGACGGGGAAACAGATGACTATGGAGATGAGCGCTTCCACAATGGAAGTGCTCATCTCCCTGTGCACTGTCGCCGCCGCCCACCCCATTTGTCACCAGGGCCGCGCCGCCTGAGGCAATCGCCTCGTCTAATAACGCCCCTCCCCCCACTCTATGCCACCTCGGCCGATCAGCTGTTTGAAGAGGCTGTGGCACTCCAGTGAGCGCTGGGCCCCTTCCAAACATACCAAGCACAACGCCGTACATTGTATAGTGGCTGTACTTGGTACTGCAGCCCAGGCCCATTCATTTGAATGGGACTGAGCTACACATAGGCCATATGACTAGGGATGAGCGAACTCGAACTGTATAGTTCGGGTTCGTACCGAATTTTGGGGTGTCCGTGACACGGACCCGAACCCGGACATTTTCGTAAAAGTCCGGGTTCGGGTTCGGTGTTCGTCGCTTTCTTCGCGCTTTTGTGACGCTTTCTTGGCGCTTTTTGAAAGGCTGCAAAGCAGCCAATCAACAAGCGTCATACTACTTGCCCCAAGAGGCCATCACAGCCATGCCTACTATTGGCATGGCTGTGATTGGCCAGAGCACCATGTGACCCAGCCTCTATTTAAGCTGGAGTCACATAGCGCCGCCCGTCACTCTGCTCTGATTAGCGTAGGGAGAGGTTGCGGCTGCGACAGTAGGGCGAGATTAGGCAGATTAACTCCTCCAAAGGACTTGATTAACTGATCGATCTGCAGCTGTGGACCATTGAGCTGCTGATCCTCAATTGCTCACTGTTTTTAGGCTGCACAGACCGTTTGTCAGTCTCATTTTTCTGGGGTGATCGGCGGCCATTTTGTGTCTTGTGGTGCGCCAGCACAAGCTGCGACCAAGTGCATTTAACCCTCAATGGTGTGGTTGTTTTTTGGCTAAAGCCTACATCAGGGTGAAGCTGTCACACCAAGTGCATTTAACCAGCAATAGTCTGTTCATTTTTTGGCCATATACAAAATCAGGGGCAAGCTGCGCCTGTCACCAAGTGCATTTAACCCTCAATGGTGTGGTTGTTTTTTGGCTAAAGCCTACATCAGGGTGAAGCTGTCACACCAAGTGCATTTAACCAGCAATAGTCTGTTCATTTTTTGGCCATATACAAAATCAGGGGCAAGCTGCGCCTGTCACCAAGTGCATTTAACCCTCAATGGTGTGGTTGTTTTTTGGCTAAAGCCTACATCAGGGTGAAGCTGTCACACCAAGTGCATTTAACCAGCAATAGTCTGTTCATTTTTTGGCCATATACAAAATCAGGGGCAAGCTGCGCCTGTCACCAAGTGCATTTAACCCTCAATGGTGTGGTTGTTTTTTGGCTAAAGCCTACATCAGGGTGAAGCTGTCACACCAAGTGCATTTAACCAGCAATAGTCTGTTCATTTTTTGGCCATATCCCAGTCTAATTCTGTCACTAAATCCATACCGGTCACCCAGCGCCTAAATACTAGGCCTCAAATTTATATCCAGCTAAATCTGTCCCTAGTGCTGTAGCTGGGCGAGTTATTTAGTGTCCGTTCAAGCACATTTCTTGTTCTGGGTTGAAATACAATTCCCAATTTAGCAATTTCATAATTTAGTGGTTCCTGCTATATCAGAGCTATTTGAAATCTATCCCAAAAAGGGTATATAATATTGAAGGTGCACATAGGGTCATTCAGAATAACTTCACACACACCCGCTACTGTGTATTTCCAAGTCTAATTCTGGCACTAAACCCATACCTGTCACCCAGCGCCTAAATACTAGGCCTCAAATTTAAATCCCTCTAAATCTCTCGTTACCGTTGTCCTGTTGTAGCTGGGAAAGTTATTTAGTGCCCGTCAAAGCACATTTTTTGTTCTGGGTTGAAGTACAATTCCCAATTTAGCAATTTCATAATTTAGTGGTTCCTGCTATATCAGAGCTATTTGAAATCTATCCCAAAAAGGGTATATAATATTGAAGGTGCACATAGGGTCATTCAGAATAACTTCACACACACCCGCTACTGTGTATTTCCAAGTCTAATTCTGTCACTAAACCCATACCTGTCACCCAGCGCCTAAATACTAGGCCTCAAATTTAAATCCCTCTAAATCTCTCGTTACCGTTGTCCTGTTGTAGCTGGGAAAGTTATTTAGTGCCCGTCAAAGCACATTTTTTGTTCTGGGTTGAAGTACAATTCCCAATTTAGCAATTTCATAATTTAGTGGTTCCTGCTATATCAGAGCTATTTGAAATCTATCCCAAAAAGGGTATATAATATTGAAGGTGCACATAGGGTCATTCAGAATAACTTCACACACACCCGCTACTGTGTATTTCCAAGTCTAATTCTGTCACTAAACCCATACCTGTCACCCAGCGCCTAAATACTAGGCCTCAAATTTAAATCCCTCTAAATCTCTCGTTACCGTTGTCCTGTTGTAGCTGGGAAAGTTATTTAGTGCCCGTCAAAGCACATTTTTTGTTCTGGGTTGAAGTACAATTCCCAATTTAGCAATTTCATAATTTAGTGGTTCCTGCTATATCAGAGCTATTTGAAATCTATCCCAAAAAGGGTATATAATATTGAAGGTGCACATAGGGTCATTCAGAATAACTTCACACACACCCGCTACTGTGTATTTCCAAGTCTAATTCTGTCACTAAATCCATACCGGTGACCCAGCGCCTAAATACTAGGCCTCAAATTTAAATCCCTCTAAATCTCTCGTTACCGTTGTCCTGTTGTAGCTGGGAAAGTTATTTAGTGCCCGTCAAAGCACATTTTTTGTTCTGGGTTGAAGTACAATTCCCAATTTAGCAATTTCATAATTTAGTGGTTTCTGCTATATCAGAGCTATTTGAAATCTATCCCTAAAAGGGTATATAATATTGAAGGTGCACATAGGGTCATTCAGAATAACTTCACACACACCCGCTACTGTGTATTTCCAAGTCTAATTCTGTCACTAAACCCATACCTGTCACCCAGCGCCTAAATACTAGGCCTCAAATTTAAATCCCTCTAAATCTCTCGTTACCGTTGTCCTGTTGTAGCTGGGAAAGTTATTTAGTGCCCGTCAAAGCACATTTTTTGTTCTGGGTTGAAGTACAATTCCCAATTTAGCAATTTCATAATTTAGTGGTTTCTGCTATATCAGAGCTATTTGAAATCTATCCCTAAAAGGGTATATAATATTGAAGGTGCACATAGGGTCATTCAGAATAACTTCACACACACCCGCTACTGTGTATTTCCAAGTCTAATTCTGTCACTAAACCCATACCTGTCACCCAGCGCCTAAATACTAGGCCTCAAATTTAAATCCCTCTAAATCTCTCGTTACCGTTGTCCTGTTGTAGCTGGGAAAGTTATTTAGTGCCCGTCAAAGCACATTTTTTGTTCTGGGTTGAAGTACAATTCCCAATTTAGCAATTTCATAATTTAGTGGTTCCTGCTATATCAGAGCTATTTGAAATCTATCCCAAAAAGGGTATATAATATTGAAGGTGCACATAGGGTCATTCAGAATAACTTCACACACACCCGCTACTGTGTATTTCCAAGTCTAATTCTGTCACTAAACCCATACCTGTCACCCAGCGCCTAAATACTAGGCCTCAAATTTAAATCCCTCTAAATCTCTCGTTACCGTTGTCCTGTTGTAGCTGGGAAAGTTATTTAGTGCCCGTCAAAGCACATTTTTTGTTCTGGGTTGAAGTACAATTCCCAATTTAGCAATTTCATAATTTAGTGGTTCCTGCTATATCAGAGCTATTTGAAATCTATCCCAAAAAGGGTATATAATATTGAAGGTGCACATAGGGTCATTCAGAATAACTTCACACACACCCGCTACTGTGTATTTCCAAGTCTAATTCTGTCACTAAATCCATACCGGTGACCCAGCGCCTAAATACTAGGCCTCAAATTTAATTCCCTCTAAATCTCTCGTTACCCACCGCTGTACTGTTGTTGCTGGGCAAGATATTTAGTGTCCGTCAAAGCACATTTTTTGTTCTGGGTTGAAGTACAATTCCCAATTTAGCAATTTCATAATTTAGTGGTTTCTGCTATATCAGAGCTATTTGAAATCTATCCATAAAAGGGTATATAATATTGAAGGTGCACATAGGGTCATTCAGAATAACTTCACACACACCCGCTACTGTGTATTTCCAAGTCTAATTCTGTCACTAAACCCATACCTGTCACCCAGCGCCTAAATACTAGGCCTCAAATTTAAATCCCTCTAAATCTCTCGTTACCGTTGTCCTGTTGTAGCTGGGAAAGTTATTTAGTGCCCGTCAAAGCACATTTTTTGTTCTGGGTTGAAGTACAATTCCCAATTTAGCAATTTCATAATTTAGTGGTTCCTGCTATATCAGAGCTATTTGAAATCTATCCCAAAAAGGGTATATAATATTGAAGGTGCACATAGGGTCATTCAGAATAACTTCACACACACCCGCTACTGTGTATTTCCAAGTCTAATTCTGTCACTAAATCCATACCGGTGACCCAGCGCCTAAATACTAGGCCTCAAATTTAATTCCCTCTAAATCTCTCGTTACCCACCGCTGTACTGTTGTTGCTGGGCAAGATATTTAGTGTCCGTCAAAGCACATTTTTTGTTCTGGGTTGAAGTACAATTCCCAATTTAGCAATTTCATAATTTAGTGGTTTCTGCTATATCAGAGCTATTTGAAATCTATCCCTAAAAGGGTATATAATATTCAAGGTGCACATAGGGTCATTCAGAATAACTTCACACACACCCGCTACTGTGTATTTCCAAGTCTAATTCTGTCACTAAACCCATACCTGTCACCCAGCGCCTAAATACTAGGCCTCAAATTTAAATCCCTCTAAATCTCTCGTTACCGTTGTCCTGTTGTAGCTGGGAAAGTTATTTAGTGCCCGTCAAAGCACATTTTTTGTTCTGGGTTGAAGTACAATTCCCAATTTAGCAATTTCATAATTTAGTGGTTCCTGCTATATCAGAGCTATTTGAAATCTATCCCAAAAAGGGTATATAATATTGAAGGTGCACATAGGGTCATTCAGAATAACTTCACACACACCCGCTACTGTGTATTTCCAAGTCTAATTCTGTCACTAAACCCATACCTGTCACCCAGCGCCTAAATACTAGGCCTCAAATTTAAATCCCTCTAAATCTCTCGTTACCGTTGTCCTGTTGTAGCTGGGAAAGTTATTTAGTGCCCGTCAAAGCACATTTTTTGTTCTGGGTTGAAGTACAATTCCCAATTTAGCAATTTCATAATTTAGTGGTTTCTGCTATATCAGAGCTATTTGAAATCTATCCCTAAAAGGGTATATAATATTCAAGGTGCACATTGGGTCATTCAGAATAACTTCACACACACCCGCTACTGTGTATTTCCAAGTCTAATTCTGTCACTAAACCCATACCTGTCACCCAGCGCCTAAATACTAGGCCTCAAATTTATATCCCGCTAAATCTGTCCTAGTGCTGTAGCTGGGCGAGTTATTTAGTGTCCGTTCAAGCACATTTCTTGTTCTGGGTTGAAATACAATTCCCAATTTAGCAATTTCATAATTTAGTGGTTTCTGCTATATCAGAGCTATTTGAAATCTATCCCTAAAAGGGTATATAATATTCAAGGTGCACATAGGGTCATTCAGAATAACTTCACACACACACGCTTCTGTGAATTTCCAAGTCTAATTCTGTCACTAAATCCATACCGGTCACCCAGCGCCTAAATACTAGGCCTCAAATTTATATCCCGCTGAATTTGAATACAATACATTGGGCCAAATAATATATTTGTTGTTGTGGTGAACCATAACAATGAGAAAAACATCTAGTAAGGGACGCGGACGTGGACATGGTCGTGGTGGTGTTAGTGGACCCTCTGGTGCTGGGAGAGGACGTGGCCGTTCTGCCACATCCACACGTCCTAGTGTACCAACTACCTCAGGTCCCAGTAGCCGCCAGAATTTACAGCGATATATGGTGGGGCCCAATGCCGTTCTAAGGATGGTAAGGCCTGAGCAGGTACAGGCATTAGTCAATTGGGTGGCCGACAGTGGATCCAGCACGTTCACATTATCTCCCACCCAGTCTTCTGCAGAAAGCGCACAGATGGCGCCTGAAAACCAACCCCATCAGTCTGTCACATCACCCCCATGCATACCAGGGAAACTGTCTCAGCCTCAAGTTATGCAGCAGTCTCTTATGCTGTTTGAAGACTCCGCTGGCAGGGTTTCCCAAGGGCATCCACCTAGCCCTTCCCCAGCGGTGAAAGACATAGAATGCACTGACGCACAACCACTTATGTTTCCTGATGATGAGGACATGGGAATACCACCTCAGTATGTCTCTGATGATGACGAAACACAGGTGCCAACTGCTGCGTCTTTCTGCAGTGTGCAGACTGAACAGGAGGTCAGGGATCAAGACTGGGTGGAAGACGATGCAGGGGACGATGAGGTCCTAGACCCCACATGGAATGAAGGTCGTGCCACTGACTTTCACAGTTCGGAGGAAGAGGCAGTGGTGAGACCGAGCCAACAGCGTAGCAAAAGAGGGAGCAGTGGGCAAAAGCAGAACACCCGCCGCCAAGAGACTCCGCCTGCTACTGACCGCCGCCATCTGGGACCGAGCACCCCAAAGGCAGCTTCAAGGAGTTCCCTGGCATGGCACTTCTTCAAACAATGTGCTGACGACAAGACCCGAGTGGTTTGCACGCTGTGCCATCAGAGCCTGAAGCGAGGCATTAACGTTCTGAACCTGAGCACAACCTGCATGACCAGGCACCTGCATGCAAAGCATGAACTGCAGTGGAGGAAACACCTTAAAACCAAGGAAGTCACTCAGGCTCCCCCTGCTACCTCTTCTGCTGCTGCCGCCTCGGCCTATTCTGCTGCTGCCGCCTCGGCCTCTTCCTCCGCCTCCGGAGGAACGTTGGCACCTGCCGCCCAGCAAACAGGGGATGTACCACCAACACCACCACCACCACCTCCGTCACCAAGCGTCTCAACCATGTCACACGCCAGCGTTCAGCTCTCCATCTCACAAACATTTGATAGAAAGCGTAAATTCCCACCTAGCCACCCTCGATCCCTGGCCCTGAATGCCAGCATTTCTAAACTACTGGCCTATGAAATGCTGTCATTTAGGCTGGTGGACACAGACAGCTTCAAACAGCTCATGTCGCTTGCTGTCCCACAGTATGTTGTTCCCAGCCGCCACTACTTCTCCAAGAGAGCCGTGCCTTCCCTGCACAACCAAGTATCCCATAAAATCAAGTGTGCACTGCGCAACGCCATCTGTAGCAAGGTCCACCTAACCACAGATACGTGGACCAGTAAGCACGGCCAGGGACGCTATATCTCCCTAACTGCACACTGGGTAAATGTAGTGGCAGCTGGGCCCCAGGCGGAGAGCTGTTTGGCGCACGTGCTGCCGCCGCCAAGGATCGCAGGGCAACATTCTTTGCCTCCTGTTGCCACCTCCTCCTTCTCGGCTTCCTCCTCCTCTTCTTCCACCTGCTCATCCAGTCAGCCACACACCTTCACCACCAACTTCAGCACAGCCCGGGGTAAACGTCAGCAGGCCATTCTGAAACTCATATGTTTGGGGGACAGGCCCCACACCGCACAGGAGTTGTGGCGGGGTATTGAACAACAGACCGACGAGTGGTTGCTGCCGGTGAGCCTCAAGCCCGGCCTGGTGGTGTGTGATAATGGGCGAAATCTCGTTGCAGCTCTGGGACTAGCCGGTTTGACGCACATCCCTTGCTTGGCGCATGTGCTGAATTTGGTGGTGCAGAAGTTCATTCACAACTACCCCGACATGTCAGAGCTGCTGCATAAAGTGCGGGCCGTCTGTTCGCGCTTCCGGCGTTCACATCCTGCCGCTGCTCGCCTGTCTGCGCTACAGCGTAACTTCGGCCTTCCCGCTCACCGCCTCATATGCGACGTGCCCACCAGGTGGAACTCCACCTTGCACATGCTGGACAGACTGTGCGAGCAGCAGCAGGCCATAGTGGAGTTTCAGCTGCAGCACGCACGGGTCAGTCGCACTACAGAACAGCACCACTTCACCACCAATGACTGGGCCTCCATGCGAGACCTGTGTGCCCTGTTGCGCTGTTTCGAGTACTCCACCAACATGGCCAGTGGCGATGACACCGTTATCAGCGTTACAATACCACTTCTATGTCTCCTTGAGAAAACACTTAGGGCGATGATGGAACAGGAGGTGGCCCAGGAGGAGGAGGAGGAGGATGAGGAAGAGGGGTCATTTTTAGCACTTTCAGGCCAGTCTCTTCGAAGTGACTCAGAGGGAGGTTTTTTGCAACAGCAGAGGCCAGGTACAAATGTGGCCAGCCAGGGCCCACTACTGGAGGACGAGGAGGACGAGGATGAGGAGGAGGTGGAGGAGGATGAGGATGAAGCATGGTCACAGCGGGGTGGCACCCAACGCAGCTCGGGTCCATCACTGGTGCGTGGCTGGGGGAAAGGCAGGACGATGACGATACGCCTCCCACAGAGGACAGCTTGTCCTTATCCCTGGGCAGCCTGGCACACATGAGCGACTACATGCTGCAGTGCCTGCGCAACGACAGCAGAGTTGCCCACATTTTAACGTGTGCGGACTACTGGGTTGCCACCCTGCTGGATCCACGCTACAAAGACAATGTGCCCACCTTACTTCCTGCACTGGAGCGTGATAGGAAGATGCGCGAGTACAAGCGCACGTTGGTAGACGCGCTACTGAGAGCATTCCCAAATGTCACAGGGGAACAAGTGGAAGCCCAAGGCCAAGGCAGAGGAGGAGCAAGAGGTCGCCAAGGCAGCTGTGTCACGGCCAGCTCCTCTGAGGGCAGGGTTAGCATGGCAGAGATGTGGAAAACTTTTGTCAACACGCCACAGCTAACTGCACCACCACCTGATACGCAACGTGTTAGCAGGAGGCAACATTTCACTAACATGGTGGAACAGTACGTGTGCACACCCCTCCACGTACTGACTGATGGTTCGGCCCCATTCAACTTCTGGGTCTCTAAATTGTCCACGTGGCCAGAGCTAGCCTTTTATGCCTTGGAGGTGCTGGCCTGCCCGGCAGCCAGCGTTTTGTCTGAACGTGTATTCAGCACGGCAGGGGGCGTCATTACAGACAAACGCAGCCGCCTGTCTACAGCCAATGTGGACAAGCTGACGTTCATAAAAATGAACCAGGCATGGATCCCACAGGACCTGTCCGTCCCTTGTCCAGATTAGACATTAACTACCTCCCCATAACCATATATTATTGGACTCCAGGGCACTTCCTCATTCAATCCTATTTTTATTTTCATTTTACCATTATATTGCGATGCTACCCAAAGTTGAATGAACCTCTCCTCTGCCTGTGTGCTAGGCCTAAATATATGCCAATGGACTGTTGCAGTGGTGGCTGACATGAAGCCTGATTCTCTGCTATGACATGCAGACTAATTCTCTGCTGACATGAAGCCAGATTGTCTGTTACGGGACCTTTCTCCTCTGCCTGGGTTCTGGGCCTAAATTTATGAAAATTGACTCTTACAGTGGTGGGTGACGTGAAGCCTGATTCTCTGCTATGATATGAAGACTGATTCTCTGCTGTCATGAAGCCAGATTGTCTGTTACGGGACCTCTCTGCTCTGCCTGTGTGCTAGGCCTAAATATATGCCAATGGACTGTTGCAGTGGTGGGTGACGTGAAGCCTGATTCTCTGCTATGATATGAAGACTGATTCTCTGCTGACATGAAGCCAGATTGTCTGTTACGGGACCTCCCTCCTCTGCCTGGGTGCTGGGCCTAAATATATGCCAATGGACTGTTGCAGTGGTGGCTGACGTGAAGCCTCATTCTCTGCTATGACATGCAGACTAATTCTCTGCTGACATGAAGACAGATTCTCTGTTACGGGACCTCCCTCCTCTGCCTGGGTGCTGGGCCTAAATATATGCCAATGGACTGTTGCAGTGGTGGCTGACGTGAAGCCTCATTCTCTGCTATGATATGAAGACTGATTCTCTGCTGACATGAAGCCAGATTGTCTGTTACGGGACCTTTCTCCTCTGCCTGGGTTCTGGGCCTAAATTTATGAAAATTGACTCTTACAGTGGTGGGTGACGTGAAGCCTGATTCTCTGCTATGATATGAAGACTGATTCTCTGCTGACATGAAGCCAGATTGTCTGTTACGGGACCTTTCTCCTCTGCCTGGGTTCTGGGCCTAAATTTTGAAAATTGACTCTTACAGTGGTGGGTGACGTGAAGCCTGATTCTCTGCTATGATATGAAGACTGATTCTCTGCTGACATGAAGCCAGATTGTCTGTTACGGGACCTTTCTCCTCTGCCTGGGTTCTGGGCCTAAATTTATGAAAATTGACTCTTACAGTGGTGGGTGACGTGAAGCCTGATTCTCTGCTATGATATGAAGACTGATTCTCTGCTGACATGAAGCCAGATTCTCTGTTACGGGACCTCCCTCCTCTGCCTGGGTGCTGGGCCTAAATATATGCCAATGGACTGTTGCAGTGGTGGCTGACGTGAAGCCTCATTCTCTGCTATGACATGCAGACTGATTCTCTGCTGTCATGAAGCCAGATTGTCTGTTACGGGACCTCTCTGCTCTGCCTGTGTGCTAGGCCTAAATATATGCCAATGGACTGTTGCAGTGGTGGGTGACGTGAAGCCTGATTCTCTGCTATGATATGAAGACTGATTCTCTGCTGACATGAAGCCAGATTCTCTGTTACGGGACCTCCCTCCTCTGCCTGGGTGCTGGGCCTAAATATATGCCAATGGACTGTTGCAGTGGTGGCTGACGTGAAGCCTCATTCTCTGCTATGACATGCAGACTAATTCTCTGCTGACATGAAGACAGATTCTCTGTTACGGGACCTCCCTCCTCTGCCTGGGTGCTGGGCCTAAATATATGCCAATGGACTGTTGCAGTGGTGGCTGACGTGAAGCCTCATTCTCTGCTATGACATGCAGACTAATTCTCTGCTGACATGAAGACAGATTCTCTGTTACGGGACCTCTCTCCTCTGCCTGGGTGCCGGGGCCTAAATATCTGAGAATGGACTGTTCCAGTGGTGGGTGACGGGAAGCCAGATTCTCTGCTATGGAACCTCTCTCCAATTGATTTTGGTTAATTTTTATTTATTTAATTTTTATTTTAATTCATTTCCCTATCCACATTTGTTTGCAGGGGATTTACCTACATGTTGCTGCCTTTTGCAGCCCTCTAGCTCTTTCCTGGGCTGTTTTACAGCCTTTTTAGTGCCGAAAAGTTCGGGTCCCCATTGACTTCAATGGGGTTCGGGTTCGGGACGAAGTTCGGATCGGGTTCGGATCCCGAACCCGAACATTTCCGGGATGTTCGGCCGAACTTCTCGAACCCGAACATCCAGGTGTTCGCTCAACTCTACATATGACCAATGACCGTGATCACTTGCCCATAAGAAGCCATAACGTTCACCTGAGAGGAGACTCTTCAAACATCTGATTAAGGCTCCATTCAAACGTCCGCAATTTTCAGATCCGCAAAACGCTGACGCCGGCCATGTGCACATCGCCGGCACTATAATAGAAAATGCTTATTCTTGTCCGCTATTGCGGACAAGAATAGGACATAATCTTATTTTTTAGCAGAATCGAAGTGCGGATGCGGACAGCACACTGTGTGCTGTCCGCATCTTTTCCGGCCCCATTGAAAACAAATGGGTCCGCATAATTGCGGAATGGATCCGGACCATTCATACGGATGTCTGAATGGAGCCTAATGGGGGTACCAGAAGTCGGGCCACCACCGACCAGATAGTGAAAACTTGTTCTGAGGATAGCTCATCCATATTTCACTCCTAGAAAATTCCTTTAAATGTGTTATTACTTTTCATGACCTGTATATGCTCCAGAAGTCCAGGTAGATATAAAATAGCGGAGGCTAATTCCAGTCTGTGCTCCACCAGCATGGAGATGAATGGGTTCATTAATATTTTCAGTTTCCACAATCCTCGGTAACAGAACAGTAGCACACTGTGACCGCATTGTATGGGCTTTTGGAAAGGTCTCATGACTGGGCCATTGTTCCTCTCATAAAGAACAAGTTCGCTGACTATGGTCATGTACAAATCCCTCCGAAGAGCTGGCCTTATTACACTGGTACGTGTATCGTGCTGAACCTGTATTATGATGGTTTATAATGGTGAAGTATAATATAACGCAAGTGGTCACTGACTAATTCAAATATTTTTTTATTTGTGCCGACATTAGCGCCCCAGCACAAGGATTGACCGTCTTTTCCTGCATCACAGACGTGCAGTTTACTACAGACCATTTTTGCACCTAAAACCAGAGTCCCAGAAATGTACTAAGGCGCACAGCATTTTGGGACTCCTTGGGGGCAGATTTACAAATCCTGTAGACCAGGGATGCTCAACCTGCGGCCCTCCAGCTGTTGCAAGACTACAACTCCCAGCATGCACTGATAGCGGTAGGGTGTCCGGGCATGATGGGAGTTGTAGTTTTGCAACAGCTGGAGGGCCGCAGATTGGGCATCCCTGTGTAGACCGAATAAACTTAGGAGGTAATTTATCGAGGTGCAACTTTTTTTTTTTTTTTTTTTTTTTTTCTTTTCTTGGTGTGTGCTTGGTTTGAAGCCATTTTTGTGACACACTTACTATGTTGCATGCCATGTGTTAAAATAGCACAAAATACATATGGATTTTTCAGTCTAGGCACATTTATTACGAAAACTCCACCAGTTTGTACACCACCTAAGGCTTGGAGTACAATTTGTGACTTTTTGCAATCTATAGAATATAGCTAAAAATGTTGATTTGCCCACAAAACATCTGGGCGCCCCTTAGTAAATGTAAACTGCCAGGTTTGGCATAAACCACATTAATGGTGCGAATGCGTCATAAACTTGTTGCAGAAGCTCTCCACTTTTCTGGCGCAGCGCATTTTATACATGATCCACTTGTACAGGCGGTCTGGACCTGCACCAGGTTTGTCACAGGGGCTCAGGCTGAATGATATATTTGGTGCAGATACTTTTGTCTTAACTCTGTACCAACTATTGATCGGCTTAGACTGTGTCAAAATTTAGGGGCCAAATTTAGCATCTTAGGCCACGCCCTTTAACATTGAGGCACGCCCCCTTTTTTTAACTAGGTGCACTGCAGTGGATTTTTCTAAAGCTAAATTCACTACATTTTGGCATACAATTTATAAGTGCACTAAATGAGGCCCAGTATTTGTATGATAGAGATAGAAATATAATATAATATATCTGATGAATGCAATGATGCAAGCGCTAGGATAATGATTCTTCCCCCTGCACACCCTTTCAGACGTGGGTATGGGTGAACATACAGGCGATGGGCCATGCATCTCCTACATGGGCAGGGAGTAGGAGAACAAGCACCAGGCCCTCACGCCTGAGGAGTAATGTAAAGCTCCAGCACCCATTGCCAAATCTGTCACAGGACCCCCACTGACTATGTGCTTTTTTTAATTTTTTTTTTTTATGGTGTCTTATGTGACCAGGGCTCAGGTAATAACTGCTATTTCTGCAGCTAGCCATGGAGGGTGGGAGTGGTAGTACCTCTGGCAATAATGGTTGCGCACACACAGATCACAGAATTAAGGTATGGCTGGCCAAACCATCTCAAAGTGCGGAAGTGTTAGCAATATTTCCTCTCAAAGTCTCTGTGTGCCATAAATGTGCACAATACCTTGCTATGTAACACCAATGTACGGCCTTGTAGATTCTGGACCTTCTAGTTTCCCTTGTCTGTGGAGCACTTTTGTAGTAGAGTAGCTTGCTTGGGTGGCTGTAGTTTCAGAGAAGATGGTCCTCTGAAAGTCAGGTTTACGTCTGTGGATCTCGTACAACAAATGCCAGAAGCTTCAACTTGCTAAATAAAAAACAAAACAAAATACCAGATACATGAAAACCACTACTGAAAAAACGCTTGTCTTCCCCGCATTACATATTCCCCATAGACTTTCAGCTATGATCTGAAAATGCATTATTTTTTTTCAGCACAAAATACATGTGTTTTCAGCCTTATGACTTTTTTTTTTTTTTTTTTTTTGTGCAATCTCACTTGATTAAAATCAGAATCGGCTTTATTCGCCAAACACGACAGTCAATCGTGCTCGGAATTGGGTTAGGCACAGGTACAAGGGGGGGGGGGGGGTAGGGTTATGCAATGGGCACATCAGGGGGCGAGGGATTCTGAGCGGGTGATGGGACGTGGTGAGTTCAGCAGTCTGACGGCCGTTAGGAAGAAAGTGTTCAGCCTCCTCGATGGCCTGATATCTGCGTCCGGACTTTAGACGTCTGAAGAGATGATGGCCCGGATGGGAGTGGTCGTTGGATATTTTCATAGCCCTGGAGCGCAGTCTGTTGGAGAAGATAGTCAAGGGGTGGTAGTGGCAGTCGAGTAGTTCTCTCCGCCGAGCTGATGACCTTTTGTAGTTTGCGCTTGTCGCATACCACACCATAAGAGACTAGCACAGTACCAACTCGATGGTACAGGAGTAGAAGGACTTCAGTAGGTCCTGTGCCATGCCGAACTTCCTCAATTGTCAAAGGAAGTAGAGCCGCTGGTGCGCCTTCTTTATGATGGACGAGATGTTGGGACGCCAGGATAGGTCCTCCAGAGATAGTCATGCCTACGAGGCGGGCACTGGCTACCCTTGCGACTTCAGATTCGTCAATGTAGGTTGGGGGGGGGGGGGGCGACAACCCCTCTCTTCCTGAAGTCTATGACCAGCTCGACCGTCTTTGTGGTGTTTAGAACCAGATTGTGCGCGCCACACCAGTTGCAGACCCCGTCGATTTTATTTTTTTTCCTTACGGTAGGCCTGCTCGTCGCTAATCAGGCCCACGAGTGTGGTGTCATTGATTAGTTGCCTGGAGTAAGAATTGCAGAAACGTCCCAAGACATAAAGATGCAACAAATTTATCACTTCAATATTGCCTCCAGCAAAACAGACTTCAAAAATCTGTTCCTGCAGTGTTGATGCCTGTGACATGCATGCTGCTGCACAGTCCGCAGCCTGTCCCGGTCTTAGGATCTGTTGCGAGATGCCCTTAATATTATGCATTAGTTCTATTATAGGGGTTACCCCATCAGGATTGCCCTAGGACTGCCCCACCAGGTTCCAGCTACAGGTGTAATGGGCAGTAATGGGGCTCCTCACTGCAAGGGAAATGTAAAAGGCGATTCCATGATGTAATACTACAACTTATCGGCGCCACTTGCCTCCTCATTCTCTACTGATGTTTCTGCAGGCAGAATTTGACAAGGCAGCCGAGGATGTGAAGAAATTGAAAACCAAGCCAACCGATGATGAACTGAAGGAACTCTATTCCCTCTACAAGCAGTCCACTGTGGGAGACATCAATATAGGTATATTCAGGTTCTCACAGTAACAAAATGCATATTGTAACCCTGGGGTGCCACTTAAAAGTTCAGATCTACCATACGTATGCTGTACCAGTGCTTTTATATCAGGTCTTCCACTCTAATTACTTCCAAAGCTGTGGAAACTGTGATCACTCCAAAGGAGGACATGATATTTTAACAAAATGATATTTAGACTTGTAAAGGCACAGCTCTCATATTGGTTACATTCTCAGGGAGGGCACACAACTTGACCGTTACAAATCTGTAGTCCAGTGGCACAATGCGCGTAATGGTACTCAAGTAGAGGCACAGTCCTTATATCTAGTCCATACGTAGTCTCAAGGGGGGACCTCTCTGCTGCAGGGACAACATAGGCCTTCAAGCCACAAGGTGTACCAGCTTTGGGTCTCTCCTCACTTGCAGCTGTTACACTTCATGCCACTAGTTTCCAGCTAATACATTTCTTTATGCTTGGAGAGTAAGGGGCCCATATAGTGTTCTTGCGCAGGAATCCCCTCCTGGCCAGATCAGCAGGGAGTGAGGCTGGGATGTAATACTGTATAACAAGCCTTGCAGGTCCGTGGAGACCTTGTTTTGAACTGTGAACTAAAGCAATATTCTCATTCCTTTTGCAGACTGTCCTGGGATGCTGGATCTTAAGGGCAAGGCCAAATGGGAAGCATGGAATTTAAAGAAGGGTAGGTTAATAAATATGTAAAAGGCCAAAACCTAGATCTCCCCCCATCCAGCATCACGTATAATGAAGGAGGAAATCCATGGCTGTGCTTTCACCGATCAATTGAAGTCTTGGACTTCTCACAGGGTCTGATGAGCAGTCACAGCGCTTGCTTAAGTTGTGCAGAGGCACAACTCTCAATATGCGGGAAATGATGAGTGATATGGGGCAGAGGCTGGATCTCGTTGAATAACATGTCCAGTGTAGATATATCAGGCACAACGGAAGAAGAAATCCACAGCTGCGCTTTCACTAGATGCCATCTTGGTACCAAGAGACTTGCAGGTGGACAGGTTTATTAACATCTGTATATTTATCACTCATTTCGGGGTGTAAAACATCCCTTCATCAGAGAATACAAGAGATCTGAAGAAAATGTGTTTTATACCCCGAAGTGCGTTGTAAATGTACAGATATTAATACAGCTTGTCCATTTGCAAGTGTTTAGTACCAATACACCATCTGTCTGGTGACGGAGCAGCTGTGGGTTTCTTCTTCAGTTGTACCTGATGCGATATATACACCCAGGACTGTAGTGGTAGTAGTGTAGTTCCTCCTCTATGTCTGGAGGACAAAAGTTTACATCAGCAGAAAAGGATTCTTTACTGTAAGGGCAGTGAGAAGATGGAACTTTCTGCCAGAAGAGGTGGTGAAGAAGGACTCTGAGTTCAAGAGGGGCCTGGAAGTATTTCTAGAGTGTAATAATACTACAGATTATAGTTACTAGATTTCTGGGTGTTTGATCCAGGGAGTTATTCTGATTGGAGTCGGGAAGGAGTTGAAGATGAGTAAGAGTTGGCTTCTACCTCGACTTTTATGCCTTCCCCTTGCAGAATAACAGGCTGAAAGTGGATGGACTGATATCAAATTTTTTTTCAGCTGTACCAACTATGTTACTATTTTATAGGAAACCGAAGAGTCTTAATTTTTTTGCAATTAAAAAAGCTTTTATTCAACTTCCAAGCATGACAACTGGAATGTGTAGGTAGAGGTCTGCAACATGTGTTCTTCAACCGTTGCAACAACACAACCCTCAGCATGCCCTGACGGGTGCAGCGTACCTAAACTGTGTCAAAGCTGGAATCGCACATGCAGTTTAATGCGCCAAAGCCAGATGTGGATCCAAGAAGGAACAATGGGACCAGTTTCTCCTTTTGCAATACTCTTCTGGTTTTGGCTCTAAATGTTGTAATTCCAGCATGAACGTGGTCTCATATATTTTGATCCAGTCTTGGTAGCCAGGCAAGGAGTAGATGCACAGGAAAAAAAAAAGCCACAGGTTTTGGTGTGGGCTTTGGCTCCAAAGCGAGAAGAATGGGAAATATAAAAGCGCATGCTCCCTGCTGGATTCACCTCTGGTCTTGGTTCAAACTACATGAACAATTGCATAGAACCACCCTTACAGTGGACTTCTGACATGCAGACATGTTTTCCAATTCATATTTTGTTTTGTAGGTATGTCTAAGGAGGATGCCATGAGCGCCTACGTGTCTAAAGCCAACGAGCTGATTGAAAAATACGGTCTGTAATGCTATGCAGCCACGTCTGTCCCGGATGTAACCGCGAGAATCTAACCTGTATGTCACGTGGAGAGCAAAGACCCATTAATAACACTGTGCACCTGCTCTACTGTAGGTTTCTGCAATATTTCAGGAACTCTTAACTTAGGATTGTCCTCTCACAGAGAAGACCTGTTTTCTACACATGTATGGTTTTCTATGTCCCTCTTGCTTATTAAACCATTTTACACAAGAAAATTGGTGCAATTGTCTTTTCAGTGACTTGGATTGTAGATTTGGATTCTTCAGCCTGTTCTGACTTTAGTGAGCTGGGTGCATGGCTATGAACGATCTGTAAATCTGAGGAATTCTTCACCTTTCCATAAAAGGTTTCTGCCATCTGGAACTTTGATAGGATATGGCATCAAAGTCAGATAGGTGTGGGTCCCACCTCTGAGACCCAAACCTATTTCTAAAACGGGATCCCGAAAGTGACGGAGAGTGCATGCACGGTGTGCTCTCCATTCATTTCTATGGGAGTTCCCAAAAAAAGCCGAGTGGCTCTCTGTGAAGAGACTCGCTGGTGTATGGAGACTTCTTTTCGGACAATGGTACATGTGCATCGTCTCGTTGGGATACATGTGTCGTGCAACAGCAAGTCACAGAAAAGTCGTGAGATACAAATTTGTAAGTCTACAACTTAGGGCTCTTGCACACGACCGTATACCCTCTAAAAATACGGTCCGTGAGCGGGCCATATGTCCCGGAGCGGCATGCATCATGCTCACAGGAGCGCACAGCATTATAGGTTACTATGATGCTGTGCGCATCGGGTCGCCCGCGGGGCTATTGTCTCGCACTCATAATATCATATATGTGCGGGACAATAATCCTGCGGGCGGCCCGATGCACACAGCATCATGGTAACCTATGCCGCTCACGGACTGTATGTCTTGGAGGGTATACGGTCGTGTGCATGAGCCCTTACTGTTTGGCGATTGATCTTAGAACTGTGATTTGGGAAGTCAGAGGTCACACCTGACTTACATTAAAGTCAATGGAGTAAAAATTTGCATGCAACTTGTAACAAAATCCAGCATGTCTGGCTTTTTGTGACTGTCGATTCAGTGTGTTGCATTGTGACACCATTGACAAACATTACATAAAATTTAATGTGACCGTGGTGCCGTACCGTTAAAGAAAACCGTACTCCCTTGAGCATCTCATTCAGTCAACTTGCATCCTGCTCTGTACTGATGAGGGGGCAATAAAACAAAAACTGAGATGTCTGCACATGGGTATCTGGTTTGGCTGGTTAGCTAAACTGCATTAAAACATGATGTGAATATTGTGTCAGAAGTGGGAATTACTCAGGTCTTGCTAGTATTTATTGGTAGCGGTCTGAGCTCTGACACCAGGTAATACATATTCTTAGCATGGTGTTACGATGCCCACCTGCAGGCATTGCAAGACATCTTAGATACATTTTTACCTCTTTAGGACATGGAGATAAGCAGCTAATAGATACCACGGGTTTTGCTAATCTCCTTGCTGAACATGGTTTGCCACAAGAGCAGACTGTAATGTAATAAGGAAAGTAGTGCTTCCCTCAGACAAATGAGATTTTTGCTGTCAACCAATATCTTATGTCCAAAATGCCAAGCTAAAAGCAGTTTTCCCATCTTTTAAAGTGGTGGTATATTGCTAGGATACTCTGTGCCATCACTTTATGGTCATGGGAATATAAGGGGTACCGCACTGGTTTAGTTTACCCTACAGTGTCTGGGAGCGGCACTGTGTACAGAGAAAATAGTGACTGGGGTGCAGCAGTACATCAGCGCTGTCACGTGCCGGAAGCGCAAGGCAGATCTCTGGGACGTCATGCGAACAGGACACAGGCAAAACAGACTGAGGACCCACAGAACTTATTACAAGTGTAATAAAAGGACAGGTTAGGCAATAGTAGTAGCACTACCACAGAACCAAGTGCACCGGCAGACCAGAGGCAAAACCCAGTGAGCCCAGTTCTTCACAGAGCCCCTGGTGGTGGGGATGAACTGGGCCGAGGGCTTACTGGTTGCACCTCCAGGAAGGTCCCAGTACACTTGGCACCTACCTGCAAGGAACCACGCTGGCGCAAGCACCTGCGGAACAGACGACAGAACTGGAACCCATACAAACACAGCACATGGAACAGACAACAAGACGAACGAGAACCAGCAGAGAAGCAGATGCCTAGACCCCAAGCGGAATGGAATCATGGCGTTCTCAGACAGAGCTGTACACAGACTAGAGATACACACACACAGACTAGAGATTCCCACTCCGGGGAAGCCAGGGACCCTCTCACGAAGGCAGGACAAACACTGGATAGGAACAGAAGCAGAAAGGAACTATAGTCAGACAAGGGTCAAAGCAGTAGGCACTGCCAGGCAGGACATAGGACAGGATACAAAACATCATAGAACAGGTAACATCATCAGACAATGCAGCAACAATCATTACCAGGTGACACCACAAACAAGGGCAGATAGAAAAAAACACCTGGGTCAGCAGCAAGGGGCTACACCCAGTAAGGCACTGGAGAGAGATGGACTGACCTCCTGGGTGAGCAGCGAGGTGCTACACCCAGCAAGACACAAGAAAGACTGACCACAAACCCCACAGCTCACAGATGGATATAGCTGGATAATGAGGGCACCTGATAAGCCACACCCAGGACCAGATCAGGGGAAGTTATCCCCACCAGAACCACAAAACACACAGGCTGCAGTACAGGACGTTGCCCCTGGCAACCAGCATACACTGAGTCCACCGCAGCCAGTTCGCCAGAGAACAAGCAACCCATGTCACAGTGACAAACAGAGAAGCAAACATTCACAGGCAGTTTTCAGAAGACACCGCAGCCCCAAGCAACCAGCCTGCACAGGAGGCAGCCTGCAGCCAGTATGCGAGAGGGCATGCAGCCAGCCTACACGGACACAACTGTCACAGTGAACCACACTGTGACAAGCGCTGAATCGACTTTATTTTCATGATTAGTGAGTGTGTGGTCTCGGAGGTCAGACCAAACCCGATATAAAGTGATGGCTTATTGCCAGGGTATGGCAATTTTTATGTAGCTGGGGAAACCTCAGCTGGCCAGTGGATCATTAATTATATTTACATGGAAATATTTTGGTGTGGGTTTTGGATCCAAAGAGGAAAAAAAAAAAAAGGTCGGCGCTATATAAGTGAGTAAAATAACTAAATATCTGGCAATCCCACAGAAGTACATGGAATGGTGATAACGCATGCACAGCACTGCTCCATTCTCATAGGGGGCTGTTTTTCATGACCGTAGGGGGTCCCAGTAGTTAAACCTCAGTGATCAGACACTTATCCCGATACTGTGGACATATCAGTGGGGCAATGATTTTAAGTTCAGGCATTTTTTACTTGTGAGGTCAAGTTCCCAAAAATGCATTGAAAGACCAGCCTGGAAGTCTGTGACAAAATGTATGTATCTTATATGCAGATTTGGCCAAGGAAGTCACCCACTGCATTGTGTAAAATACATGCCGAGGATTTTTTGGAATTTGGTAAAACCATATTCACTTGCATTGTACTTTGTAGCTGTATGTATTCGTAGGTAGTAGGATACGAGTGTATGTCTATCTCTATCCATTCTGCTTTGTCCTGGTGTTATATCACTTCTTTCCTCCTCCGAGATACGTTCCTTGAAAGCTGATAAATAGGATATTCTCCTGAGACGAGACCGTCCGGGGAAACATGCAAATGACAAGGGAAGTAATTTTCCACTTGCATCAGGCTGTGTATTGTCTCCAATAGAGACGGACGATGTAGTATTGCCACCGCTGGATACAAGCGAGGACCGTTGAGTAGCCTGCGCTTTGTAGGGGATATGGTGCACATAGAAATGCCTGACATATGTTACCGAAAGCAAAAGCAAAAAAAAATAAACATCCCTAGCCTGACTATCCACACTCCACTTCTGGTGGCACCATGAAATTGTCACAGCAGCACAAAAATAAAGCAGTGATGTTTGTAGATAGATACGTGGGTACTGCCTAGCAAAAATTACCCTTTCTACAACATTATTGAAGTTGGTTGGATAATGTTTTTCATGCATTTACTTGTGCGTTGCGTGTAAATCACAGCATGCTCTATATTCTGCGTTTTTCACTCAAAGCAGACCCCATAGAAGTGAATGGGGCTGCGTTAAAATAGCATTGCATCCGCAAGCAAGTGTGGATGCAATGCGATTTTCACGGATGGTTGCTAAGGAGATGATAATAAATAGGGATGAGGTCCATTCACTTTATTATTTTCCATTATAACATGGTTATAATGGAAAATAATAGCATTCTTTAATACAGGATGCTAAGTAAAATGTCCCTTTGAGGGTTAAAAAATAATACAAAAATTACTCACCTCATCCACTTGATCGCGCAGCCGTTATCATAGTCTTTCTTCTTCTTGCAGGACCTGCAAAAGGACCTTCGCTGACGTCACTGTGCGCAGGTCCTGCAAGAAGAAAGAAGACGATAACGGCTGCACGAATAAGTGGATGAGGTGAGTCATTTTTTTAATTATTTTTTAACCCTCAACGGACATTATACTTAGCATTCTGTATTAAAGAATGCTATTATTTTCCACTATAACCATGTTATAATGGAAAATAATAAAATCTACAGAACACTGAACCCAAACCCGAACTTCAGTGAAGAAGTCCGGGTTCGGGTCTGGGTACCACATTCAGTTTTTTAACACGCGTGTGCAAAACGCATTAAAACGCAACGCAATCGCAGACAAAACTGACTGAAATTGTGTGCGCACTCGCGCGGGTTTCCCGCAATGCATCTGAACCTCTTCCGCGACGCCCGTGTGAAAGGGGCCTAAGGGTTACATAGCATCATAAATCAATATAACGCTATGCGATCCTATCAGTGCTACGTAGGTCAGGACGGGAGCTCTTGCAGGTTAAACGCATTGAACTCGCTCGTGTGAAACCAGCCTAAGGCCTTCTGCACACGACCATATCCATTTTGCGGTTCGCAAATCACGAATCTGCAAAATACAGATGGGGTATGTGTGCATCCCGCAATTTTCACAGGACCCACGCAAAATGTTCAAGAATAGGACAGGTTCTATCATTTTGGGCCCGGCTGTATGGCTGCAGACAGCACACAGATGATATCCATGGGCCGTTTTTATTTTTGCGGACCTAGAAATGAATGGGTCTGTGAGTGATCCACAATAAAAGCGGATCGGACACAAACCAAAAATACGGTTGTGTGCATAAGGCCTAAAAACAAGAGTGGTGAGAGCTTCTTACTGCAGGTAAGTGTGAGAACCGCATGATACATGGGATGATGCATGTATTTCTGGAGTGTAATAACATTACAGGTCGATGGAGAGGGGTCGTTGATCCAGGGAGTTATTCTGATTGCCTGATCGGAGTCAGGAGGAATTTTTCCTCTAAAATGAGAATTGACTTCCACCTCATGGGATTTTGTATGGCCTTCTTCTGGATCAACTTTGCAGGATAACAGGCTGAACTGGATGAGCAGATGCCTTTTTTCAGCCGTATAAACTATGTTACTATGTTACTATGCCGGCTGCTTTTAATCACCTACTAATAGGATTTTGTTAATCGTCCTCCTATAAAGTTTGGGGTGAAAGTACAGCTTGTTGTCATGGTGCGATGCAGATGGACTGTTTTATTCAGTCTCTAGGTAAATAAAAATCAGGAGGTGGAGGGAAGAGTTGTCAGGACTATACAGGGTGCCACTGCTTCTTAACAACTTGTACCCTTGTACCCCAAGCCTAGTTTTTAGTGCTGTAGGTGCAAGGGCCAAACTCTAGACAAATAGTCAGGTTTGCTTCGACCTTCTCCCCCCTCCCTGCCTTGTGCGTAGTAAGAGATAAAGCGTAATAAAAATGGTGCATTACACACATGGTGGTTCAGATCTTTGTATATGCTGGGTTGGCTAGATTGCCACCTGTAGAGGACTTTGGATCACCAGCTTGACGCCATTATGTCGGAAAGCCTAAGGCCTTTTTCACACGAGCGTGTCCGGATAAGGTCCGGATGTGTTGCGGCAAACCCGCGCGAGTAGGTACCCAATTGCAGTCAGTTTTGACTGCGATGCATTGCGTTCTGTTGTTCAGTTTTTATCGCGCGGGTGCAATGTGTTTTGCACGCACATGATAAAAAACTGAGTGTGGTACCCAGACCCGAACTTCTTCACAGAAGTTCAGATTTGGGTTCAAGGTTGTGTAGATTGTATTATTTTCCCTTATAACATGGTTATAAGGGAAAATAATAAGCATTCTGAATACAGAATCCATAGTACAATAGGGCTGGAGGGGTTAAAAAAAATAAAAATAATTTAACTCACCTTAATCCACTTGTTCGCGCAGCCCGGCTTCTCTTCTGTCTTCTTTGAGGAATAGGACCTTTGATGACGTCACTGCGCTCATCACATGGTCCATCACATGATCTTTTACCATGGTGATGGATCATGTGACAGACCATGTGATGATCGCAGTGACATCATCAAAGGTCCTTTTCCTGTGCACAGCAAAGAAGAAGACAGAAGAGAAGCCAGGGCTGCGCGATCAAGTGGATTAAGGCAAGTTATATAATTTTTTTATTTTTTTTTAACCCCTCCGGCCCCTATTGTACTATGCATTCTGTATTCAGAATGCTATTATTTTCCCTTATAACAAAATAATAATGATGGGGTCCCCATCCCGATCGTCTCCTAGCAACCGTGCGTGGAAATCGCACCGCATCAGCACTTGCTTGCGGATGCTTGCGATTTTCACGCAGCCCCATTCATTTTTATGGGGCCTGCGTTGCGTGAAAAAACGCAGAATATAGAACATGCTGCGATTTTCACACAACGCACAAGTGATGCGTGAAAATCATCGCTCGTGTGCACAGCCCCATAGAAATGAATGGGTCCGGATTCAGTGCGGGTGCAATGCGTTCACGTCACTCATTGCACCCGCGCGGAAAACTCGCCCGTGTGAAAGGAGCCTAAAGTGGGACATGAGCCAGTAACCACCTGAATTCAATGTGGAGCCAAACCTAGATTTTTGAGCTTTGAGGATGCTTGGGGTGGTAGTCTAGGGAGACTCCAGAACACAGATGGATTTCCCAATGCTCTGTGACTTGTTTCGGACCTGCAGGGTCTTCTGACTCAAGACCCTTGTACTTTTGTGGGGGGCTTGCAATAGACTGCATCTGAGTGAGAACACTGGCACTTTTGTAGCACTGATGGGGGAGAAAACACGAATCATCTCAGACTTTTTCGATAGCGTTGCTTCTCTGGAGAATATTTTTACAATACAAGGGCCAAATATCACACAGAAATATCAGCAAATTCAAAATTTCTTGTTTTTCAGAATTTAATGAATGCAGCTCCCAACCATCACTGAAATATATGACTCTATTGAGATACTATGACTGTCTATTGACCTTTACAGTAAACCACATAAAGACCCCAAAACACTATATGTGAGGAATATATAAGGGATATACAGACATAACAACAGCTGAAAAACATGGCCATGGGAAAGCTCCCAAACCATAATATATATATAATATAAAAATGAATGATGGTATGTTTCAAAGCATGTTGAATTACGTGTATTCTTTACTACAAGCATTGCTTCTATGGGAGAATGTAGTGTCTCTGTGAGGCACAATATGATGGTACACGGCCACTGCTCTGTAAGGCCTCATTCACACCTCCGTGTTTTCCATCAGTGACTGTGAGCCAAAACCAGGTGCGGGTCAAAAACCCAGGTGCAAATATTTTCATTATATCTTGGTGAAGGATCCACTCCTGTTTTTGGCTTCCAATCACTGACCAAACACCGACTGTAGGGTTGAGCGAATCGCGTTCGGCTTCCTGTAGCTGAACCCGATTATTTAAAAACTACGTTAAGAATATCGGCTCCGTCCTACTGTAAAAAAATATTGCCTCCGCGGAGGTCTTTCCAAAGTTTCAGCAAATATCGCAAGACTTACTTAATCTTAGCCGCACGTGTCACTTCGTTTAGGGCCCATGCACACGACTGTATTTTTGGTCAGCATATTTTGCGGATAGGATGCGGATCCAATCATTTCAAAGGGTCCGCAAAATATGCGGACAGCACACAGTGTGCTGTCCGCATCTGTATGTCCGTTCCGTAGCCCAGCAAAAAAGAAAGAACATGTCCTATTCTTGTCCATTTTGCAGACAAGGATAGGCATTGGTACAATGGATCCAGAAAAAAAAAAACGCATCTGTATTTTTTGCAGATCCGTGTTTTTCAGACCACAAAATACATACAGTTGTCGTGAATGTAGCCTTGTTTGCATAAATTACTGTATTAAAATACAAAGCCAAACTCAGCTTTGCGCCTCATTAACAAAGCCGAGTTCAGCTTCATATTTCGATACAGTAATTTATGCGAATAAACAAAGTGACCCGTGATAGAGGCTAGACAAAGTAAGGCCTCTTGCACACGACTGCGTGTCCCCAGTGGCCGTATTGCGGCCCACATACGGCAGGTCCGCAATACATGGGACACCGGCCGTATGCAATCCGCATCACGGATGCGGAACCAATCACTTCAACGTTCTATTCACCGGAACGGAAGCACGACGGAGTGCTTCTGTGGTGTTCCGTTCTTCTGTTCCACAAAAAGATAGAACTTGTCCTATCTTTTTTCAGAACGGACTGATCGCGGACCCCATTCGAGTGAATGGGGTCGCGATCCGCATGCGGCTGGCCCATGGTCGGTGCCCGTGCACTGCGAACCGCAATTTCTGAGCAGCACAGTTTGTGTGCAAGAGGCCTAAGTCTCGCGATATTTGCTGAAGCTTCGGAAAGACCTTCGTGGAGGCAATACATTTTACAGTAGGACGGAGCCGATATTCTTAACATAGTTTTAAAAGAATTGGGTTCAGATACAGCAACCCGAACCTGATTTGCTCAACCCCAAGTCCGACTGTGTGAATGCAGAACCTTAGGGCCAGTGAGCAGTGATGACCAGTTGGCAGTGTTCGCCAGAGAACACATGCGAGCTGCCATCTTAACTCACAAGTCCGGCGATGCACAGGTAAGCCCTTACCTGTGCCGCAAGCCAGTCTGAAACAAATGAGGTGACCAGGAGCAGGCAGTTCCGAGAACAGCCCGATGAAGCCCCCTGGCGGTTGTTCTCGGAACTGACTGCTCCCGGTGACCGCATTTGTTTCAGACCGGCTCGCGGCGCAGGCACAGGTAAGGGCTTACCTGTGCATCGCCGGACTTGTGAGTCAAGATGGCAGCCCGCATGTGTTCGCTGGCAAACACTGCGAACTGGCCATCACTGGCAGTGAGCATAACGTTACATTGCTGTTTGGCACATTAGTCGGATCTACATCTATAAAACTGGCTGTACAGAACATTTCAGGCACCTTTTTACACACATCCAAAATATAACACTTTTTTTTTTTTTTTAAAGCAAATCAAATTATTTGCATGTAGCCAAAATTATAAGTGATTTCAATACATTTAAAATCAATGTGATCCACTGGTCATGATTAGAATTTTAAAGGGAAAACCCAATCAGATTGATCTTCTGGAAAGTCATTAATACAGTACATGTAAATCACATGTCTGTGATCTCACCTCAAACCACCTTGAAAGGGCTTACTGCTCTGTCATAAAAAATCTGACACAATGAAGATTTACTAAGCAAAATGCACTCGAATTCTGCCTCAAATTGCACCAAAAAAATACCTGAAATACAGGCCATGCCCCACATTAGTTAGGCCTCATGCACACAAATGTGTGCCGGCCAGGCCCGTGCTGCGGACCGCGATTTCCGGTCCGCAATGCACGGGCACCGACCGCAGGGCCGCCTCATGCGGACACGGACCCGTTCACTTGAATGGGATCCGCGATCAGCATCCGATGGTCCGCAGTACCATCTACTTTTTTGTGATGCGGAGGCACGGACAGAAACCCCATGGAAGCACTTTGTGGTGCTTCCATGGGGTTCTGTGCCTCTGTTCCGCACCGACCTTCCAGATTGCGGACCTATTCAAGTGCATGCATGATGCAGGGTGCACGCGGCTGGTGCCAGTGTATTGCGGACCCAGGCTAGGCAACGGCCGTGTACATGAGGCCTTATGCAGAGGGATTTAAAGGGAACCAGTCAACATGAAAATGCAAGAAAATCTGCAGGCAGCAGGTTATAGAGCAGAAGGAGCTGTGCAGAGTGATGTATAGTTTTATGGGAAAAGATTCAGTATAACATGTATTTTATACATTTATATTCCTGCTCTTTCTGGGCTTTGAAGTCCAGGAGGCGGTCCCATCAGTGATTGACAGCTATCTCTATATACACTGTCATAGGGGAAATGAGCAGAGATATAAATGAATAAAATACAAGTTTTACTGATCTTTTCCCATAAAACTATACATCACTGTGCTCAGCTCCTCCTGCTCTATAGCCTGCAGCTCAGACACCATGTTCAACGTGACAAGTTCCCTTTAAGGACTCTGTAGAGCACCTTCATTCATGGAAGGCTGTGGTGGTCAACGATCAGACATCACTTTTCTATGACAGATCAGAGGATGATTTCACTGGATTCCCCCTTAAGGCCTCATGCACACGACAGTGATGTTTTTTGGCGGTCCACAAACCGCGAATCCGCGAAAAAGAAAACGGAAGCCGCCCGTTTGCCTTCCGCAATTTACGGAACGGGCGGCCCATTGTAGACATGCCTATTCTTGTCCGCAAAACAGACAAGAATAGGACATGCTATATTTTTTTTTGCAGGGCCTCGGAACAGAGCAACGGATGCGGGCAGCACACGGATTGTTGTCCGCATCTTTTGCGGCCCCATTGAAGTGAATGGGTCCGCATCCGAGCCGCAAAAACTGCAGCTCGGATGCGGACCATAACTACGGTCGTGTGCATGAGGCCTTACAGTTAAAGTCCTGCAGTTTTCACAGCCACAGAAGATAAACTTTAAAAATAGTCCATTCCTGTCCCTCCTAAATATTTTGACATGTAGGCCTATTAGCGATGCCTCATTTTGTGGGTCCTTTAAGTAGAAATGTCCCCCTGGCAGCATGTGAATGTTGAAGTCTCCACTTGTGAGCTCCTTCCAAACTGTAAGCAAAAAACACAAGGAATAAATATCTTCAACAATTGCATTTTACAGTTTAGTATTCCAGGGTTCTGCCCCCCAAAATATGCAATGAAGGGAGGATGACATTGATTGTTATATGAGATTAGAAAGGTCTGTTCTTTACAAAAAAAATAAAAAATCTCATCCAGCTATTTAACTGCCAAGCTATAGACATAACTTTCCCAAAGACCACTGTTTTTAAAAATTTATTTTTTTTCCAGGAGTAGAATATCAGGATAGGTCAGCAACAACTGATCGGTGGTGTCCGACTCCCGGCATCACTACCTTTCATTTTCGTAGCAGTAGTGAACTTTTCCTTGGCCAATGATGTCACGTTCATCGGTCACAAAGCCTATTTGCAGCTTAGTGTTATACAAGTGAAAGGGTCTGGGCTGCAATACCAAGCACAGCCACTATGCAATGTACGGCGCTGTGCTTGATGTGCTCACTACAATCACTTCAAAGAGCTGATCGGTGGGGGTGTCAGAAGTCCGACTCCCACCCATCAGATATTGATGACTAGCCTGAGGATAGGTCATCAAAAACAAACAAATATATATTTTTTAAAGTTGGTAACCATAGAGACACATAGGTCTGCATAGGGGCTATGAACACAAAACAGTTGATTTTAGCAATTAATAAAATGGTTGGAAAGGTGGACATAGCCTTGTACTGTAGCCGACCCCAAGGCAAACTTACCGGCCAAGTCACGAGGGATGTCTTCTGTCCCATCAAAGCACGTCAGGCCACAAGTAAGGGGAGGGGAGGCTGGCTTATCATAGCTGCGGAGTCAGAAAGATCATTCCTAGTAAGTATCTCATACAATGACACAGACACAGGTCCTCTTAAAATCACGTTAAGGGCCCCATTTTGCTCTGCCTTTGTTTTATTGTGCACTTTATGTGGTTTTTAGTGTTTTATTTTGCAAAACAAATATTTGAATGGTTGTTTTTTGTTCAAACGCTTTTTTCCCCCTACAAGAGAAGGGGATGAATAACTGTCAGAAAAAAAAAAAAGGCAAAAGGCAAAAAAAAAAAAAAAAAACCAAGAATTGGGAAAAATACACCGTGAGGCTTGTCTGCCCTGTCTTTCATATCTTCCATAGACTTTCAAACTAACATCTGGAAACCGCATTTATATTTTTTTTCCAGCAAAAACCACAATCTACATAAGGGAATTCTGGGGGGAACTACAGTATAATAAGAACTCACACATAGCTATCAACAACTCTCAGATCAGCTTTCAGCGGCGGGAGGAAGAGCTGCATGGCTTCCTTGTTCTCCAGAATTTCGGGCGGCGTTCCCCCCGCGGTAGACAACCACTTCAGAAATTCTTCGTCGTTCAGCTTAGATTTTTTTTCAGATGAGTAACGAGATACGGCCTACAGAGAGCAGAAATATTTATAATGTTTTTTTAGGATTAAGCATTGCAAGAACCCCCTACCATCTTAGAGAGGTTCACAACCCTTTACAAATGATGGCCTATGCTAGTATCTGATCATGGCGGTCTGACACCCACCGATCAGCTGTTCTGCAGTACCCTCTGAAGCCCAAACCACACAGCTCCATCCGTTGTGCAGGTAGGTGACGCACGGCTCCAATTCACTTCAGTAAATGGGAGCATTTCTGATGATGAAGCTACTGCAGAATAGCTGTCTGGCAGGGGCGCGAGGTGTCGAACCCCTGTTGATTAAATAGTGATGGCCTACTCTCAGAATAGGATCGGCCATCAGCGTTTGGTGGGGGTCTGACTTCTGGGACCACCAGCGATCGGTACTATTAAATGACAGGCCTGAAAATCCTGAATCCTCTTCATTGTTTGCACAGACATAACAGCTCATCAGATTCAATGGGCTGATTGGAGGGGGTCCTGAAGGACAGACCCCCAGGATCCAACATCGATTGCTTATTCTAAGAATAAGGTTTGTCTGGGAGAAATCCCTTTCATTTTCCTCTTAGTATAGAAAATGCTAGGACAAAGGCAGCAGGCAGGGAGCGGATGGAGGGTTAGAGGGGTACCAAAGTAGACTTGGAGATACTGAATGGATCAGTAAATTAAGGGCTTGTTCACGTGACCGTTGGTGTCCCGTTCCCGTATTGCGGACCGCATTTGCGGATCCGCAATACACGGGCACCGTTCCGTCGTCATTCCGCATCACGGATGCGGACCATTCATTTCAATGGGTCCACAATTCCGGAGATGCAGAACGGAACACTACGGAAGCACTACGGAGTGCTTTCTGGGGTTCCGTTCTGTGCCTCTGCACCGCAAAAAGATAGAACATGCTCTATCTTTTTGCAGAACGGAGGGATTGCGGACCCATTCAAGTGAATGGGTCTGCGATCCCCATGCGGCTGCCCCACGGAAGGTGCCCGTGTATTGCGGACCACAGCACAGGCACGGGCTTCACACGGTCGTGTGAACAAGCCCTAAGTCTGTATATTAGAGTCTGTTCATTAAAGGGATTTCCTGGGAGTTAAATATTGATGAGCTATCCTCAGGATGAACAATAAAGATTAAAAAATAAAAATACAAAATTAAAAAACAGAAATAAAAAAAAAGAAAACAGCACATCCAAACTTGTGGAATTTAAATCCAGATGCGCGTGCACGCTTCTCCGTTTTTTTATTTTTTTCATCTTTATTGTTCACATTACCTTTGGGGAATTTTACCACCCCCCTGGAGACGAGCACCCTCTACACTTATACTAAGGAGTGCTGTTCATCTTCGACTATCCTCAGGATGGTCATCAGTATCAGATCTGTGGTGGTCCGACTCCTAGCACCTTCGCCGATCAGATGTTCCTAGCACCTTCGCCGATTAGTATCCCAAACGCGGCACCGTACACTGTATAGTTGAACTGCTTCGTACTGTAGATCAAATGGATTTGAGCCGCACAAAGGCCATGTGAAACGAATGGAAGTGACAACACAGGCCGTGGAAGACAACAGCTGATTGACAGGGGTGTCGGGAGTCGGTCCCCCACCGATCTGATATTAATTACCTATCCTGAGGAAAGGTCAGCATTGGCCCAGCAATATTTGAAAACCCCTTTAAGCCACGGAGGGTAGAGCTTACAGACAACCCAGTTCTGAAGGCAACAACCCACAGCATGAACGTGCAGAAGTTCCTAACCTAGCCGATATTTCTGTCTCTCAGACCTGAATACCAGTTAGAGGTGACGTCCTGACAAGACCACCCCAAGTATTGTCAGAGCATCCCTGCATAAACCCTAGGTTCAGTCCCTCCAACACATTTCACAGTAGCTCATCAGGAAGAAGATGAACTCAACTCATTGGACGTTAAATGACAGTGTCTAAAATCGAGGACAAAACAGGAGGACATCGCAGTGGTGAAAACAAAATATTACGCTGGCATGAAGTAGAACATCAGTGGCCGCATATTAAGTTGGTCGACAAAGTGGGAAAGACAGGACTGGGAGACAGTCTCAACTGATGCAGACAATGGAGCAGGAACATTTTCCCCCGAAATAAATCTTATGTAGACTTTTTAGAAATGGGTGGGTGTCAATGATTTGAGTGACTGATGTCCTCAAGATTGGCAGAATCTTTAATACAACAGAGGTCTATCGCTTTCCAATGACATAGGACATGTCAGAAGATAAGGTTGACCTACATCAGCAGATAGTGTACGGATGATATCTCTGTGGCCATGGCTAAATGTTTGCCCAATATGCTAATCCTACAAGTTGGATAGACAATGTGGGTCATCCTGAACCTTTCCTATCCTAAACGTGGCCACGCACAGAGTAACATCTTCTGAATCCGTCAAGTACGCCAATGCGTATGGGGGACTCCTGGCCCTTCCCCAACAGATGATGTCGGGAGAATGAAGAATCAGGGATGTGGAAAGCCACACCCGATCCTTTTGCGGAGCAGACTGTGCACGTGTACAGGGCTTGGGTGTTATGACCCTTCAGCTGACAGCTGAATATATTAGGGACTACTCAGGTGTTAGCGGTTTTACACCTGTGTACAATGGTATATTCTCATGCGGCAGAAATATCTGCTACCGTCCCATCCATCTGAACGTAGCTTCTCAGAAATCTATGCACACAATGCAGAAACATCCACAGTCAGATGCATTGGGAGATCTACTGTGTGTGAATGTCCCCTAAGACTCACATGAGGCGCAGGCGCTCCAGACACGAACATATGCACGGGCTCCAGACCATATTTCTCCTTAAGTCTAAGTGCGGTAGCAAAACTAGTGAAGGACCCAAAGCTGTGAAGAAAAAGAAAACAAATCATAAATGCTTCCGACCGTCAGGAAAGTGGCAAATGTGATGTACGATGGGCAGATGCTAACAATGGACACATGAAGGAGCTGGAGAAATAATCCTGCCATGCGCAGCACAAGCTTCCGCCGGACTCTAGAGTTAATCGCACAATGCGGTTTTATTCTGTTAAATAGATGAAGACTTCATAAGACGACATGGCTCTGGATGATGAGCTGACACGGCATCGGAAGCAGTGACACAGTCCTGTAACACTGCCGCAAACACCCTGTGGCCGAAACACACCCATGACAGCCATTTGTGGCCAAAACCTAAGGGGCCACTGCCATTTATACTATCTAGGGCTCCCGGATTACATCCACTTAAAGCGGACTGTTTTAATAGCTACATGTATCCCCCATGTAATACCAATTCTGGAGCCTCTATTCCTATGTCTCTATGTTGTGCCATTCCTTTATTATTTCTACTAGAAGTTATGAATGTACCCTTACTGCAGACTGCTAGCAAGTCAGAGGGGTGTTACCAGTTGGGGGAAGGTGTCGCTGCACAGTCTGACAATCGCAGCACTGATTGGATAGAGTGAGACTGTGCAGGGACACGCCCCCAACTGGTCACCACCCCTCAGTACCCTTACTACACACTGCTAGCATTTCATTCACTGAGAGGGGTTATCCAAGATTTACTAAAATTATGCAGAGAGCAAGGGGCAGTGTAACATTAGAAAAATAAAAAATCCTTACTCCCCGTTACAATGTCCTATCGGTCCTATGCTGCTCCTCCAGTGCCCACAACTCCGATCCTCGTTCACATGTCACGTGATGCTGTAGCCAGCCAGTTATTGGCTGTAGCGGGCACGGGAGCAATGAACGTGATTTAATTAATACAGGCTCGGCGGGGATCGGAGCAGAAGGGTGGGAATGGCGGGACATTTTAAAGGCGAGTAGTTTTTTTGGGGGGAACGGGGGTTTTCACTGCGCCTTGCATAACTGAGGATGATTGGAGTGTTCATCCAAAGGAAAAATGTCTGCCCCCATAATAACTGCTTTAACTCAAATTTCTCTAGTGCTTAGCGCTTCATAGTGAAAAGTATGTGAACCCCTGATCAGCACATCCATCGTCCTAAAACCATGAGTACTAAGTGGAATTGGTCCTTGCCTTTGATGCTATAAGGCCTCATGCAAACGACAGTATCCGTTTTGCGTTCTGCAAAATACGAATACGGTCCGTGTGCCATCCGCATTCTTTAGAGGACCTATTGACTTCAAGGGGTCCGCAGTTTGGACTTTCCGGACCAGAACAGGACATGCAAAACGGACCGCAAAACAGATACGGTTGTGTGGATGAGGCCAAAGGCTGTCTTTACATGGGTTTCTTGTTTCATGCATTTTTGCAACCATGTGGGGGGGGGGGGGGGGGTGTATAGCGCAATGGTCGAGCATTGGGATACCCTGCTCCTCAGAAGTCTATGGAGATACACAAGCAGCAGAGCATGCTCACTCCGTGTATGTGCAGCGCACTGTGTGCATACTTGGCCATCGCTTCATACAGCTCCTACCTGTCACAGAAGATGTCCACAGGAGGGAGCACTGGGTACGGAGGTCCCAAAATATAAAAGATCAATGGAGGTCCGAAGGGTTGGACCTCTACCGATTCAACATTTACCAGATATTCAACTTCGAAGAATGGCTGCAGTGGCTGAACCCGGTAACAAGGAGGGAGGTCCATATACTTTGGCCACCAAACAGGACATCAGCAGCTGCTCTTGTAGGGGGCAGACTCTTCACGGTTAATACACCACACCATAACCATGGACGTCACTCAGCTCCTTCTGATAGGTCCATTGAATGTGATATCAGAACTACTTACCTGTGGCCGAAGAAAGCAAAATTATTTTCCTGCAGTTGCGGTAACAATACAGCAGCCACTTCATCGACTATTTGGTCCATGCTGGTAGAAAATGGCTCTGAATACCGGGACTCTCTTCCTGGAAGGCGGATTGAGCAGACTGGAAAGACAAGTAGTCAGATAAATCACACACAGTGCGCCTATACGCGGTGCGGTCCGGCTGGGGGTTACTACTAATTGTCAGGCTGCACCTGTACTCGCCATATGAAATAAAGGGGGGCACCCGGCAGTTAGCAGTAACCCACATGAGACGTGTGCAGCCGTACTGTACCATGAACGAGCACCCTAAGGCCAATTATATAGGAAGGGTTAAAGGTTTTCCAGGAGTACAATAATGATGACCTATCCTGAGGATCTGTTATCAATGTCTGATCGATAGGACTCCGACTCCTGTCACCCCTCCGCTGATCAGTGTCTGAAAAGTCTACGGCGACAAATCGCAGGGTCCGACCAACATTAATGTAATGTGTATGACAGGCTTAAAAGGGTCTTCCACGTCATCAGTATCTGATCGGTGGGGGTCTGACACCCGGGACCCCCACCTATCAGCTGTTTGAGAAAGCACCAGCGCTCCAGCCCCACGCCTAGGCCACATGACCGATGAATGCGATGTCACTGGCCCAGGAAAAGGTGTGAGAAGGCCACGGCACTACTGCGAACACCGGTGCCTTGTCAAACAGCAGATCGACCAGGGTCCCCGGTGTCGGAGCCCCACCGATCAAATACTGATGACCTATCCAGAGGCTAGGTCATCAGTATTAGGCCTCATGCACACAAACTTTTTTTTCCGTTTACGTTCCGTTTTTTGCGTTCCGTATACGGAACCATTCATTTCAATGGGTCCGCAAAAAAAACCGGAATGTACTCCATATGCATTCCGTTTCCGTATTTCCGTTTTACCGTTCCGTTCAAAAATAGAACATGTCCTATTATTGTCCGCAAAACGGACAAGGATAGTACTGTTCTATTAGGGGCCAGATGTTCCGTTCCCCAAAAAACGGAATGCACGCGGACCGCAAAATACTGAAAAAGCCATACGGTCATGTGCAAGGGGCCTTAAAGTCTTGGAAAACCCCTTTAAGGGCTTGTTCACACGACCGTGCCATTTTTTGCGGTCCGCAAGTTGCGGATCCACAAAAAACTGATGCCGCCCGGGTGCCTTCCGCAATTTGCGGAACGGAACAGGAGGCCCATTATAGAAATGCCTATTCTTGTCCGCAAAACAGACAAGAATAGGACAGGACTCATAATTTTTGCGGGGCCACGGAACAGAGCAACGGATGCGGACAGCACACAGAGTGCTGTCCGCATCTTTTGCGGACCCATTGAAATGAATGGTTCCGTATACGGAACGCATGCGGAACGCACAAAATGGCCCGTATACGGAACGCAAAATACGTTCGTGTGAATGAGCACTAAGGGTACGGAGAAATATGGCGTATATGCGGCACATTTGCTGCAAGTAAATCCACAAATACAGTAACTTGACATGCGGAGTGGATTTTAAACGACAGCATGGTAAATTGAGGCATGTTCACATGGTTGTATTAGCACTGAAAATGTAGGGGCAGATGTACTAATACCGGAGCTACAAACCCAGAGTTTGAAAAATAAATGAGCACAGCACACCAACTTTGTGCAGCGTTGGGCGCACGTCTCCAGGCGGAGTGGTAAGCATCCCCAAAGTTGATCAATTGATCCACATCAGTAGAAAAAAAAAAAGAGACAGCACGTCCTGTTGGAAATTTATTCCAGATGCAACGTTTCGGCTGGAGACCTTTATCAAGCACTACAAACCCAGTCAGCATAAAGTCTAAGGGCGCAGAATGTGCCAAATTTATTAAGAGACACAGACCTCCTAATAGGCCTGGCACAATGCCAGGCTGTCCGAGCGCTAGAAATGTAAAGCTGTGAAAGCTATGAGCTGGCGTAGGTTTGAAGTATCATTTACTTTTACATTTAGGCCCCTTGCAGACTAGCGTTAGTCCGCAGCGCAGCTCCCGTCCTGACCTCCCGTCACTGCCGTGGTCACATAGCATTATATTGATTTATGATGCTATGTAATCCTTACAGTTCTGGAATGTATTGGATAACACTGGCAGCATTATGTCAATGTCATCTAATACATTCCAGAACTGTAAGGCCTCTTTCACACGGGCGTCAAGTTTTTTGCCCAGATAAGATGCGGGTGCGTTGCGGGAAAATCCGCGATTTTTCCGCGCAAGTGCAAAACATTGTAATGCGTTTTGCACATGCGTGAGAAAAATCGGCATGTTTGGTACCCAAACCCGAACTTCTTCACAGAAGTTCGGGTTTGGGTTAGGTGTTCTGTAGATTGTATCCTTTTCCCTTATAACATAGTTATAAGAGAAAATAATAGCATTCTTAATACATAATGCATAGTACAATAAGGCTGGAGGGGTTAAAAATAAAATAAAAATTGTAATCCACTTGATCGCGCAGCCCGGCTTCTCTACTGTCTTCTTCTTTGCTGTGCACAGGAATAGGACCTTTGATGACGTCACTGTGCTCATCACATGGTCCAATCACCATGGTGAGGGACCATGTGATTGGATCATGTGATGTGACGTCACCACCGGTCCTTAGCCGGCAGCTCAACATTACAGAAGAAGACTGTCACGGCTGTTTGAGAGTAACAAGAGCATACACAGTAAAAAGAGCTACTGACCGGACCCAAACTAGGGAAGATAAAGGGTGACCCCTGTCAGACCCTCAAAGCTCTCCCTATGCTGCTAAAGCACATGCCCGGATCCAAATGGTGGAACGAGGCATGCCCGCGTACCTAAGACTGATGACCACTGTAACCACTACAATAGTGGAAGGGGCACGGCCACCGGTGCCCTGCTCAGTATATGGAGGGAACCGTGGCCACCTCAGATCCAGTCAGAAAATAACCAGGTACACAACAATGTCTGCACACTTAGCTGAAGGAGCTGCAGCCGCAGAGAAGACGGATCCAAGGACAGCTGGCAATATCCGGAGTGCTTGCTGCAGCAGAACACAGGTCCAGTGAACTGATAGCTTACAAGTGAAGATACTCAAGCCAGAGCTACAACTGAAATGAGAAATATAATCCACGCCCTACAATAGGAGGAGGGGTGATTTAAAGGCAGGGAAATCAAACGCAGGAGGAACAGCTGGGAGTAAAGACCTCATCACAGGGGCGGAGAAACAGAACAGTGAGAACACCTCCAAACTCTAAGTGACATCATCACAGGGGTGGAGAGACAGAGCAGTGAGAACGTCTCAAAGCTCTGGTAGTGACAAAGACAGAGATCCGCAACTACGCGATCAAGTGTACTCGGTGAGTTAATTTTTTTTTATTTTTAACCCCTCCATCACTATTTTACTTTGCATTCTGCATTCAGAATGCTATTATTTTCCCTTATAACCACCTGGTCCCCTGTCCCTGCCTACTTGCACCACCCGCCCCAGGTGACGGAGCGCAACTGGGCGACAGTCCCTAACCTACTAAGTGCAAGCAGAGAGAAAGAGACAGCAGGGAAGCGGACAGCCACTGAGAAGTAACACTAAGTGGACAAGAGGTAGAACAAAAACGGAAGGCGAGGCGGGTCAACTAGCCAAGGTCAGTCCAGGAGGTCACGTCAGAACAAGGGAAGAGTCAAAGACAAATCCGTAAACAAGCCAAGGTCAAAATCCGAGAGGTAGCGTCAAGGTACAGGGAGCAGGCAGAAGAGGTGTCAAGAGGCGGATCAAGGGTCAATTCCAGAGGTAGCTTAATAACAGTAAAGTACACAGCCTATAGGACGAAAATCACAGGCAACCTGTGGCCAGCAGGTTGCCTGTTTAAATAGTGGAGGGAAGAGGTCATGTGACGTGGCCAGTGTCACATGATCCCTCCTCCCTGACAGTAATTGAGCTGGTCCCCATGGCAACGAGGAGCGTCGGCCGTTCCTGCATGAGGATTGCGGCCGAACGTCCCGCTTCCTCCGTCACCATGGCAACCGGGACGCTGCACACAGGAGAGCGCAGACAGGAGACGTGAATTCCCTGGCTGCCGCGATATCAGAGGCCGACGGCGGCGCAGGGAACAGGAAGCCCGCCGTCTGCCTCTCGTAACACGGAGCCTATAGACTATAATGGGGTCCGTTAGGTTTCCGCTCAGAAGATGATTTTGGAGCGGAGACAAAAGTAGTGCATGCAGGACGGAGATTGAAAAAAATTAAGGTAAAAATCAACTTCTGTCAGCTGCAGGGCTGGGAGGGAGGGTGACTTTCTCCCTGCAGCTCACGCTCAGACAGCACAGTGCTGCTGTCTTAGAGTGAGCTGTTCAAAAGGACACGCCCCTGATCCAGTAAAGGCCACTGTTAAAGGGGCGGGCCCCAGTGGAGGTCACTGTCAAGGGGGTGGTATGCTGTGAAAGTCACTGTTAAAGGGGAAGGCTGCTGTAAAGGTCAAAGTTAAGGGGGTGGGCTGCTGTGGAGGTCCAATTTTAAGGGACAAGGCATTGTGGGGGGGTCAGTGTTAAGGGGTGACGGGCTCTGGAGGTCACTGTTTTGGGGGCGGGGTGCTGTAGAGGTCACTGTTATAGTGGATAGTGTTGATATCTTTTAACGACACACACAAACATTAAATGAAATAGATTAAATATACCCGAGCGAAGCCAGGTCCTTCAGCTAGTTTTCAATATAATACAACTGGATCTGTTCTGAACGAATTCAGTCTGTTGTATTATTCAAACGGATGCGTTTTCCTGCGGTTTTGAGATCCTCGGCCAGATGTCAAAACAGGAAAGGAAAACGCAGATGTGAAAGTAGCCTTATGCAGTTTTCTGTTTGAAGTGGATTTTGATGCGGTACTTAGGCCTCCCATCGATTCCTCATGGGAACTTCTGTGTGGAAACTGCATGAAGAATGAACACATTGGGGGAGATTTATCAAAACTTGTGTAAAGGAAAACGGGCGGCCTAGATGCCCATAGCAACCAATCAGATTCCACCTTTCATTCTTCAGAGCTCCTTTGGAAAAGGTGGAATCTGATTGGCTGCTAGGGGCAACTAAGCCAGTTTTCCTTTACACAAGTTTTGATAAATCTCCCCCATGGCTTTTATTTTTTTGGCATTATGGATTTTAAATCTGCTCATGGAGAAAAAACGCTCTGCATGGTCTACAGAGAGAATTTCTCACTGAAAACAATGGAAGGTGATTTTTTTTTCATGGATTTTGGTGTATGGAAAATGTGTGGGTGTGCCCTTATGTTGCACATTTCACCCTTTGTTAGGACTCATGCACACGACCGTTGGCTGATTTGCGGTCTGTAAATTGCGGATCCACAAAACATGGCAGTGTGCATTCCGCATTTTGCGGAACAGAACAGTTGGCCGCTATATGGAATAGTCCTATCCTTGTCCGCAATGCGGACAATAATAGGACGTTCCATTTTTTTGCGCCACGGCCATGCAGACACATTTTTTAAGGCCCCATTGAAGTGAATGGTTCCGCTTAAGGGCTGCAAAAAAAAACGGAACGAACATGGAGAAAAAGTACGTTTGTGTGCATGAGCCCTTATGGAGAGGGGGAGATCTGAGGCAAACCTGCAGCATCAACAAATTATTAATTGCAGCAACAAATGATGCACCATTTGGAACTGTATGGATTTTGCTGCCGTGGAATTCCAGCAGATCCGCTAGTTAGACAGCGATATCCCCGCTCTTGTACTGCTGCATCACTAAACAGATTTACATTTCAGGACTCCAGGAAAGCTGGGTGACCCTTGCAGGACCTAAGGGTAGATAATTGCAGATAACTAATGCGGCAGAAGAGGACAACTCCGGGGCTAGGGGCGATGAGACGTGGAATGAATTATTGCCGCTCGCAGGTATTAAGACCCACTAAACGCCCTGATCTGAATACACTGGATATCTTGACCTGAGACCTTGAGCGGCAAATGGTAGCGTTGCACAGGCCAGCATTGTGTCCAGCCGAGGATATACGGCAGATGTCTTTCACTGGGAAACAGAGGGTTTCTTCTCTGCTGGAGAGATATGTGATGTGACCAGCACACCAATGCTGAGCACAGGGTGCCAAGTCCACGGCTTGCCTTTGTTTCCTATGCTAATGTTGGGCCCCCGGAGCCCGAGTCATTCTGTTCTTTCACCGGAGAGCTCTTTGAAAAGCGTCTCCAGCTTCCCTACCCCCAGAATTGCCAGCTCTGAATGCCGATATAAAGTTACACAGACAATGGCTTCTCCATGGAGCTCAGACATTGTGCCCTGGCTCCAAACACTCTGGGCCTCATTTATCAAAAAGACTGTCCTGATTGCCCATGGCAACCTATCAGAGCGCAGCTTTCATTTTTCCAGAGCAGCTGAAGACAAGAAAGCTGAGCTCCGATTGGTTGCTATGGGCAACACAGACAGTTTTGAAACAATGCCCTCCGTGCCTAATGTAATGATGTCCTCTTATATGTAAGAATGTAATATAATTTGGCCTGCATGTAAGGTAACCAGTGCACCCTCCCCATGGGGCTAATTTCAACTGAGTCTGTCCCCATTTGCCCCACTATAGGACAGATTTATGAAACGGTCTAGAAGGAAAGCATCTATTGCCCATAGCAACCAATCCCAGTGCAGCTTTCATTTCATATTCTGCTCTTGAAAAATGAGATCTGCGCTGTGATTGGATGCCATGGGTAACAACGAGTTACCGTTTTAGGCCCCGTTCACATGGTGGAAATTCGCCATGTATCCTGCAGCACAGACCCTTCAGGTTTCTACCTAGCGATTTCATGCTCACGGTTTAGCCTCATTTAATGAAATTAAACCACGACCCGCTCGTGGTTCAGCCCCAAACCTAAATAAAATTAAACTGCGAATGAACACCCGCTACAATTTCCAGCGCCGTCTCTGCGGATGTCTTGCCAAGAAAGAAAGAACGTCTGTTCTGTGGCGTGGTTGTGTAAATAAACCGCGGTCGCATAAAGGACAGCATGGCCTCCCATTGAAAACCATGGGAGGCGGATTCCATGTGACAACCGGGCGGCTTTTTGACACAGAGTCAGTACTAATATCTGCCTGCAAAAAAGCGAGTGTGAACGGGTCCTAAATCTGCAAAGCATGACACGTGTATGACATAGGTGCCAACTGTGCTGAATTTGCAGGGGCTGTCCCTAATTTTCAGTGACAATACCAGCAAGTTTAGGCTGCCCTGAGCTGAAAAGCGGGTGGGGCTATGGTAAGTCCGGCCCATAAGTGGGCATTCCCTGACAGGTTTAGGCGTTCCCAGGGTAGGCCTTAAATGCCCCGAATTTACAGTCGGTAACTATGGTATTAGCACCGATTTTAGTCACAACCTAAGCTGCTTTTCTGCATTTTAAACATGGCAGACCCCAGAGCAGGAGGGTGGGAGGCAACAACAAACATAAAAGGAAGGGGTTCAGGTACGCTTCTAGTGTGGCGCTGGTTTCTGTTTCATCACAGACAGCCGTTTCATATGGAGCCTTTGCAAACAGCCAGACATTTGCCCTGCAGGCGAGACCAGAGAAGTGGACCCCATCTATGACACACATATGCTCCAAGAAGGGGTGTGGACAGTTTAACCCTTTTAAAGGGCATCTGTCAGCAGTTTTGTACCTATGAAACTGGCTGACCGGTTACATGTGCGCTTGGAAGCTGAAAGCATCTGTGTTGGTCCCATGTTCATATGTGCCCGCATTGCTGAGAAAAATGAAGTTTTAATATATGCAAATGAGCCTCTAGGAGCAACGGGGGCGTTGCCATTACACCTAGAAGCTCTGCTCTCTCAGTAACTGCTGAGCCCTCAACACTTTGATTGACAAGTCCAGGTGTGATGATGTTTTCATATGAACATGGGACCAACACAGATGTCTTCAGCTGCCAAGCGCACATGTAACAGGTCAGCCAGTGTCATAGGCACAAATCTGCTGACAGATGCCGTTTAACTGATTGGAAAATCATGGCTGCTGTCTACAAAAAACAGCTCCACACCGGTCCATGGGTTGTGTCTGATATAGCAGCTCAGCTTCATTGAAGTGAATGCGGCTTAGCTGCAATACCAAACACAACCTGGGTGCAGATGAGGCGCTGTTTCTGAAAGCAGCCATGTTTTTCTAATCATGCACAATCCTTTAAGTTTTTGCGCTTAAAGGGAGTTCTGTTTTGGCAATCCCTTTGCGTTAGAAGGGTCCCCAGATAATAAGTTGGCATTTAAGCCCTACCCTGGGAACGCCCAAACCTGTCAGGGAATGCCCACTGTCCCACAGAGCTGGAATTCGTCAGCAAGTGTTCAATTAAGCGCTGCAGAAGGAGTAATGAACCTTTACTAAGCGTCCATTATACTCTTTGTAGCCGCTCTGTAGTCTGGTGGAAACATGAGGGTTTTGTATTGGGGCCCCCATCTAGTAATAACCTGCCAAACTGTGCAGCTGCAAAGTTTTCTTCAGGACTTTAAAGGGGTTGTGCAGGGGGTTTATAACAGTGCCTTATCCACGGACCCCGACTCATCAGCCATGTGAAAAGGAGGTGGCGTTCATTAAAGGGGTTATCCAGTAATATATAATATGACCTATCCTCAGGATAGGTCATCATTATCACATTGGAAGGGGTCCAAGTCCCATCAGCTGTTTGGGGAGCCACTGCGCTCTGGTGAGCACATCCGGCTACGGCAGCTTTCCAAGCACAGCACCGTCCATTGTATAGTGGCAGTGCTTGGTATTGCAGCTCAGGCCCATTGACTTGAATGAGGCAGAGCTGCAACTAGGCCATGTGAACGATGTATAGTGACGTCACTGGCCTAGTAAGAGGCTGCTGCGCTTAAAGAGTGCAGACCTCTAACAGCTGATTGGTCAGGGTCCCAGGAGTCGGACCCCCACAGATCTGATATTGTTGACTTATCCCTTCCTATAGGTCATCAATAAAAAATCCCTGGATAACCCCTTTAACTATTGATGCTGCATCCTTAGGACTCAGACTGACGAGGGTCTGGCATTGGAATTACACTGTGTAGTGGCCGTGCCTGGTTACTGCAGGGGAGTGCGATAGGTTCTGGAATAAGTCTTGAATTAGTCCTTGCATTCACAAGCTGCAGCTCAAGAACCACTGCCGCTGACCCACCACTACCGCTAACCCACCACTGCCGCTGAGCCACCACTACCGCTAACCCACCACTGCCGCTGACCCACCACTGCCACTGTCTGTTATACTGTACTGCACTAGAGGTTTAGCAGCTGCCAGTGGTGTAACTACAGGGGAAGCAGCTGCTTCAGGACCAGAGTGTAGTGGGGGCCAGGTAGCAGTGTCTTTTCAAGTACAATTCATGCCAGGCGGGGCCCCCGGTGTCACTGTATCTGAAGGGGGCCTGGCCTGACCTGAACTGTACTAGAAAAGGTGTACATACCAGTATGAAGGACCTTTACAATGCAGTAAAGATAGGCTAGAGGACCTTTGATGATGTCATTATGTCACATGATCGAAGGTCCTTTAGAGACATCAGAGGACAACAGAGAACCTGCAACCTGTAAGTAAATAAGTGTATGTGTATATGTGTGATTATATGTGTGTATATGCATGTGTGTTTGTGTGTTTATATGTGTCTATACGTTTGTGTGTGTCTGTGTATATGTGCAAGGGACCGTCGTTGACGGAAGGTATGTGTCACTGAGGTTCCTGGCCTCGATGGAGTAAGAGCTAGTCTTCATGTGTCAGCAGCAGTTGCTGTTTGACACCTTGCTATTTAGTATAGCTGTAATAGCTGATCCGGGACGGCTCTTACTGGGAGTAGTCAAAGTGCTGGGTGGGTGACTACTCCCCACGTTCCAGGCCGGGTCTTGACTGTCCTATATATAAACAGAGGAGCTCTGGCAATCGCTGGATTGGTATCTGAGCTGTGTAGGTGGTCTGCTCTGTCCTGAGCAATGCCGATCGGGTGTGAACTAACACCTAGGATAACAGGTAACTCTTTTGCTGTATGAACTGTCTAGGTGTGAACAAACACCAAAACTGCAAATGGACTGTTGTACTGTTTTGTTGCCATAAGTGTGAATAAAACACTTAAGTTTTTGAGTTACAAACTGGTCTTTGCCTCTATACTGCATCCGCTTGTCCTGTCTACCAGAGTGAATCCCCCAAATTGGTGGAGGATGCGGGCAAGAGCAGTGAGGCTGGCGTGAACGCCAAAATATTTTTTGGTTTGCATTTTTGGGCACGGTTGTATGTCATACATCGAACCAGCGGTATTACAACTTGTGTCCCAAGACAAAATGGAGGCTGTTATGAAGACCCTCATGGAGGCTAATCTGCAGCAGCGAGAGACAAATCTGCAGCAACGCGAGGCTAACAAGCAGCAGCATGAGAGCAACCAGTTGCTGCTACAACACGTGATGGCTTTGCAGACAGCAGGAGCAACCCAGAGCGCCCACGATGCCCGGAAGGCAGTCCGTGCGGTAATTCCTAAGATGAAACCCGCAGACGACATCAAAACCTACCTGGTGATGTACGAGAAAGTGGCCACAAGGAAGAAGCTACTCCGAGACCAGTGGGCTGAGGTTGTCGCTCCGTTTCTGTCATCCGATTCCCAGTGGGTGTATTTCGACTTGCCGGACGATTAAGCGGCCGACTACCAAAAAGTAAAGGGTGAGATTTTGGCAAGACTGGGGGTAAATGTGTTGGTCCAGGCCCAGAGGGTACATCAGTGGGGGTTTAAGCCGGCTGGGCCCACGAGACCCCAGCATTATGACTTTTGCAAAAGTGGCTACAGCCTGATGTGCTGAGTCCCATGGCTATGCTGGACAGAATGTTGGCTGATATGTTCTGGAGGGCTTTGTCAACCCTTCTCCAGCAATGGATCGACCAGGTCTCTCCAGGTAATGCCCTTGAGATGGTCTACCTGGTGGAACGCTATGAGGCTACCCGGAATCTGTATTCTTTTGGGAGGGGGGTAGTCAATTCCCGTAAATCTCCATCCCAGACCTGGCGACTTGTGCCAACCAAACCCGCCTGGGATGTACCCCCTGTGGACCCGGCTCCGATAGTCTGCTGGCGGTGTCGGGAGCCTGGCCATGTACAAGCTGACTGTCCACAGGTGGAATCCATGGACACGAACTATGGCTTCCGTCAGTCGTTATATGCCAGGAAGCTGTGTGCAGCGGGTACCCCAGAAACTCTAAATCACTTGTGCAGGGTGGAAGTGGGAGACACTCCAGCGGAGGCCCTACTGTACTCAGGGAGTCTGGTGTCCCTAGTAAGGGCTCCCCTGGTACGGTCCGCTGAGTATACTGGCCGGAAAGTCGGGGTCATGTGCATTCATGGGGACTTAAAAGACTATCCCACCGCCCTGGTGTATCTAACCAGGGGGGGGCGGCAGATAGACTTACGAAGTGGCAGTTGCCACAAACTTACACTAGAAAAAATATAATTGGAAGAGACTTCCGGGGTTTCCCGGAACTGTGGCCTGCTCCAAAAGTGACTGATACCCATGAGACAGGGGTAACCCCAGCAGAGTGGCCTTGCTCTGGGGGGAGGCCAGAACCCTGGGAACCCGAGGCCGAAGGGCCAGAGGTAGGGGTGACCGCCACTTTGGTGGAAGAGGGGGAGACAACCCCACTGAGTGTAATAGAGGGAGACGTAGAGGACTTGCCTGAGCTGGCAGACCTCAATGTCTCCGGCGATAATTTTGGTACTGCACAACACCGGGACCCAACCCTATCCCGAGCCTGGGAAAATGTAGTAGATGGTGAACCACAACAAGCTGGGGCAGAGTCGGTGTTCTCCCGTTTTGTGGTTCATCAGGATATGTTGTATCGGGTAAACCAGCTGCGGGGTGAACCCTTTGAACAGTTGGTGGTGCCCCAGGCTTATCGCAAACTCGTGTTTGAGTTAGCCCACCAACATGTTCTCGGGGGTCATCTGAGAATTCAGAAAACACAGGACTGGATACTACAATGGTTTTACTGGCCCAGTGTGTTTAGAGAGGTGGACGAACTCTGTAAGTCTTGCCCGACCTGCCAGGCAACTAGCCCCCAGCACCTTTTCCGCAGTCCCTTGGTACCTCTCCCGATCATCGAGGTACCGTTTGAGCGAATCGCTATGGACCTTGTAGGAGAGTACCTGGGGTGGTAATAGACGGCAGGTACGTGCCACCGGGGGTCCTGGCACCGGTGGAGTAAGAGCCAGAAAAGTGCATATTGCAGCGGTTATGCTGTTAACACAGCGGATCCGGGCCGGCTCTTATTGGGAGCAGGCAGATATGCGGGCGGGTGCCTGTCTCCCCACGGTCCAGGCCAGGTTTTGCAGGGAAGGGTTAAAACCTGACCAGCAACAAGGGTGTGGTGTGCAATGTGAAGCTTCGGTGTTCTCTGGCTGTGAGAGTGAGAAGTGGAGGTCAGCTGGGCTGTGTGCTGAGGCCTGTGGAGGACTGTGCAGGATCCTGCAGCTGAAACCAGGAGGGATCCGTGTCCTGTGGCTAGAAGCAGGACCCATGGACTTACTTCACGAAAAAGGTGACATTACTCCTGGCTTTAAATAGACTTTGCTTTATGTGACTGAAACAGGCCTCAAGTAGCCTGCAGCAGGGACTTGCTGTGTTTGAACTATTATTTTGCTGTTGTGTGTGACCACCCTCCCTATGAACTGCACCGTCTTTCACTTGTATGCACCGTGTGAATAAACAAAGCATCGTGTTTTACACCAAGACCATTCTGTGTTGCCTCTATACTGCACTCGCTACCACTGCCTACCAGAGCGGATCCCCACAATTGGTGGCTTCAGCGGGCAAACGGCAGTGAGGCTGAAAATTGTGCTGTTTGGACTGTATGTCATATATTAAGCCAGCAAGTTTTGTGGCTCCAGACAAGATGGAGGAGGCTATTAGACACTTGGTGCAAAGTAATGAGGAGGCTACTCGGAGACATGAGGAAGCCCTGAGAGACCAGCGGCAGTTGAATAGTCTACTGGCCCAGCAACTGGCGACTATGCAGGAGTCCATGCGGGTGTTACAACAACAAGCCGTCCCGGGGGGGACCGCAATCCTACCTGCTGCCCGGGATAAGGTGCGCTCAGCGTTAAGAAAGATGGGCCCCGAAGAGGATATCGAGGCGTTCCTGATGGTCTTCGAACGCACTGCGGAACAGGAAAGGTTACCGGCAGAACAGTGGGCCGAAGTAGTGGCGCCATTTTTAGTGGGAGACGCACAAAAGGCCTACTTCGACCTCAGTCAGGAGGAAGCCAAAAGCTATAAGAGGCTGAAGGGGGAGGTGTTGGCTCGTCTTGGGGTTAATACCTATGTGCGTGCACATCGAGTCTACCGGTGGGCCTTCTCCGAGTCCCGGCCTGCTCGGTCCCAGGCCTATGACCTGTTACACCTGGTAAGAAAATGGCTGCAGCCTGAGACATTGAGCCCCTCGCAGATGGTGGAACGGGTGGTGGTTGATCGTTTGGTGCGCACACTGCCAAGGGCCATACAGCGCTGGGTTGGTCAGGGAGACCCCGGCAACCTGTATCAGTTAGTAAGCCTTGTCGAGAAGTATGTGGCAACCCAGGACTTTGTGCGGGACTCAACGCAGGCGCAGGGTCCACAAAGGGGGGGGAAGGCTAGTCCTACTCCAGGGAAGAGAGACTGGGGAGGGACCACGGGGATTCAATGTTGGCACTGCCACGGCCTGGGACATAGGGCAGCGAACTGTCCTCAAACACCTGAACCCATGGACTGCGGGTTCGCTCGCCGGTCCTCTTTCTTTGCCCGGCCTGTATGTACCGCGGATGCCAGGCCGACCACCGATATGCCACCTCTGTGCCAAGTCTTGGTCGATGGGCATCTGATTAATGCTTTGCTGGACTCGGGGAGCCTGGTGACCCTAGTGCATGAGTCATTAGTGTCTGAGACACTCCCAGAGAAGCAAACCCTGTCCATTGTCTGTATCCATGGGGACCGCCGGGAGTACCCCACTGCCAGGGTTACCATGTCCATGTTGGGCAAAGAGGTGCAGCATGTCGTCGGAGTGGGACGCCAAATCCCTTATGCCGCCATACTGGGAAGGGATTTTCCTTTGTTCTGGACTCTGTGGAAGAGCAATATGCCTTCCCTTAGGGACAGACGACAATCGGGCCCAGTGCCCGAGGATCCCGATGCAGGGATACCAGCTGTAGGGGTCACCACATCACCCGTAGAGTGTCATCCCGATAGGTTTCCCCTAGAGGTGTTGGCAGGCGAATCCGTGGAAACCCCGTCCATCCCGGACCTGGAGGTATCCCGTGACACGTTCGGGACCGCCCAGCTCCAGGATCCGACATTATTACGGGCGAGGGAAGGGGTGACAGTGGTAAATGGGGTGGCTCAGCACCCAGGGGCCGACTCGGTGTTTCCCCATCTGGCTTTTAACCAGGACCTGCTGTATAGGGTGGACAAAGTGCAGCACGAGGTAGTGGAGCAGCTGGTGGTACCCCAGCCATACCGCCGTGTGGTACTGGACTTGGCCCACTCCCACGTGCTGGGAGGACATTTGGGCGTAAAAAAAAACCCAAGAGCGGATTCTGCAAAGGTTCTATTGGCCCGGGGTTTATGAGGAGGTCAAAAGGTTTTGCCAATCCTGTCCAGTGTGTCAGATGACGAGCCCCCAGCCCCACTATCGCAGTCCCCTAGTACCCATGCCCATCATCGAGGTCCCCTTCGAAAGAATAGGGATGGATCTGGTAGGCCCCATAAACAAGTCGGCCAGAGGGCACCAGCATATCTTGGTGGTCTTAGACTATGCCACCAGATATCCTGAAGCGATCCCACTACGTCATACTTCTGCTAAGCTCATAGCTAAAGAACTCATGGGTATGTTCGCAAGGGTGGGGATTCCAAAAGAGATCCTGACCGACCAGGGGACGCCCTTCATGTCTAAGGTGACGAGGGAGCTCTGCAAGCTTTTAGGGGTTAAACGGTTGCACACGTCCGTATACCATCCTCAGACCGACGGACTAGTGGAACGCTTTAACAAAACCCTAAAAACTATGCTTAAAAGAACCGTAGCCAAAGACGGAAAGGATTGGGACCTGTTGCTGCCGTACGTATTGTTCGCAGTGCGAGAAGTGCCCCAGGCATCTACGGGATTCTCGCCCTTCGAGCTATTATACGGTCGACGGCCAAGAGGGTTGCTGGACATCGCAAAAGAGGCGTGGGAGCAACAGCCCACCCCCCACAAGAGTATTATAGAGCATATAGAAAAGATGCAGGACCGTATAGAGACCGTCCTACCAATCGTCCGAGAACACATGGAAGCCGCCCAACTGGCACAGAGCCGGGTATACAACCGGAGTGCCCAGGTCCGGACATTTAACCCGGGTGACCGGGTACTGGTGCTAGTCCCCACCATTGACAGTAAGTTTTTGGCACGGTGGCAAGGTCCCTACGAGGTGAAAGAGAAGGTGGGGTCAGTGAATTACAAGATATCCCAGCCAGGCCGGCGGAAGCCAGAACAAGTATATCATGTAAATTTACTGAAATCGTGGAGAGATAGGGAGTGTCTCATTGGGGACAGCCCAAGCACTGTCTTGTCTGCGGGGAAGATCCCAGCTCCACCCGAGGTCCGGGAGGGCACCTCCGCGGTAAAGATAGCGGGTGGTCTGTCGACTAAACAAGCTCAGGAAGCCAAAGAGTTGGTGAGTCGAAATAGGGACGTATTCTCTGAGCTTCCTGGTCGAACTTCGGTAGTCCGACATGACATCGTCACCGAGCCCCACGTCAGGGTACGGTTAAAGCCGTATCGTGTACCGGAGGCCCGGCGACAGGCCATTTCAGAAGAAGTAAGGTCCATGTTGAGGTTAGGGGTGATTGAGGAGTCAAGGAGCGAGTGGGCCAGCCCCATAGTCCTCATCCCAAAACCTGACGGTACTCTGCGCTTCTGCAATGACTTTAGAAAGCTCAACGAAGTGTCGAAATTCGATGCCTACCCCATGCCCCGGGTAGACGAGCTCATAGAACGGCTAGGGAAAGCTCGCTATTTCTCGGTCCTCGACCTCACAAAAGGATATTGGCAGGTGCCTCTCACGGAGGCGGCAAAGGAGAAGACTGCCTTTGTCACCCCCGAGGGGTTATTTCAGTACCAAGTTTTGCCCTTTGGCCTACATGGCGCTCCAGCCACCTTCCAGCGATTGATGGACGTCATCCTACGGCCCCATCGTCCATATGCTTCGGCATATCTGGACGACATCATCGTGTTTAGCCAGGACTGGGAGAGTCACCTGCCCAAGGTACAGGCCGTAGTCGATTCACTTAGAAAAGCTGGACTGACGGCCAACCCAAAAAAGTGTTCGCTCGGGTTCGAGGAGGTCCGGTACCTGGGATACGTGATTGGGCGGGGAGTTGTCAAACCCCAGGTAGACAAGGTTGAGGCGATCAAGAGCTGGCCCAGACCTCTTACCACCAAGCAAGTACGTTCGTTCCTAGGGATGATAGGATATTACATGCGCTTTATCCCCAACTTTGCCACAGTAGCCGCCCCATTGACAAGACTTTTAAAGGGGAGGAAGACGGTGATGGTCCGCTGGGATGAGCAGGCGAAGGAGGCATTCTCCCGTTTGAAGTCGGCTCTGTGTGGGTCCCCGGTTTTGGTGACACCCGACTTCACACGGGAATTTGTCGTTCAGACGGACGCCTCTGGAGTGGGCCTAGGGGCAGTACTCTCTCAGGAAATCAGTGGGGAGGAACACCCTGTTGTCTTCCTGAGTCGCAAACTCACCCCAGCGGAAACCAGGTACAGTGTGGTAGAGAGAGAATGCCTGGCCATTAAGTGGGCCCTCGAGTCCCTTAGGTACTATCTGTTAGGGAGAAGGTTCCGTCTGGTGACCGACCATTCCCCTCTCCAGTGGATGAGCCGGGCCAAGGAGGGGAGTGCCCGGGTCACCAGATGGTTCTTGTCCCTCCAGAATTTTAAGTTCAGTGTCGAACACAGGGCAGGCCGCTTACAGGGGAATGCCGATGCCCTTTCCCGGGTACACTGTTGTACATGTGTCCAACCCCTCAGGATTGAACAGGGTGTGCAACCCTTCAGGGTTGAACAAAGGGGGGGGATATGTAGGAGAGTACCTGGGGTGGTAATAGACGGCAGGTACGTGCCACCGGGGGTCCTGGCACCGGTGGAGTAAGAGCCAGAAAAGTGCATATTGCAGCGGTTATGCTGTTAACACAGCGGATCCGGGCCGGCTCTTATTGGGAGCAGGCAGATATGCGGGCGGGTGCCTGTCTCCCCACGGTCCAGGCCAGGTTTTGCAGGGAAGGGTTAAAACCTGACCAGCAACAAGGGTGTGGTGTGCAATGTGAAGCTTCGGTGTTCTCTGGCTGTGAGAGTGAGAAGTGGAGGTCAGCTGGGCTGTGTGCTGAGGCCTGTGGAGGACTGTGCAGGATCCTGCAGCTGAACCCAGGAGGGATCCGTGTCCTGTGGCTAGAAGCAAGACCCATGGACTTACTTCACCAAGGAGAAAAAGGTGACATTACTCCTGGCTTTAAATAGACTTTGCTTTATGTGACTGAAACAGGCCTCAAGTAGCCTGCAGCAGGGACTTGCTGTGTTTGAACTATTATTTTGCTGTTGTGTGTGACCACCCTCCCTATGAACTGCACCATCTTTCACTTGTATGCACCGTGTGAATAAACAAAGCATCGTGTTTTACACCAAGACCATTCTGTGTTGCCTCTATACTGCACTCGCTACCACTGCCTACCAGAGCGGATCCCCACAACCTGTACCGAAGTCCGCTAGAGGACACCAACACATCCTGGTCGTCCTAGATTACGCCACTTGGTACCCGGAGGCGGTGCCACTGTGACATACTGTACATCGGCTAAACTCATAGCTAAGGAGTTAATGGAGATGTTCTCCAGAGTGGGGCTACCTTAAGAGGTTCTTAGCCAGAACACGGATGTGTTCTCGGACCTCCCTTGACGCACTTCCACAATTCGGCATGACATTGTCACTGAGCCTCAGGCTGTCATATATCTAGTCCGGCTAAAACCATACCGGTACCCGAGGCTCGGCAACAAGCCGAGGAAGTGCAGATGATGCTGAGGCTAGACGTCATTGTGGAGTCTAAAAGTGAGTGGACTAGTCCTATAGTGCCAATACCCAAGCCGGACGGGATACTCCGCTTTTGTAACAATTTCGGAAAACTAAACGAGATCTCTAAGTTTAATGCATATCCCATGCCTCTGGTGGATGAGCTTATTGAGAGCTTAGGCCAAGCCCGGTATTTTTCTGTTTTGGACCTCACCAAAGGGTACGGGCAGGTACCCTTGATAAAGGCTGCCAAAGAGAAAACTGCCTTCATCACACCAGAGGGGCTGTACCAATATAAGGTGTTACACTTTGGTCTGCATGGCGCCCCCACGACGTTTCAACGGCTCATGAACATTGTGCTGCGTCCACATCGTCGGTACGCTTCGCTTACCTGGATGATATTGTCACCCACAGTACCGACTGAGTAAGTCATCTACCCAAACTGCAGGCTGTAGTGGACTCCCATAGGAAGGCTGGACTCCGCTAACCCAAAGAAATGTGCGATAGGGTTAGAGGAGACTAAGTACCTGGGGTATGTCATTGGGCGCGGAGTCATCAAACCCCAAGTGAACAAAATAGAGGCGATTAGGAATTGGCCCCGACCTGTCACCACGAGGCAAGTAAAGTTGTTCCTGGGAATGGTGGGCTATTATATAAGGTTCGTTCCCCATTTTGTCACTTTAGCGGCTTCATTGACAGGGCTCTTGAATAGACGGAAGTCCGTGATGGTCCGCTAGAATGACCAGGCGGAAGAGGCTTTTTCCGCGTTGAAGTCGGTCCTGTGCGGGTCACTGGTTTTGGTGATGCCTGACTTCAAGAGGGAGCTTGTGGTACAGAGCGATGCCTCTGAAGTAGGCCTCGGAGCTGTACTCTCTCAGGAAATCAATGGGGAGGAACATCCAGTTGTTTTCCTGAGCCGCAAACTCACCCCAGCTGAGACCAGATACAGTATAGTGGAGAGAGAGTTCCTGGCCATCAAGTGGGCACTCGAGTCTCCGCAATTATCTGTTGGGGAGAAAGTTCTGTCTGGTGACCGACCACTCCCTTCTCAAGTGGATGAGCCAAGCCAAAGAGAGGAATGCTCGGGTCACCAGATGGTTCTTGTGTTTATCTGTGTGTGTGTGTGTGTGTATGTGCATATGTGTGTCTGTATGTATCTGTGTGTGTGTGTATGTATATATGTGTTTATCTGTGTGTGTCTATGTGTTTGTGTGTGCATGTCTGTGTATATGTGTGTGTTTGTGAATGTGTTTATCTGTGTGCGTATATATATATATATATATATATATATATATGTCTGTGTATATTGTAAGAGATTGTCTCTTTTCAGGGGGTCACACTCACAGATATCTCACCAGACAACAGATTTTCATGTCCAAACTGTGCATTTATTTTGACACTCTTCTCATAAAGGATAGTCCAGTTATACATCACTGAGTGGGGTGAGGTTCCCGCACCGCCAACACTTAAAACACAAATAAACTCCTGCCCGTCTAGGCGCTACCTAAACAAAATACGTCCCTACCTCACTCATAGAGCTCAGTTCACACATGGACATTATATGCGGCTTTCCTCAGCCAACATCAATACTGCAGCCTCCAGGCTGTGGCAACTCCAGTACCTTTTGGGGGAGTGTGGCCCAGTAGTCCTCCAGATGCTGGGCGTGCAACCCTCGTTCTCTAGGTCCTCCAAACCTCAGGCTATTCGAAGCCTTGTGGCCCCTCAGTCCTCCTGACTGAGACCACACACAGAGCCTCTGCTTCACAAAACAGTCTCGCTCTCCCTCCTCAGACTGACCTACTCTGAGGCGCTTTATGCAAGTCTGATTACAGCAGGCCTCACCTGCGATCACCTCAGGTAGAAAGGAAAACCCGTACTGGAAGGATGTGGACTGGGAACTCCCTCTACCAAGCCTAGCCACCAGTCCAAGTAAAATCCAGCCCAGAAAATGTATACAGAAATGTCTCAGCAAACTATGGATTTTATCTGTCTCACCCATCTGAGATACCTGAAGTGGGACAACACACCTTCCAGCACTGTTCACATTACCACAATATGTATGTGTCTGTGTATATGTGTGTTTATCTGTGTGTGTATATATACATGTGTGTATGTACAATATCTCACAAAAGTGAGTCCCCCCCTCACATTTTTGTAAATATTTTATTCTATCTTTTCATGGGACAACACTGAAGATCTGACACTTTGATCCGATGTAAAGCAGTCAGTGTACGGCTTGTATAACAGTGTAAATTTGCTGTGCCCTCAAAATAACTCAACACATCAGCCATTAATGTCTAAACCGCTGGCAACAAAAGTGAGTACACCCCTAAGTGAAAATGGCCAAATTGTGCCCAAAGTGTCTATATTTTGTGTGGCCACCATTATTTTCCAGCAATGTCTTAACTCTCTTGGGCATGGAGTTCACTAGAGCTTCACAGGTCCACCACTGGAATCCTCTTCCACTTCTCCATGACCAAATCACCTGGTGGATGTTAGAGACCTTGCGCTCCTCCATGGGATGCCCCACAGATGCTCAATAGGTTTTACCAGTCCAGCACATTTACCCTCAGTTTCTTTAGCAAGGCAGAGGTCTTGGAGGTGTGTTTGGGGTCGTTATGTTGGAATACTGCCCTGCGGCCCAGTTTCCGGAGGGGATCATGCTCTGCTTCAGTATGTCACAGTACATGATGGCATTCATGGTTCCCTCAATGAACTGTAGCTCCCCACAGCCGGCAGCACTCATACAGCCCCAAACCATGACACTCCACCACCATGCCTGACTGTAGGCAGGACACACTTGTCTTTGTACTCCGCACCTGGTTGCCGCCACACACTCCTGACACCATCTGAACCAAATAAGTTTATCGTGGTCTGGTTCCAGTAATCCATGTCCCTAGTCTGCTTGACTTCAGCAAACTGTTTGCAGGCTTTCTTACTGTATGCATCATCTTTAGGCCTCCTGCACACGACCGTAGGTGTCCCGTTGCCGTATTGCGGACCGCATTTGCGGATCCGCAATACACGGGCACCGTTCCGTGTGCATTCCGCATCACGGATGCAGACCCATTCACTTCAATGGGTCCGCAAATCCGGAATAGTGTGGAACAGAAGCACGGAACTGTACCCCACAGAGTGCTTCCGTGGGGTTTCGTCCATGTCCTACCTTTTCGTGGAACGGCCGGATCGCGGACCCATTAAAATGAATGGATCCGCAATCCGCTGTGGCTGCCCCACGGTCGGTGTTCGTGCATTGCGGCCCGCACACGTTTGTGTGCAGGAGGCCTTAGAAGAGGCATCCTTCTGGGATGACAGCCATGCAGACCAATGTGATGCGGTGTGCGGCGTATGGTCTGAGCACTGACAGGCTGACCCCCCCCCACCCCTGTAACCCCTGTAGCAATGCTGGCAGCCCTCGTACAACCTCTGGATATGACGCTGAGCACGTGCACTCAACTTCTTTGGTCGACTATGCTGAGGCTGTTCTGAGTGGAACCTGTCTTGTTAAACCGTTGTATGGTCATGGCCACCGTGCTGCAGCTCAGTTTCAGGGTCCTGGCAATCTTCTTATAGCCTAGACCACTGATGGTGAACCTTTTAGAGACCAAGTGCCCAAACCGCAACCCAAAACCCACTTATTTATCGCAAAGTGCCAACACGGCAATTTAACCTGAATACCAGTATAGTCTATCTTCCATGTACTTTATCATTTAGCTATAATAACTGCCTGCATTCAGTGCTCTGACTGTGCCGTTCATAGTGCGCCCTGCGCTGATAAATAGCGGAAAAAGTCTAAGGCTTATTGGTACACCATAGACATTTTCCAGCGTGTGGGTGCCCACAGAGAGGGCTCTGAGTGCCTCCTCTGGCACCCGTGCCACAGGTTCGCCACCACTGGCCTCGGCCATCTTTTTTTCAGATCCTCAGAGAGTTCTTTGCCATGAGGAGCCATGTTGAATTTTTCAGTGACCAGTATGAGAGAGTGAGAGCAATAACACCAAATTTAAAGGGTTTCTGTCACCTGAAAAATGAGTATTAAAGGGGTTGTCCAAGTTATATTTATTGATGACCTATCCTCAGGAAGTGAGGAAGCTGGCAGCCGGCGAGCACCCTTCACTCACTGTGCCTGCGCCGTATACTGAACGGGGCGGTGCAGGCGCGAGATTTACACTGCAGACAGGCCGGAGGTAGGAGACCAACGCTGCCTGGCCCTGTCAATCTAGTGTAGCAGGGCATGGCCAGAGGTGCCTGGCACTAATATAGTTATGTTCAGCTGACATAATGTCAGCCAGCTTAATACCCATTTTTCAGGTGCGAGTCACATGACATCGGGAAGGGAAAATGGCTAATTGGGCACAATTTGGCCATTTTCAGTTAGGAGTGTACTCCCTTTTGTTGCCAGCCGTTTAGACATTAATGGCAGTGTGTTGAGTTATTTTGAGGGCACGCCCAATTAACACTGTTATACACGCTGTACACTGACTACTGTATATGTATCAATTAGGGTAGGTCAATTTGCTGTGGGGCCCAGTCAGTTCTAGCTACGCCCCTGGCAGCTGCCATTTATCTTCTCCATAGTTCTAAAATGTACTAATACAGAATATAGCACACGCTTAATTATAATTAAAGGGGTTCTGCAGTTTGTTTCAGCTGATGATCTATCCTCTGGATAGATCATCAGCATCTGATCGGCGGGGGTCCGGCCCCTGGGACAGCTGCCGATCAGCTGTTTGAGAAGGCAGCGGCGCTCCAGCAGCGCCGCGGCCTTCTCACTGTTTACCGCAGGCCCAGTGAAGTCATGACTAGTATCAACTGGCCTGGGCGCTGCTAAGCTCCGTTCACTTGAATGGACCGACCTTATCCGGGTGCGATCTATGAAAGGCATTCACTAAACGATTGGCATTAACGTTGGATGCCGGCACCCACTCTCTCCTCCAGTCCATAACCTCTCCAGTGGACAAGATATTGAAGGGATCCACGGAGAACTCGAGAGTCAACTATTTTCACGATCTCGAATTCCAAATTACTGTCCACCATGACTGGAGCGGGTGGAAAGGAAGATGGCTGTAAAGGTTCCACATATTTTTTTCAACCTATGGTACACTTTATGAATTTTTTAGACCTATGGTACACTTTATGAATTTTCAGGGCCTGAGGAAGCTGAATACGAAAAGCTACAGGATTAAAAATGGCAGTGATTTTATATGGACCAATACATCTTGGACCCAACTTGAAAGAAGGTACCTTCAACTTAATGTTTCTTGTGTACAGCCACACAGAATCACCCACACTTAGGTCCGGACCATTCATACGTTTCTTGTCAGCCACACGTTTATATTTGTTGCCCATAAGTTATTTAGAATTTTTCGCCATATCGATGACAATGATGACGAAAAACGTTCTTCCGCAGGGATACCAGAAGTATTAGAACCAGAAAATGTGCCAAACTGCATATAGGAAACCCATAGGCCCCAAAAAACGGCGACTCACCAGTGGACTCCTGTCTACGATTGTTTATGGCAAACTCTGCCAAAGACAAAAAGGAAGACCACTCCTCTTGGTTCTCAGAGACAAAACATCTCAAGTAAGTCTCCAGACTCTGATTAGTGCGCTCCGTCTGTCCGTTCCTCTGAGGATGAAAAGCCGAAGAAAAGGACAGTTGAATTCCCAGACGAGTACAGAACGCTTTCCAGAATCTGGAAACAGAGTCCCACGATCTGAAACCAAACCACATCAGAGGGAATGCCATGGAGTTTCACAATGTTGTCAACAAATACCTGTGCAAGGGTTTTAGCATTAGGTAGGCCCGGCAACGCTATAAAGTGCACCATTTTACTAAAGCGATCAACTACCACAAGAATAACTGTCTTTCCCGAAGAATTAGGTAGATCAATGATAAAGTCCATGGATACATGAGTCCATGGTCTGGACGGAATGGATAATGGAAGTATGTGTCACCTTGGCACATGCACAGATAGTACAGGCTGACACATAGTCCGGCCACCAGAATCTACGAGATATGAGGTTGGCAGTGGACCTACTCCCAGGATGTCCTGTCAGAACCGTACAATGATGTTCCTCCAACACTTTGAGATGCAATTCCGGTGGCACAAATAGTTTTCCAGAGGGATACGAGTACGGTACGTCTCCCTGCGCCTCTAACACCTTCACCTCAAGGTCAGGGTAGAGGGCGGATATCACCACCCCTTTAGACAATATGGGACTTGGGTTTTCAAAATCACCACCTCCAGGGAAACTACATGACAAGGCGTCCGCCTTGACATTCTTAATCCCAGGACGATAGGTGACAGTGAAATTGAATCTGTTGAAAAACAGGGCCCATGTGGCTTGTCTTGGGTTCAGTGGTTTCGCCGACTCCAGATAAGCCAGATTTTTGTGATCAGTGAATACAGTGATCGGATGAATCGCCCCTTCCAACCAATGACGCAATTCCTCAAAAGCCAATTTAATGGCCAGCAACTCTGTTAACCACATCATAATTTTTCTCAGCGGGGGATCGTTTTTTTTGGAGAAAAATGCACATGGTCGCCATTTACCAGGTGACAAAACTGCTCCTACCCCCACCTTGGATGCGTCCACTTCCACAATAAACGGTTGTGACACATCCGGCTGCACCAATATGGGAGCAGAAGAGAAGCATTCCTTAATCGCAGAAAAGGCTTGCAACGCCGAATCAGACCACACTGAGACATCTGTCCCTTTCTTAGTCATGTCCGTTAAGGGTTTTACTATTGTCGAATACATTTTAATACATTTTCGGTAATAGTTGGTGAATCCTAAAAAACGCATAAGAGCCTTCAGATTTTCGGGTCGATCCCAGTCCAATACAGCACAGACTTTCTCAGGATCCATTCGAAAGCCCGAAGATGACAGCAGGTAGCCCAAGAACTGCACCTCGTGTACAGCAAAAACACATTTCTCTAATTTTGCGAACAATTTATTATCCCTTAGGATCTGTAACACCTGTCTCACATGATCCTGATGTGTTTCCATGTCAGGAGAATAAATAAAAATGTCATCCAAATACACGATCACAAACCTCCCCACCAGGTGATGAACGATGTCATTCACAAAATGCTGGAAGACCGCCGGGGCATTGGTCAACCAGAAAGGCATGGTTCTCAAAGTGCCCTTTCAGGAGGGTTTCTGTCACCAGATTTAACCCTATTAAGCCAGCTGACATTAGCGATGTGCTAATGTCAGCTAAACCTAACTAGCCTATTCCTACTTTTATCTATGCCCCCGTTACGCCAGAAATCGAACTATTATAATATGCTAATTATCATCTAGGAGCGGGGGGCGCTGTTCCTGCTCCTAGAGGCTCTGTTGTCCCACCTTTGTCACCTGTACTGATTGACAGTTCCAGGCAGCGCTCGCATCTGTCTGCCAGCCCTGTGCTCTGGTGAAATCTCGCGCCGTTCAGTATTCGGCGCAGGCGCGGTGAGGGAAGGACACTCGCAGGCTGCCAGCTTCCTCACCACGCTTGCCTTTAAAAGCCGTCGTCCAGTCATCCCCTTCCTTGATCCTAACCAGATTATATGCCCCCCTTAAAGAGGACCTTTCATCGGTCCAAACATTGTAAGATAATTATCAGGCTGTGTAGAGCGGTGCCCCGGGATCGCTGTCCAATCGCAGCGCAGAGCTCACAGCCATGGAGAAAAAAAAAACGACTGCTGAGGTGGCGCTAGAGTCAAAAACTTTGGGAATTAAAGGGTTTCTACCACTTCGGTTTCACATATTTAGCTGTCAGACACTAGCGATCCGCTAGTGTCTGCTCTGCCCAACCATCCTAATATAATTGCTTTTGGGGCAGCCGTTTTGCTAAAAAAGAACTTTTATTAATATGCTAATGAGCCTCTAGGTGCTATGGGGGCGTCATTAGCACCTAGAGGCTCCGTCTACCTTCAGAAACTGCCGCCGCCCAACGCGTCCCTCCAGCCCGCCCATCTCCTCCTGCGATCCTCCTTGTGAGCGTATGTATTCTGCGCATGCGCAGTGAATGTCTGACAGCTTCCCTGCTCAGACATCTTCACTGCGCCTGTTCCTCGGAGCACTATGGCGTCATCGCGCAGGTGCAGTGGAGATGTCTGAGCAAGGAAGCGGTCAGACATTCACTGCGCATGCGCAGAATACATACGCTCACAAGGAGGATCGCATTCAGGAGGAGATGGGCGGGCTGGAGGGACGCGCTGGGCGGCGGCAGTTTCTGAAGGTAGACGGAGCATCTAGGTGCTAATGACTCCCCCATAGCACCTAGAGGCTCATTAGCATATTAATAAAAGTTCTTTTTTTAGCAAAACGGCTGCCCCAAAAGCAATTGTATTAGGATGGTTGGGCAGAGCAGACACTAGCGGATCGCTAGTGTCTGACAGCTAAATATGTGAAACCGAAGTGGTAGAAACCCTTTAAGGCATTTATCGACAGCGGGGCCGGAGTGAACCTGATTGATGCTCAGTTTGTCCGCATGCACGGGTTATCACCGAGTACATTAAAAAAAGGTTTTTAGTCTCCCTGTCTCTTAGCTCTGCGCTTGAACAGCGCTACAGCCAGGGAAAGGGACGCCCAGGGAGAAACAGGGCAGACTCCGCTTAGTATAACCAATTCAGCAAAAATACCGGGGGACATAGCAGGAGAACGGAGCGGCGCCCCGGAATAATAGTAAGTGCAGAGATCCCGGGGCGCCGCTCTACACAGCCTGATAATTATCTTACAATGTTTGGACCGATGAAAGGTCCTCTTCAAGTCCAACTTGGAGAACACCTTGGCACCAATAATCTGGTTAAACAAATCGTGAATCAAAGGAAGAGGGTAAGGATCATGGACAGTAATCTGATTAAGTTCACAAAAATCCAGACATGGCCGAAGACCTCCATATTTATTTATTTTTTTACAAAAAAGAACCCTGAAGCCACTGGAGACCTGGAAGGTCTTATGTGCCCTTTCTTCAAACTCTCAGCAATATACTCTCTCATGGCGGGCCTTTCATGTCCAGAAAGATTATACAACCTAGATTTAGTCCCGGGAATAAGATTGACAGGGCAATCATATTCCCGATGGAGAGGTAAATCCTGACATCCACTCTCAGAAAACACATTGGCAAACACTGATATTAAAGAGGGTACAGCCTTAGTAGTAACCACGGAAAAGGATGTATTGAGACAATTATCAATGCAAAAGTCCCCCCAATCCAGGATCTGCCTAGCTTGACAATCTATAGAAGGATTATGCTTGGTAAACCACGGTAAACCCAGAACCATAGGTGCAGGGAGACCTTCCAAGACAAAACAAGTTCTTGATGAAAGTCACCCACTCTTAATCTGATATCATGCAAAACTTGCGACAAGCACCTCTGAGTAAGAGGGGCAGAATCAATAGCAAATACTGTACAGGAATGTCTTTTTTTTATGTACTTGGTGACAACCCGTGCATGCGGACAAACTGAGCATCAATCAGGTTCCCCCCGGCCCTGCTGTCGATAAATACCTCAATTCCCACTCTAGCGCCACCTCGGCAGTCAGGAGAAATCGCTTACTACCAGCAAAGGACAAATGCACATTCTCTGACTCCCCACTCACACCTCCGATAGTCAGATGGGATTTAGACGCCCCTTTTTGTTTCTCTTTTTGCCGCTAAATGCTTGGACATATATACTCCCTGCTTGCGACTCCTACTTTTGCAAGCAGATCCCGGAGTCGCTCCCCCCAATTGCATGGGTTCATCCCCAGGTACAAGCTCAGGAGTCTCTCCACCCAAACAGTCAAAGGAATATGGTACGTTATGTAATAGAACGTCCTGAGAGAGTGGGCCCTTAGATCTCTCTCTCAGGCGTCTATCAATAGGTACAGCCACTTCCAAAGACTCAGGATTCTCAGGAAAGGCCAAAGCGTCCTTCAGCTTCTCAGATAATCCCTGACAAAACTGGCTACGGAGAGCTGGATCATTCCACTCAGTATCTCAGTAGAACGCACTCCTTGACGCAGGCCGCGTAATTTAGTCTCGGCCAGGGAGGTTCAGTCCGGGTCAAAATAGATGAGACCTAAAGCTCCGAAAAATGCATATACTGATCGGAGAAACTGTGATCCGGTTGGCAGTTAAAAAGTCCAAGACTGGGCGTCCCCTTTAAGCAATGAAATATTCACACCCACTCTCTGGCTCTCGTCCCCAGATGAGTGTGGACACAGCTTAAAGTACCATTTGCACGCTTCCCTGAACCGAATAAAATTATCACTCCCCCGAGAATCTATCCGAGAGAGCAACTTTAGGTTCAGGACAGGTCAGGTAACTACTACTAGGATCAGCCAACAGTGGTCTCTGCATCTGTGAGAAGGTCGTGCGGAGGTGAGCTACCACCAGAGACAGCCCCTGGAGCTGTCCGGTCAGTGCAGCGATAACATCCATGGCTGAACTGATACAGACAACAAAATGACGGTTATTTGGCGGTTTATAATGTCACGATCAGTGTGGGGGGGGGGGGGGAGAAACTCCACACTAAACACAGGAGGGAAGGGGAACAGTAACTGGGCCTGGAAACTAGGGAAGGAACAGGTCACCTCCTAAACAACCCTAATCCGGGCCCTAACTACCTATCAATATGAATAGACCTTGAAGGTAGGAATATTCATGCTGGATACCTAGGCCCTAATATCCCTACAAGGCCCTGGAAAAGGTTAGGACCAGAGACAACCCATTCCTCCCCAGATGGACGAATGGAAGTCTCTGTCTCAGGCCCAGATACAAACAACAGGGAATATAACAAACACAATACAATGAGAAAAGACAAACTTCGCTGAAAGTAGAAAACTGGCCACTCCAGAAGCACCACCGAGTACAACCAACCAGCTAGTTACAAGGCAGGAAGAAAATCTATAAACTGCACCTCCAAGAGTGAGAAGCGGCTACTTATGGGAAAGGTAAATTACCAACAAACAAAACCTGGAGCAAAGGGTGTGGCATTCACCAAAACACAGACACAACAAGATCCACAGGGAACTTGTCAATTTAACCCACGAGTTGCCAGTCTCTCCGATCTCCTGGTACCTGCCACGTGAACGTCCGTGACACTGTAGCCTGGACAACCCCTTTAACAGCAGACACTAAACAAGAGATGTCAGGTCTAAAGCCTGCAGAATTGTGAATGCAGCTCTGGAGTAGAACACGATCAGTACAAGATATGTAATGTAAGGTATGTGCATAGTGATTTAGATATACAGTACAGACCAAAAGTTTGGACACACCTTCTCATTCAAAGAGTTTTCTTTATTTTCATGACTATGAAAATTGAAGATTCACACTTTAAGGCATCAAAACTATGAATTAACACATGTGGAATTATATACATAACAAGAATGTGTGAAACAACTGAAAATATGTCATATTCTAGGTTCTTCAAAGTAGCCACCTTTTGCTTTGATTACTGCTTTGCACACTCTTGGCATTCTCTTGATGAGCTTCAAGAGGTAGTCACCTGAAATGGTTTTCACTTCACAGGTGTGCCCTGTCAGGTTTAATAAGTGGGATTTCTTGCCTTATAAATGGGGTTGGGACAATCAGTTGCGTTGTGGAGAAGTCAGGTGGATACACAGCTGATAGTCCTACTGAATAGACTGTTAGAATTTGTATTATGGCAAGAAAAAAGCAGCTAAGTAAAGAAAAACGAGTGGCCATCATTACTTTAAGAAATGAAGGTCAGTCAGTCCGAAAAATTGGGAAAACTTTGAAGGTGTCCCTAAGTGCAGTCACAAAAACCATCAAGCGCTACAAAGAAACTGGCTCACATGCGGACCGCCCCAGGAAAGGAAGACCAAGAGTCACCTCTGCTGCGGAGGATAAGTTCATCCGAGTCACCAGCCTCAGAAATCGCAGGTTAACAGCAGCTCAGATTAGAGACCAGGTCAATGCCACACAGAGTTCTAGCAGCAGACACATCTCTAGAACAACTGTTAAGAGGAGACTGTGTGAATCAGGCCTTCATCGTAGAATATCTGCTAGGAAACCACTGCTAAGGACAGGCAACAAGCAGAAGAGACTTGTTTGGGCTAAAGAACACAAGGAATGGACATTAGACCAGTGGAAATCTGTGCTTTGGTCTGATGAGTCCAAATTTGAGATCTTTGGTTCCAACCACCGTGTCTTTGTGCGACGCAGAAAAGGTGAACGGATGGACTCTACATGCCTGGTTCCCACCGTGAAGCATGGAGGAGGAGGTGTGATGGTGTGGGGGTGCTTTGCTGGTGACACTGTTGGGGATTTATTCAAAATTGAAGGCATACTGAACCAGCATGGCTACCACAGCATCTTGCAGCGGCATGCTATTCCATCCGGTTTGCGTTTAGTTGGACCATCATTTATTTTTCAACAGGACAATGACCCCAAACACACCTCCAGGCTGTGTAAGGGCTATTCGACCATGAAGGAGAGTGATGGGGTGCTGCGCCAGATGACCTGGCCTCCACAGTCACCGGACCTGAACCCAATCGAGATGGTTTGGGGTGAGATGGACCGCAGAGTGAAGGCAAAAGGGCCAACAAGTGCTAAGCATCTCTGGGAACTCCTTCAAGACTGTTGGAAGACCATTTCAGGTGACTACCTCTTGAAGCTCATCAAGAGAATGCCAAGAGTGTGCAAAGCAGTAATCAAAGCAAAAGGTGGCTACTTTGAAGAACCTAGAATATGACATATTTTCAGTTGTTTCACACTTTTTTGGTATGTAGATAATTCCACAAGTGTTAATTCATAGTTTTGATGCCTTCAATGTGAATCTACAATTTTCATAGTCATGAAAATAAAGAAAACTCTTTGAATGAGAAGGTGTGTCCAAACTTTTGGTCTGTACTGTATATGTATGTTTATTCTATGTAAAATAGTTGTATAATGTGCCATACAAACCTTCAATGGACTCGTCAAGCAAGCGCCCCCACTGTGCATAAAACAGCGATCCTCCTCCAGCCCAGGGGAAGCAGAATAATCGGGTTACGGCATTCGGTCGTTTATAGAAGCAGTTCACCAGCTTATCCATCCTTAAAAAAAAACATAAAAACAGAGAGTGCGGATGTAGTTACGTTGCTGTCTCATGCATACAGCAAACATTTTAGTAGTGTCAGACTTTTAAGCAATAGTGTAAGCTGGTTTAATGACTTTCCCATTGGGAACAACAGGCTTCCACGGGGACCAGTCTCTATGCGCCAGGAGGGAGCGCAGCTCTGAATGACATAATACAGGGACTATGTACAGAACAGTAATAGCTGAGGCTCATTCAGTCACATTTAAGGGGTTATCCCACTTAAAACATTGCATAATGTATTGCTGGGACCCCCATGATAATCTGTAGAATAGGGTCTTATAAGAGTTTGAATGAAGCAGTGGTCACGTATGCACACTGAGTCTAGGAGTCTGCTAGAGACAGTTGGGTACAGCACCCCACTACCTCCGCCAGTCCCATAGACAATGTTGGTGATCATGCGTGACCACTGCTCCATTTAAAGGGGAGGATTGGGACCCCTATTCTAGTGATTGTGGGGTTCCCAGCGATCATATATTGATCACCTGTGGATAAGTGATGTTTTATTTCTATGGGATAACGCCATGGAGTTGTGCAGTAATTTCCAGCCCTCTCAGACTGGCAGGACCCGTGTTGGTGATCATACTGACCTGAATCCTGACACTGGGTCCTGGCTCATTCACGTAAACATCCAGTTTGACACTGCTGCAGCCAATCACTGGCCGCTGCTCCCCTTGTGTCACCTGACCAAGGGGGAGCAGTGGCCAGTGGTTGGCTGCAGTGGTGTCAAATAGGAAGTGTACATGGAGGGAGCCAAGACAAGCAGCGGAGGTAAGTATGATTACCAACGCAGGTCCCACCAGGCAGAGGTCTGGAAATAGAGGCATCATGCTCAATTTGCATGAGTTTTCGCTATTTGCCTCTGAAATCGGTTTTATTCAGATGGGAAAAGAAGTCTTGCATGCAGGATTTTAATGGCCTCTATCACACGGTCAGTTTTTTGCATAGTGGGTCCAAAACAGAGATAACATGTGATGGAAATAATTGCATGTCATCTGTGTTTTGGACACACTCCTGTGTGCTAATCACTGATTGTGTTGTCAACCTCACGCCTGCACCATTGCTCCCAGTAGTGGCACAAGTGCAAAGGCTCTGCTGCTGCTGCTGCCGCCTGAGCAGTGCAGATAGCGACTGTGAATGCTGCCACTTACATCAGGGTACACCCGGCAGTGTAGCGGTGCATGCACAGTTGCCAGCTGTGCTGAGCAAGGCAGCAGCATCAGAGCCTCTGTGCTTGGCTGCTAATGGAAGCCCCGGCTCAGTTGGCGCCCTGGAGCACTTTTACGTGTTGCATGCTGCACTTTTTAGACTTCAGAACACATTGCAGTGGTACACCTATAAGTAGCATCGAGCCACATGATACACTCCGAAGATTATGCCCCATACAATGAGCTGAGAAGCATCTATCAAGACTAGAGATGAGCGAAATTTTTAAAAATTTGATTCGGACAGTTCGCAGAATTTTCCCAAAAATTTGATTAAATCCGAATAATTTGTGACGAAGCGCGTTAAAAATCAGCTATATCCTGGCTACAGACAGCGTGTATATCGGTGTACATCACTGTGCACTGCAGAAACCGCTGTGGTAGTTAAACAGTTACGGTGCGTCAGTATGACAGGCATCACTCTTAGAATCAGTTCACACTTCACTTATTTGGTCAGTAACGGGGTCAAAAACTGTCCCAATAACTAAAGCCTTACAGGTGAATGTTAGTGTCAGGTATGAAGAACCGTGCAGTGGCCCAGGATTTTACTATAGAGTGAAATAGCATGAAGAGTCAACACAGTGGACCAGCCACAGAGCGGGGAGGTGGGGGACAACGGCAGTGGCAGTAACAGCATAAGATAGTGGCAGTAGGAGATGACAGCAGGTGTGTGGCATCAGGCGGGTGGCAGCATCCGAATAGTGGCTGAAGCAGGTGGCTTCCCAATATTTAGGTGTGGCACCCAGAATGCCTTAGTCTCATGCATCAGGCACTGGTGCATGGAAAACCTGGCTGATCCACGCTTGATTCATCTTTACAAACTCAACATTTTGTGTTGAAAGGCGAGTTCTCCTTGGGGTAACTATGCCCCTGCGGCACGAAAGCACGTCCAGGGCAAACTCGTCCAGTTGCGGCCACAAATCAAGTTTGGCTGCCCAGTAGTCCAGGGAATCTTGGATGTAGAGTGGCAGAGTGCAGTCCAAGTATGCCACCACCTGCTGGTTCAGGTTCTGCTCCATGTCCTACTGCTGCTGGGTGGTTTCTTTAGTAGGCGAGTGAAGAAAAGTGCTCATTAGAGATTCCAGACTTAAGTTGCTGCTGATGGAGCTGGTACTGCACCTGACCCCATCCCCTCCAGAAGTCATGGCAGTGGCGCTTGAGTGCAGAAGGACCCCCCCAGATTTTTGTGAGGATGGGCGTTGGCGCACATAGGCAGCAGCCAACTGACTACATAGGATAGTAGTTGAGTTTATCCTCCCTCTCAGCAGGTGGAAAAAAGGCCTCCATTTTGGACCGGTAGCGAGGGTCTAACATGATGTAGAGCCAGTAGTCACCACTCTGCCGAATAGTAAAAATACGTCTGTCTCTCTACGCAAGCAACTCAGCATGCATCTGGCCATTTGTGCAAGGGACTCAGATGGACTTCCTTGGCCTCCATCTCCACGGCATACTGCCACAGGTGTCTCAGGGTCATCTGCCGGGTCTTCCTCATCGCTCTCTAGTTCCTCTCCTGTCACTTATGCAGATAAACCACCCATTTCTGTATACATTGCTTGTGCGTAAATGTCCTTCTCCTCCACCAGTTCAGTCCCACCAGGGCTCAGGTGGCCCCACGTTTCCTGTCCCTTGGCCAGACAGATTTATCAGCATCTGCAACAAGACGTGAAGAGTGGAATGACATCATTCATCCCATAGTCACGGTGACTGACAAAGTGGCCTCCTCAAAGGGCCTGAGCAAACGGCAGGTGTCACACATGAGCTGCTACTGGCTAATGTCGACAGTTACACAGGGCAGTACTCCTGTCTGCCTGCATCATCAAGAAATCGTTCACGGCCTTTCTCTGCTGATATAGTTGGTCCAACTTATGGAGGGTGGAGTTCCAACGGGTGGAAATATCGCATATCAGGCGATAGGTAATGTTATTCTGCCTTTGCAGCTCAAGGTTTCCTGACCATTTTCAAGACGTCTTGCAGATGAGTTGAAGACTTGAGGAACCGCTTTACAACCAGATTAAAAACGTGCACCATGCAGGGCGCATAGATCAGCCCTCCTTGACGCAGCGCCGACACAATGTTCTTCCTGTTTTCAGTGACCATGGTTGTGATCTTCAGTGGTGGGACTCTGTTTGCCCAAGCAAACTACATGCAAAACAGCGCGACACCGCCGTGCATAGGTGATATGCTGGAGGAGCACTCAGAATTGTGCCTGCAGTGGAGATTGAGGACAAGGTTGAAGATGAGGAGGCAGAGGAGGATGTTGGCGGAGGAATCACAGCTTGAGAACGCGGAGGTGGCATTGGCGTCACCTGGCCAATTTGCTGGTTTGGCTGGGCAGGAACCACATTTACCCAGTAAAGGGCCTATATTGTCCTTGACCGTAGTTACAGCTCCACACATCGTCGCTGCCGTGAACGTTACCAGACACCGACAGACTCAAGGACTGGCCCACTTTCTGCTCAAGATACATGTGCAGGGCTGGTACAGCCTTTTTGGAGAAGTAATGACGGCTTGGGAATCTCCACCTTGGCTCGGCACAAGCCAATAGTTCTCGAAATGTGCAGAGTCCACCACATGAAAAGGGAGGGACTGTAGAACCAGCAACTTGGCCAGGAGCATGCTTAGCTTCTGCGCTGTGGGATGAGTGCATGCATACTTTTGTCTTTTTGCAATGGCCTCTGTGATCGATTGCTGGCAAAATGGGTGACGAGGAGGAGCAGGAGCATCAGGACAAGTAGATGATGGGAAGGAAACACAAATCCCTTCTGCCTTGACTGCTGGAAAAGAGTTGCGGGCTGGTAGGAGATGCCTCAGGCTGTACCACAACATTAGCGCCACAGTTTTCCCAGACCACTTTATGGTGACGCTCCATGTGTTGACGCAGTGCAATGAGGCCAACATTGGCACACTGGCCACGCATCACCTTCTACCCACTGATTCTACACAGGGCCACGGTGACATCCTTCGGCGACTTGATGAAAAATTTCCACACCAGCGAAAATGCCATTTTACCCCCACCACTGCCTTCGTGAACCCGTGCACCACTAGTTGTTTCCGGACAGGTAGGCTCCTGAGTAGCAAACGGTCTACTCTCGGCAGATTTGGCCCCAGATCTCACACTGCTTCCACCCTGCTGACTCATGGCCACACTTGTTGGCTCAGCAACTGTCTCACGCGCAAGCTGCCACTCTCATTTCCTTAAAGGGAACCTGTCACAGGGATTTTGTGTATAGAGCTGAGGACATGGGCTGCTAGATGGCCGCTAGCACATCCGCAATACCCAGTCCCCATAGCTCTGTGTGCTTTTATTGTGTAAAAAAACCGATTTGATACATATGCAAATTAACCTGAGAGGAGTCCTGTCCCTGACTCATCTCACATACAGGACTCCTCTCAGGTTAATTTGCATATGTATCAAATCGTTGTTTTTTTTACACAATAAAAGCACGCAGAGCTATGGGGACTGGGTATTGCGGATTTGCTAGCGGCCATCTAGCAGTCCATGTCCTCAGCTCTATACACAAAATCCGGGTGACAGGTTCCCTTTAAGGCCCCTCTTCACCCGGCCCCCACGTGCGATCAGCTACATCATCATCTACTGTCTTCACGTCACTGATGTCACCCTCCCCAGTCTCATGGCCGCGTGTCTGACCACTCGCAACACCTGCTCCCATACCACTCTTATTGTCGCTACTTGCCCGCCTGCAGGAGGAAGCAGCGGATCTCTCATCCACATCTTGGCTACACAACTTTCTGAGCTCCATTCTGGGCTCCAATGGGGGCCTATCCTAGTGATATTCCCTCATTGTCTGTGATGGGGAAAACCCCTTTAATGGAATTACTTATGTAAAAAAAACTATGTGGACACCCCAAAATCAGTATCAGGCCGCAATTTCACCCCAATTACAGATACAAGGATTAATGGAATTACTTATATAAAAAACAAATGTGAACAACCTAAAATCAGTAGAATTAGAACGTCATTTTACCCCAATTACAGGATCAAGGCCTAAGAGTACTTTCAAACTTGCGGCAGAGGATTCCGGAAGGCAGTTCCGTCGCCGGAACTACCTGCTGGATCCGAGAATCCGGACGCAAACTGATGGATCCGTCTGACAAATGCATTGCAATACCGGATCTGTCTCTCCGGTGTCAACCGGAAAAAAGGATCTGGTATTATTATTTTTTTTGCATTTTTAAAGGTCTGCGCAGAGATCCATTTTGCCGGAACACCTAAGGCCGGATCCGGCACTAATACACTTCAATGTAAATTAATGCCGGCATTCCGGCAAGTGTTCAGTATTTTTGTCCGGAGATAAAACTGCAGCATGCTGCGGTATTCTCTCCATCCAAAAAACGTAAGAGGAACTGAACTGATGCATCCTGAACGGATTGCTCTCAATTCAGAATGCATTAGGATAAAACAGAGCCTCCCTATTATATCCCTACACTATCTCTGTGCTGTCCCTGCTCTCTCCCTACAGTGTGGATAAAGCCTCCCTATTATATCCCTACACTATCTCTGTGCTGTCCCTGCTCTCTCCCTATAGTGTGGATAAAGCCTCCCTATTATATCCCTACACTATCTCTGTGCTGTCCCTGCTCTCTCCCTATAGTGTGGATAAAGCCTCCCTATTATATCTCTACACTATCTCTGTGCTGTCCCTGCTCTCTCCCTATAGTGTGGATAAAGCCTCCCTATTATATCCCTACACTATCTCTGTGCTGTCCCTGCTCTCTCCCTACAGTGTGGATAAAGCCTCCCTATTATATCCCTACACTATCTCTGTGCTGTCCCTGCTCTCTCCCTATTGTGTGGATAAAGCCTCCCTATTATATGCCTACAATATCTCTGTGCTGTCCCTGCTCTCCCCCTATAGTGTGGATAAAGCCTCCCTATTATATCCTTACACTATCTCTGTGCTGTCCCTGCTCTCCCCCTATAGTGTGGATAAAGCCTCCCTATTATATCCCTACACTATCTCTGTGCTGTCCCTGCTCTCCCCCTATAGTGTGGATAAAGCCTCCCTATTATATCCCTACACTATCTCTGTGCTCTCCCTGCTCTCTCCCTACAGTGTCGATAAAGCCTCCCTATTATATCCCTACAATATCTCTGTGCTGTCCCTGCTCTCCCCCTATAGTGTGGATAAAGCCTCCCTATTATATCCCTACACTATCTCTGTACTGTCCCTGCTCTCTCCCTATTATATCCCTACACTATCTCTGTGCTGTCCCGGAACTGCTGAATAGTAATATTTGCTGAATAAAATCTTTCCTAATCACTGTCCCTAGCGCCTGTCACGTCTCTCCCTGCACTAAGTTCACTGTAAAATGGCGGAGACCAGGCAGGAGGAGGCATTTTATGGGGCTGTGACATCACAGGGGCTGGCTATCTGCTCATTAGCTGTCTGCACGGCATTATGGGTGATCCCTCGTTCCCAGGCTTCTCACTTTCACTTTGTAACACGTGCAGCAGTCATTTTGGAAGAAATATGATTTGTTACCACGAAGCACGAGGAAATTCGGATTCGCGACTAATCAAATTTTTCCTGAAATTCAGATCAAATGCCACTTCATCAACTTTAAGTCGCTCAACACTAATCAAGACTGTACAGCAGAACCCATACACATAACACAGCTGTAAACTCACATACATAAGGTAATACTTTACACATCACGACACTGCACAGCACAGAGACTCCCTAGAACGCATCCACCATGTCCTAAGGAGTCTTTACCCATGTACCTGCTCATCTTGAGTGACTCCTTCCTCTTCAAGGCTGACAACGAGACTTTGCCCTTTTCAAAAATGGCCGTTCGCGTGCATTCTTTTGATTGGCTAGCGCTAGTGTTTACAATCCCATGAGCCGAAGCGACAGTCCAATGGTAGAACATGACCACGCCCAGCGGGGGGGCGGGGTCTCATTTGACAGGTCTATTCCCTGTGTCCAATCGTCGCGCTTTGAGGAAGTTTGTCCCCTGCAGTGTACCGTAGCGTTGTGTAATTGGCAATAATCCAAGGCAGAAGTGATCGTTACAGACGGAGTTCGCACCGGAGCCTGAAGCACAGGTGACGGGACTCGGTGGCTGTAACGGCGGGAGGTGGGCGGTGCTTGCAGTGAGGCTTTATATGGTCGCACTGGGGAGGCTTTCCTGGCGCTAGTTGTGGGTTAGACTTAAAGGGCAACTCCACTTATTGTTGATCTCAACGTCACTGGTGAAGTGTTTATTCTTGGGTCACTTAGTTGATGACTACCCCCATCATGCACCAGAAAGGCATGTGGTGCATAGGATATAACGCGTGTAAAATGCTCTGTTTGCGGATTTTGTGTGTTAGATCCGGTTTCTTCTTTCGCCTGACATTTGCTATCTGTAGGAAGAAAATATCCTCAATCTGAATCTTTTATGACATTTTCCTGCACCAGAAATAAATCAGTAACACAGACAAGGGGTGAAAAACGTGCTTACCTGATGCTGCGGCCCCAGCCTTCCGTATATGTAGGCAATGGGCATTAAGTTATTATGAGAAGGCATCTAGTCGTGAGCAGGGACTGGCCGCGGGCCTCTGGTCGTGAGCAGGGACTGGCCGCGGGCCTCTGGTCGTGAGCAGGGACTGGCCGCGGGCCTCTGGTCGTGAGCAGGGACTGGCCGCGGGCCTCTGGTCGTGAGCAGGGACTGGCCGCGGGCCTCTGGTCGTGAGCAGGGACTGGCCGCGGGCCTCTGGTCGTGAGCAGGGACTGGCCGCGGGCCTCTGGTCGTGAGCAGGGACTGGCCGCGGGCCTCTGGTCGTGAGCAGGGACTGGCCGCGGGCCTCTGGTCGTGAGCAGGGACTGGGCGTAGGCATCTTACCATGATCAGGGACTGGCCGTGAACATCTAGTCACTAGCAAGGGGTGACTGCGGGTATCTCAGTCGTGAGCAGGGACTGGCCGTGGACATCTGGCCATGAGCAGGGACTGGCCGTGGGCATCTAGCCATGAGCAGGGACTGGCCGTGGGCATCTAGCCATGAGCAGGGACTGGCCGTGGGCATCTAGCCATGAGCAGGGACTGGCCGTGGGCATCTAGCCATGAGCAGGGACTGGCCGTGGGCATCTAGCCATGAGCAGGGACTGGCCGTGGGCATCTAGTGACAGGGGGCACGTTGCCTTTAGCACACATGAATACCCAGATCTGCCTAACCATGTGCAGGGTTTACTCTTCCATATCTGGGGCAGAGTTCACATTACACCGGGACACGCTCCCCGCTGAGATCTGTAAATGTTTTATTAACCAGTCTTATCAGCGGAGGGCGCCTGGGGTGCAGCATGCGGCCGTTCAGCATTCTGCAGGTTATAGCGTGTGCTCTTTATAGGTTTAGAATGGATTCTATGGGTTTTTCCCAAGATTCCTGTAATTTCCAGGTTTCCAGGAACAATGCACTCAACGTGAAAGAATTACAAAATAATAAGCACAAAGTGAATAAGTGCAAAATGGAAGGAGGCACTCCGTCAGAAAAAAAGTACCAGAAATATCACTTTCTAGGACTTTGGTCCAGGGCTGGAGGAATCGGTGACAGCACAGCGTGAGGAAATTCTTGCGGTTATTAAAAGCTTAGCACGAGGGCAGAACACGAACATAACCAGGCGTCTTGCTTCATCCCCCTGTAAAATCCGTTGTGTGGACGTTTCCTAAGGGGAGTATTTTTGCTCTTTTGGGTAGTGCGACCTCTTGTGATGTTCGTGTTCTGCCCTCATGATAAGGCCACGGTCCAATATATTGGGGGTCATTTACAAAGGCTCGGTGTGAACAGGCTCTAAAAGTGCCATTTTATGTGTCATGATGACCCATCTGTGAAGACAACCGAGCGGAGGTAGCGGGATGCTCTGGGAAAACCTTGGGTCCTGGCATCATGTGGTTGTGACACTTACCACCTCTCTAAACATTTCACAGACTAAGGGTGTCATTTACTTACAGATATACTCTACTTTTTGGTTATTTGCGCATTTCACATCAATATCGCAAATTATAACCATGTTTTAGTGAAGAATCAGTATTTCTGCATCAAAGTGTGTAGTTCAAACACATTACACCCCAAAAATTGCGTTTTTGTCAATACCAGTGTGCAGTGTGTTTGTGGAAAGGGATTGGCTTAGGACATTTAATTGCACTTATTACAGAAAAAAAAACGCCTGTCACTTTGGCCAAATTTTACAAATCTGACAAATCTTTTACAAGTCATTTTATGTGGTAATAACTTTGGATGCCTTTTCTTATCCAACCAGTTCTGGGACACACTGTACTTCATGTTACTGGTAAGTTTGAGTTGGGATTTTTAAAGAGAATCTGTCCCCTGGATAATCAATATTAAAGCAAACGTAGGTCCTTACGGCTTCTCAGACCTTCTTTCCATGGGTTTTCTTTTCCCTTGGAGCTCGCTTTATAGGTTCATAAAAATCCACTTTTATCCTTATGCTAATGAGGCATTAAGGTGCCCAAGGGGGCGCTATATTTTTATTCAAAAGGTGCCCAGTGACGCCCTCCATCGAGTGTCCATGCACCCCCCCCCCCCTACAGAGCCCAAGCACGCCTCTCTCTCCGCTCATACACAACGCCCCCAGCATTGCCGTCACGCCCAAACCCCCCGGGCAACGTCGCTAGTAGCCGATAACCCTGCCCGCCCTTTCCATTCTGCCTCACCAACAGGCACAGTGCCGAACAGTGCCGGCGCCTGCGCTCTTCCAGTTTAACTGAGGGCATCAGCCTCAACTGACGACCAAGCTGGGGGGGTAGTGTGTGAGCGGAGAGAGAGGCGTGCTTGGGCTCTGTAGGGGGGGGGGGCCTGGACACTCGATGGAGGGCGTCACTGGGCACCTTTTGAATGAAAATAGCGCCCCCTTGGGCACCTTAATGCCTCATTAGCATAAGGATAAAAGTGGATTTTTATGAACCTATAAAGCGAGCTCCAAGGAAAAAGAAAACCCATGGAAAGAAGGTCTGAGAAGCCGTAAGGACCTACGTTTGCTTTAACATTGATTATCCAGGGGACAGATTCCCTTTAAAAATCCCAACTCAAACTTACCAGTAACATGAAGTACAGTGTGTCCCAGAACTGGTTGGATAAGAAAACGCATCCAAAGTTAATACCACATAAAATGACTTATGTCAGATTTGTAAAATTTGGCCGTGTCAAGAAAAAAAAAAAACGGCCTGAAAGGGTTAAATACTCAATAAATCTAGTTTTAATGTTTTGGCTGATCCGTGTATCGTGCACAGGGCCCCTGGCGGGTCTCCGCTCTCTGTCCTGTACCCTTTGTCTTTGGTTGGGAGGGGTGTGACGAGGCAGTCGGGGCGTTATTCCCGTTGACACAGGGGTCCACGCCTTCCTTGGCCCTCCTCATAGGGATATCTACAGAGGGGACCTGATTTCTTTGGACCCTTTTTGGTTTGCAACATATGATCCAGGCAGGAAGGTGCCCCTATGGATCCCTTAGAGCAGCCATGCTCAACCTGCGGCCCCCCTGCTGTTGTAAAACTACAACTCCCACGATGCCCTGCTGTAGGCTGATAGCTGTAGGCTGTTCGGGCATGCTGCGAGTTGTAGTTTTGCAACAGCTGGAGGGCCGCAGGTTGAGCATGCCTGCCTTAGGGTATTCCCACTTGGTAGATTTGCTGCAGAAATTTGTCAGTGAACGGAGCAGTTTTGGCAGGAAGCGCGTGGATTTCTGCAGGCGCCAAATTGTTTTGACCATTTTGCCCGAGCTCCTGGGGGCATTACCCCCTGTGCGGCCCCCATTCAGGACAGGAGACCCGTATCATTGTAAATGCAGCTTAAGATGTGACTGGAGAGTAGGATGTGATGTAAGAGAGGAGACAGGCATCACTGTAAATGCAGCTTTAGATGTGACTGGAGAGTAGGACGTGATAGAAGAGAGGAGACGGGCATCACTGTAAATGCAGCTTTAGATGTGACTGGAGAGTAGGACGTGATAGAAGAGAGGAGACGGGCATCACTGTAAATGCAGCTTTAGATGTGACTGGAGAGTAGGACGTGATGTTAGACAGGAGACCGGCATCACTGTAAATGCAGCTTTAGATGTGACTGGAGAGTAGGACGTGATGTTAGACAGGAGATAGGCATCACTGTAAATGCAGCTTTAGATGTGACTGGAGAGTAGGACAGGACAGGATACCAGCATCACTGTAAATGCAGCTTTAGATGTGACTGGAGAGTAGGACATGATGCAAGAGAGGAGACCTGCATCATTGTAAATGCAGCTTTAGATGTGAATGGAGATTAGGACGTGATGCAAGAGAGGAGACGGGCATCATAGTAAATGCCCCCATTCCTTCGTCGGGGCAGGAGTCTGGAATCCGTTCCTGCCCTGAAGCTCCTGTCTCCTCCTCGTGGAAATCCATATGGATAACTCGCTCCATACTGTTCACTGTGCAGACAGGTTCCCACTGCTCCTGCACACAGTGGAAATCCCTAGTGCCAAATACTCCAAATACCCTCTTCCGTCCACCATGCTTTAGACTTCTCTATTTCATCTATTACTCAAGACCCTTATTTGTTCATAGCAACCGGCATGATTTAACCTCTTCTTGGATCAATCCCTCTGATGCTCGGCTGTAAATCCACTTGCTTTCTATCCGCCACATTCTTGCTACATAATCCCCTCACTGCCAATTTGGTTTAACCCTTTCTACTCCCAGTTCTTTTCACACAACTCTATGTTGTGCCTTTCCTCTATTATTCCTACTAGAGGTCTATGAATGAATTGCTAGCAGTGTGTAATAAAGCTCCAGTCGGGGGGGTCCCTTCACAGCCTGACACTGGCTGGATAGCTAACTGGTAACACCCATATGGGCTGCTGGTAATTCATTCCCAAACTTCTAGCAGGAATAATAAAGGAATGGTTGCTAAAACAGACAAGTCAGGAGAGGGGACAGGCCCTTTTTAAAGGGGTTGTTTCATCTGGAACTTTGATGGCCTGTCCCCAGGATAAGTCATCAAAGTCAGATCGATGCGAGTCCTACCCCAGGCCCACACCATTCTCTAAATGCGACCCCTGATGGTGAAGGAGAACGCCCTGCACATGTGTGGCACGCTGCCCCTTCATTTCTATGGGAGTTCGGAAATTAGCTGAGTGAGTGTGCTCGGCTATTTTCGTCACTCCCATAGAAAATAATAGCGTACTGCGCAAGCGCGGCCACCACTCCATTCACTTCTATGGGCCAGCGCTTAGCTATTTCCAGCAGTCCGATAGAAATGAATGGAGAGGACACTGCGCAAGCGTGATGCGTGCTCCTTTCACTTATATGGGAATGCTGGAGATAGCCGAGCCAGCACTTAGCTATTTTCAGCAGTCCCATAGAAATGAATAGAGAGCGTACTGCGCAAGTGTGGCCACTACTCCATTCACCTCTATGGGCCAGGGCTTAGTTATTTTCAGCAGTCCCATAGAAATGAATAGAGAGCGTACTGCGCAAGCGTGGCCGCTACTCTATTCACCTATATGGGCCAGGGCTTAGCTATCTTTAGCAGTCTGATAGAAATGAATAGAGAGCGTACTGCGCAAGCGTGGCCACTACTCCATTCACCTCTATGGGCCAGGGCTTAGCTATTTTCAGCAGTCTGATAGAAATGAATAGAGAGCGTACTGCGCAAGTGTGGCCACTACTCCATTCACCTCTATGGGCCAGGGCTTAGCTATTTTTAGCAGTCCCATAGAAATTACCATAGAGCGTACTGCACAAGCGCGGACACCACTCTGTTCACTTCTATGGGAACGCTGGAGATAGCTGGGCCAGCGCTTAGCTATTTTCAGCAGTCCAATAGAAATAAATAGGGAGCACACTGCGCAAGCGCGACCACCACTCCATTCACTTCCGTAGGAACGCTGGAGATAGCCGAGCCAGCGCTTAGCTGTTTTCGGCAGTCCCATAGAAATGAATAGAGAGCACACTGCACAAGCGCAGCCACTGCTCCATTAAGTTCTATGGGAACGCTGGGAGCCCCGGCTCGACTATACTCGGCAGTAGCATAGAAATAAATGGAGTGTGGCCGTGGTCCCTTTCTGGGTATATGCCACTAGTGTCTCAGATGAGACAGCTCCTTTTTAAGCCTGGGAAAAACACACCTTAGGAGACATGTCAGTAGGTCGCGCAGGAGAATGGGTCCGTTAAATATCTTCCACGAAGAGCCGGGGGGGAGTAATCATGGAGGCACATGCCTTGTCATCCTGTGTACAGTACACCTCTGTATATTAGCGCAGCACAAACATCAGGCCTCACATGGTGACACCGCGCGTATTGACCTTTCTGTCTTTCCCTGCAGATGCTTGATCTTTCCTCATCATGGAGAATCACGTGTTTGGGTCTGTAGAAGAGCGGACCTTCCAGTACCAGGACTCCCTCCCTCCTCTCCCCGTCCCTTCCCTGGAGGAGTCTTTGTCTAAGTACTGTGACTCAGGTAACGTGTGAAAGGCGCCTGATCTGCGGAGCCCTGCAACTCTTAGAGGACGTTCACACCACGCTTTTTGCAGTAGAACTTTGGCGCGGACAGCCATGCTGAAATTTTGCCTGAACATTTTTGCACTTTTTCTACCTACCGTGCATCTCAATGGGAGGCAGCTCTGAGGATCACGGAGCTGTGGGCACGCAGACATGTCGCTGGGATGGGAGGGAGAAAGGACACAGCCGTCGGCATGTTTTCGGCAAAATTTTGGCGCCCCAAATTCCACTGAAAATGCAGTTGTGTGACCTGGCCCTTATTAGAGGATTTACACCTGAAATAAGGACGTGGTAGATAGGAGGGTCCAATGGCGGGACCCCACTGTATGAGCCCCGGGTGGGGAGTGGTGATGTAAGAGCAGACCCTGTCCATCTATCCGTCCGTGGTCAGCCGTTCATGTGCGCCATATACTGTAATGCTACATTAACCCTTTAGCTGCCACTGCAGGGGAAAATATATGACCTCGTTAAACTCCCCGGATCCGTTGAAGGGATTGCAGGAGAAGCTCGTGGATATGCCCAGCTATTTCCAATCCTACACGGGCTGAAAGGCTCCCCCCCCCCCCCGGTGGTTAGCAGATGCCACGACTTCAAAGCTATTAAAGTGACAATTACAAAGCTTGGAGAGTAGAAGCGCCCCCCGGACGGGTGACCCTGGGGGACCTGGATGGGATCCCACTCTTTTGGGTTTTGGAGCTTGCACACCTCAGGCCTTAATCGTGCAAATATTGAGGAATTCTTATAAATACGGCCTGACGTTCGGGACATCATGACACCGCGCACAACACTGGTCCACTGAGCGTTCACTTATCCAGGTTGGCTCGGTGGGTTTATGAACAGGTCGGGGACACTTTTAGATTCTATCCTTGTGAACACGTTTTTGTACAAACTGGGACCTTAAAAGTAGTCTGTTTTTGGTCTGACCCCATAAGAGAAGCAATCCGTGACCGGTGCTCCGTGTCCCTCTGACCTGGGCTGTTTCTTTCTTGCAGTAAAACCCTTTCTGAAAGAAGAAGAATATAAGAAGACTTGTAGGATCGTGAAAGACTTTGGAAATGGAATAGGCAAAGAACTCCACCAGAAGCTCCTAGAGAGGGCAAGAACGAGGAAAAATTGGGTACGCCTCCCTGCATAGAGTGCTTTGGGGCTCATTCACACTACCATATGAACAGGTCCGCATCCATCCTGCAATTTTTCAGAACGGGTGCGGACCCATTAATTTGAATGGGGCCGCAAAAGATACGGACAGCACACAGTGTGCTGTCCACATACGTAGTTCCATTCTGCGGGCCCGCAAGAAATATAGAGCATGTCCTATTCTTGGCCGCATTTTCTATATAGTGCAGGCCCTGTGCGTTCAGCATACAGCTGATATCCGTGTTTGGCGGATCCGCTATTTGCGGACCGCAAAACACGGCATGTAGCCTTATAGTGCTGTTTTCACTTAAAGGGGCTGTCTACAAAACAATCCCTAAGATAAGGGAGGATCTCCTGTTCGGGATCCCCCTCTATAATCTAGAGCAGGCATGGGCAACCTGCGGCTCTCTAGCTGTTGTAAAACTACAACTCCCCAGCATGCCCTGCTATAGGCTGCTATCTGTAAGCAGTCTGGGCATGCTGGGAGTTGTAGTTTTGCAACAGCTGGAGAGCCTCAGGTTGGCCATCCCTGATCTAGAGAGAAGAACCTTTCAGGGTCCATTCACACTTCCGTAGTGTATTGCGGATCCGCGATACGCCCGGCCGGTACCCCCATAGAAATGCCTATTCTTGTCCGCAATTGCGGACAAGAATAGGACTTGCCCTTTTTTTTTCGGAGCTGTGGATCGGAAGATCGGGGCCGCGCTCGGGAAATGCGGATACAGAGTGCACATAGAGAATGAATGGTTCCGCACCCATTCCGCAAAATTGTGGAACGGATGCGGACCCATTTGCGGACGTGTGAATGGAGCTTAAGAAGGGCTGACTGGCTTAGTGGACGCATGCGGAGGGGCACCATGTAATTACAGTTTATCAAACTATTACTGCTAATCCAGCACTGCGCCCAATTTTCCGACTATAACGATGCGCATACGGTATTATCACTCATCATTTTTATTGTGCACTTTACCACATGACTAGGACAGGCGGCAGTTTATGGTGCAGAAACTAAACCCACCCTTATTTATATGGCAAATGAGCCCGCTCACCCGGCTTGTCTTGGCACTCGTTATGCCAGATGTTAACCCCTGGTGCACAGATATGCCATGTCTTTCCACCCACAGACAGCAAGGGTGCATATGCTTGGCATAGGAGGTTACAATCCAATCTAGCCCTGACACATCGATACAGCACATCTCTTTTAATTCACATTGTAGAAAAAAGAGAAAATCCAGCTTCCAAACGACCAATTAAATGCTTTAATGAAAAAACGTGCTAAAATCCGGACATGTACACCAGGTCTACGCGTTTCAGATCGATAAATTCAGATCATTACTCATGAGTAAGGATCTGAATTAATCGATCTGAAACGCGTAGACCTGGTGTACATGTCCGGATTTTAGCAAGTTTTTTCATTAAAGCATTTAATTGGTCGTTTGGAAGCTGGATTTTCTCTTTTTCGTACATTTCCATTATCGCTGAGTTCCTGGCGATCGTCCGTGCCTCCGTCTCAGACCATGGCCAGGTGAGCCTCGACTCCTGTTCTCCCTTTAATTCACATTAGACCATTCGTGGCGGTTCACGTACAGTCCTGCCAGGTCCTCTATCCTAGGATCAGTGTCGGATTACTCGGTGTCATAGTCAATCCTCTCTACTTAAGACAGAGGAAGGAACTTGAGATCTAAGTGACTGTAAAGAACATTGGACACAGTCTGGTGTGTGGATACGGGGCTTCTTGGTTTGCCGCCGAAGGCTACTCTGAAACAGCAGATGGGTGGGGGTGCGAGACCCCCATGATCAGATATTGATGCCCTTTCTATTGAGTAGCACCATCAGTTGTTAAAAGCTAGACAACCCCTTTATAGGGGGTTCATGTACAGGGAGACAACAGCAAATAATACAGCCGTTCCGTTCCGTAGCCTACAGTATGGGAACAGCCTCCTGTTTCCCCCATCCCATTGCAGAAATAACTGGAGCTCTGCTAACTACATGTCCCAGGATGCCTTGCCCAGGCCAGATCAAATTAGAGAGGTTTGGGTCACATCATATCAGAAACTAAAGTGTCCTAAATCCTTCTAAATTGTGAACAGGGCGCTGGAGGGTTGAAGATGTAAGGCACAGGAGAGGCAGCAGAATGCATGTCACAGGCAGCCCACTGCAGCGTCGGTTAGTGGTGAATATCATCTACGGTAAGCAGCCTGCAGGGGATTCGGTGCCAACTTTACCATACACAGGGCTACAAGCTGCCCATATACATTTTGAGTATGGTCGTCCGAACTGCTCCATTTTTGGCGCCACTGGATGACAGTCTAATGTGTATGGGGAGCTCCCGACATTATGTAGTGGAAGAAAAAGTTCAGGAGAATTAGAATTTTTTGTCCAATCCTTCTGTTCTCCTGGGAGATGAGCTGCCACCAGATGTATCTGCCGTTGCCTTTCACCTCCTTCCCCATTGACTGGTACTTTTCTACAATGGCCGGGATCAGAGATGACTCCGCTCCCAGCTGCTTAACCCTGCAGATTCCACAGTTGCTATTGGAAAGGTGATAAATACTTTTCATTGGATAGCTCCTTTAAAGTGACAGCGCTGTTTTGCGAGGAACCTGTGACTAGATTTGAGGGAAACACTAAAGCTGGCCATACATTTGAGATAATGATCAGCCGCATTGCGGCCGAGGGATTGTTCGTACGAACGATCCCACCAACTAAACTGCCTGACCTGGGAGTCTGTTTAAAAAAAAATAAAAACAGACTCCCTGGTGCTTGAGCACAATGGCAAGTGATTGGCTGAATTCGTCCTATCGCGCCATCAACATGCAGTTTCCAAAGTGGCTGAAGTTTTCCAGCATGGCGGATCGCCAGTGATCGCGAGTTTTTCAAACGACAGTCGGCCGGAATGATGATAATCTTATATCTATGGCCACCTTTAGAAAGTCAGCTCTGCTACATCTATTTTGTCCTCTGCACCTGGACGTAGCTGCCGTTGGTTTCAGACAGCGTCTCATTGACACAGGGAGAATTTCTGAAGTGTGAACAGAGCCCCCCCACCCCCCAAAGCCCCCACATCCCCGCCGTGTTGTCAGGTCGGCCTATTGTCTCCTCTAATGGAAGCCTTGGGGATCAGCTACTTTATATTCTGTGACCTGGAAACCTCCACCATGAATGTTCCCTTCCAAACTGCAGAAACGTCTGGGCATTTGAGATCGTGGGAGGGGAGCACAGTTAAAGGGGTTACCTGAAAATACAGAAACATGGCTGCAGGGTGTTGGACCCCTGACAATCTGATATTGATGGCCTATCACCAGGGTAGACCATCAGTAATAAAAATTCTAAAATACTCCTTTAGGGAAAAACCAGATGACTTTTTTGTCTCGTACAACTCCATTTAGAGGTTCCTGCTGTGCAGTACGTATTCCTATATTAACAGGCAGACCTGCCGCCATATTGTGGGGGGGGGGAGTATATATATTTGAGCTTTTATTCTAGGGGTACACTTGCCTAAACATAAAGGAAGGGTCATGCTGTATATAATATACATTTTAGTCCTGGTGGTCCAGAGGCAGTCCACAACCAGATCCAAGTGGTTAGCACTTTCTGGTGGTCTCCCAACATCACACATGGTCAGTATGCCAAACAGGGGATTATGGGTCATGTGAGCAGGGTCAACCTTGAGAATGACTACGTAACTTTTCTTGGCTGCGCTTCCTATACTTCCTTAAAGGTGTTATCCCACAAATTGACGTACACCGTTATCTAAAGGCCAGATTTGTACCTATGACACCGGCTGACCTGTTACATGTGCGCTTGGCAGCTGAAGACATCCGTGTTGGTCCCATGTTCATATGTGTCCCGCATTACTGAGAAAAATATATATATGACATTTTGATATATGCAAATGAGCCTCTAGGAGCAACAGGAGGCGTTGCCATTACACCTAGGCTCTGCTCTCTCTGCAACTGCCACGCCCACTGCACTTTGACAGGACAGGACCAGGCAGTGTAAGAGTGATCATGCCTGTTCCTGTCAATCAAAGTGCAGAGGGTGCACACTGTTGCAGAGAGAGCAGAGCCTCTAGGTGTAATGGTAACGCCCCCGTTTCTCCTAGAGGCTCATTTGCATATATTAAAACTTGGTCATGCCTCATTGGCCCTGTCAGTCACAGTGCAGATGTGTCCAGGCTCACAAATGCTGCTAAACGTTTTAGCTCCTTTGCTCACCTATCTGCAGCTCTGGTCTCTTCAGTTTCTGTGGGCGGGCAGCAGTTCATTACATGTGACCATCAAGCACCCTTTTTTAAATTTTTTATCTCTGTTCACTTCTGTGTAGTACAACTCCCAGCATGCACGCCTATTCGGCTGTTCTTGTAGCTCTCATGGAAGCGAAATGAGCATTCTGGGAGTTGTAGTTCCAGAACAGCTGGAGCGCCGGAGGGATGCTGAGCCTTGGTGTAGTGGATTCCATTTATATGGTTCCGGGCTTGATGTACAACAGACCCCACCAGCGCCTTATGAACTCTACTGACTTACAATTACGGAACTCAGACGGACTTGTCATTCTGACAACAAGAACAGTGCCGCATCCATCGCCTTTCTTCCAGGAAAATCCGTCAGAATTGGCGACGGGCGCCTCCGGCAAAAATGTGAACAGAGACTAAAGTGATTGCATCCGATGGGAGAAAACCTCCTCCTCTGTGATGTCTGTATACCCCATTATGACGTATGTAAAGGGGTTTTCGTCATCAGACGCTCCTTACAACTGATGGTCTAAGCTGCTGTGTGTTATTATATATCCATGCTGCAGGTAACGAGGGAATTGCTGGCGTCTGATGTCCTTGTCTTGTCTTTCAGCTGGAGGAATGGTGGCTGAATGCAGCGTATCTCGATGTACGGATGCCGTCTCAGCTCAATGTCAACTTTGGCGGCCCTGCCCCTTACCTGGAGCATTACTGGCCTCCTAAACTTGGCACCCAGCTCGAAAGGGGGAGCATAACGGCATATTATACCCTGAAATACTGGGATCTCATCAGGAGGTGAGCTCTTATATCGGGTGACACTGCGACGGAACCATCGCTGCAGAGAGAAAACCGTTTCTACTAGGGCTGATCACACGACCGTATGAATGGGTCGGCATCCGTTCTGCAATTTTTGCGGAACGGGTGCGGACCCATTAATTTTAATGGGGCTGCAAAAGATATGGACAGCAGACCGTGTGCTTTCCACGTCTATTGCTCTGTTCCGTGGCCCTGCAAAAAAAGGTAGAACATGTCCTATTCTTATCCGTTTTGCGGACAAGAATAGGCGTTTCTATCATGGGCCACCCGTTCTGTTCCGCAAATTGTGGAATGCACACGGGCGGCTTCCGTGCTTTCCGGATCCGCGGTTTGCGTAACGCAAAACACGGCGCGGTCGCGTGAATGAACCCTTGGGGTGCATTCACACGACCTTATGTATTTTGCTCAAAATGCAGATCGGCGAGAAATATGGATGACGTCTGTGACGCATCCTTTTTTGTGGTGGACCCATTGTAACAGTGCCTATTGTCTGTAAAACGGACAAGAATAGGACATGTTCTATCTTTTTTGTAGGACTGCAGAACGGACATATTGTGTGCTGTCCGCATTTTTTTGCGGCCCCATTGAAGTGAATAGGCAAAAAATGCGGATCGGATGTGGAGCAAAAATACAGTCGAGTAAATGAGGCCTTAACGGAGTTTTTCATTTTTAGTAAATTGAGTAAATAAATGGATAATGAACATTTCTATAACAGTCTTATGTACTTTAGTTTTTTATTCTTTACCAGTTTCTAGAAATATGCTTGCTGTCAGTGAATGAGAACATCTCATCTGATAAGTGGATACAATTGAATACAATGCTCTGTGAGCTCAATAGCCTGGACTCTAGACTGATACATTGTAGCAAACCACCAGAGAGATCTGTGCAGCTGTTAGGCCTCATGCACATGACTATAATTTTTGGGGGACGGACAGGTGTGAGTGACCTCAATCTGTGCACTTCTGGCGCGATTACAGTTGTATTTCCCCTATTCCAGCGCCATTTAGCCGTTGGTACTCTATACAGTACGTGAGCTCAGTCATTACTCCCCCTTTTCCTCCTAATTTGTCTCCTCGTGCACCTGGTGGGGGCCTTACTGACGTCTTCCTTTTACAGGGAGAAGCTGGCCGCTCACAAGGCGAGGGCTTCACCCCTGGACATGGCCCAGTTCCAAAATTTGTTCAACACCTGCAAGATCCCCGATGTGACCAGAGATCGCATTTGCAACTACTTTAAGACTGGTGAGTAAAGCTTATATTACTGCAAGATTTAACCCCTTGCATTACAGAATTCCTCTGGCGTAATCCACACCATCATGTCCGTTCTGTATAACGCCACTCACTGGCGTCGTCCTGAGGATTTCTTGTGGAAGTGAAGCATTTCCTCTGTTCATGTTCACATCTTGGTTCGGGCACATTTCACCCTTTTGTCAAGACGTTAAACATTCCGTATCTTGGTTAAATTAATTTTGGAAAAAGCTTGGTGATGACCAACATGGCTGCTACAGCAGGTCCCTCTAGGCGTATCTTCTGACTTGTTCAGGTCCTGGAGACAGACCCGCCTAATTTTTCAGCAATACGTCTCCTGCGCCTATAAGGGGGTATAAGTGATAAATGATCCCGGGACCCCCTCCGATCAAGAGAATGGGGCCCCCAATGTATACTGTTTAAAGGGAGTGGTGGTCACGCATGTGCATGACTGTTGCATTAGGCTCTGTAGGACTGACTGAGATAGCCAAGTACAGCGCTGCGCAGTATGGCACCATAGACAGCGAATAGAAGTGATAGGGTGCATGGACCCCCATTATCATGATCAGTAGGGGTCCCAGCAGTCAGATCCTGTCATTCCTATAGACATTGAATGGTGTCAGTGCACATGGACCCCCATCATCATGATCGGTAGGGGTCCCAGCAGTCAGATCCTGTCATTCCTGTAGTCATTGCACATAGACCCCCATTATCATGATTGGTTGGGATCCCAGCAGTCAGACCCTGTTAGTCCTGTAGACACTGAATGGTGTCAGTGCACATGGACCCCCATCATCATGATCAGTAGGGGTCCCAGCAGTCAGATCCTGTCATTCCTATAGACATTGAGTAGTGCCAGTGCGTATGGACCCCCTTTATCATGATCGGTAGGGGTCCCTATAGTCAGATCCAGTCCTAGAGTGGTAGTACGCTTGCATGATTACGGGTCTATTCAGACATTATTCTGTACCCCTGTTATCGTGATCTGTGGGGGTCCTAGCGTCTGATCCCTAGTGATCATTCATTTATAAATGTTTTTCTCGGGCCAACCCCTTTAAATGTGCTGTCCGGTTGAAAGAAATCCTTGGAATTTCAATTTCAGGACCTTCAGAGAGCTCTGGAGGCTCCCGCACATCTCTGCATTACATGGACAGCCCCTAGTGGGACCTGTAAAATACCGCATTATCCCCAGGGGCGGACTGGGAACTTGAAGTGGCCCCGGAAAAAATATTAAAAGTAGCCCCGTTTTGTAGTCGGGTCCAAATTCATGGAAGGCAGGGCCAGCAATACCATATTGTGGCTCATTATACTGCCCCACGGAGCCAAAGACCACAGTCCATCACAAAACACATCCCCAAAAACTTCCACTGGTCGGCCGTGAGGAGGGCTCAGGCGGCCCCCTGGGAGATTTCCCTGTAAGGTCTATGGCCAATCCTGAAGGGAAATCGTGGCTAATGGTTTCCTATACATTACTGCAGATTGCAAGGGATGACATCTTTGGGACGTTCTATTTTCAGTTTTTTATTGCAAGATCTTTCTAAAGTGAAACTGTCCAAAGTGGACGACCCCTTAAATTTTCTTCATGGCTGTGTGGAGCCTTGCACTCTCAATGCTTTTATCTCCTGTTCCTATTTCAGAATCGGAGGGCAGCTGTCCCACTCACCTGATTGCCATGTGCCGGGGACGGATCTTCACCTTCGAAGCTGTTCTCAACGGCCAGATCCTCTCTCCTCCAGAAATATTAAGGTTCTATTAATAAAACATTATTAAAATTGTGTAAAAAGTCAAGAAATTCCCTCATTATCCTCTTGTATAACTTTTTTTAAGTTCTGTGTTAGGGCAGTAGAAGGGGGGTCCCCTTGTAGCAAGTGCAGTCCCTGTGGTGGAGGACCTCTAGACTCCTTAGACGACCTTCTGATTTGTCTTCTGTGATTCTTCATGTCCTTTCAGGCAGCTTTCGTACATCCAGAACCTTTGCCAGAGTGGCCGGGACGGCCTGGGACTGTCCGCATTGACCACAGAGGAGCGAACGCGCTGGGCCCTGGTTGGTTTATATCTCCTGCATTGCTTGTGAGTTTGTTTCCGACCGTATCGCTGTCATCACGCCATCACTGTGGTTTCTTGTAGTCTCGTGAACACCTCATTAGCCTCGACCCAAAGAATTTATCTCATCTGGAGCGGATTCAGAGCAGTTTGTTTGTTGTGTCTCTCGATGACGAATGTCCCGATGGATCGCCCGAGGATTACAGCCAGGTAATCATGAATTCCTTTCTGGAATCGGATGTTTCAAAGCATTCCTTTTCATTAGTCATTAGTGTGACCATCGACATGGCCACCAGAGCATCTCATTCAGCTGCATCTATAGATCTCATATCAGCCCTTAAAGGAGTCCATCGTAAAGAAGGCCTCATACCATCGTCTGACTGACAGCTGTCCCTGCTGTTCCCCCCCATACACATGCACACTTGACCCCTCTGGTGGTGGCTTATGGTCATGAGGATAAGAGGTTTGCGCATGTTGAAATTCATTTTGAATGCAGCAGTTCCCCAATTGGTTTAGCTTCATTAAATGGAGATGAACAGGGAGCTTCCCGAGGTGTCCACATGGTAACTGCGTGAAGAGTGGACATGTCCATTCTTGGCACAGTCTGGAAACCCGCACATGAAAAGTCCACTGCCCGCATGACCTGCAGCACAGCCCCCCATTGCAAAACAGCCCTTTCAGTGCAAATGGCGCAACGTGGAATTGGTGCTGAAATTCGTGCCTGATATCCAGTGTGAACCTTAGATGCTGAACATCAGTAGAGTCATTTTCAGACATGTCAGACAGCAGGCAGGGATGTCGCCTCTGCTGGCAAATGTCCAGGTGGTGTCCTATATTACCGGAGAAAACGGACATTGTCGTCAGCTACCCATTTGCTTAAAAGGCAACTAGGAATGCAGGCGGCATAGTTATGGGGGCGCTGTATAATTGTCACTGTTATGAGTACACTACTATGGTGGGCACTGTGTCTGGCTCTGTGGGGGGCTTTATGGTCACTACTGTGACTCTTGTAGGACAATGTCTGTAGCTCCACTTTCCCTACCCGCAGGCTCTCTGTAAGTATTTTCAGAATCCTCCGCAATCTCTAAAAACCCATCTCGTGTACCATAGTGGATACAAGACAGTAAGGAGAGGGGAGGAGGGGGATGCTGCTGCAGGAGGACAGAGACATCTGATCAGAACACACAGCTCTTGCACCAGGATGAGCCCACCCACTTGGCATTTCTAGCTGCACTTCATCTTATAGATGGCTTAAAGGGGTTCTCCGGGCTCCGGACCACCGATCAGTTGCTCTCCGCAGCCTCTGACACAGGAACTACTTGAACTTGGAAACACAACTCTGTTCAAAGCGCAGTGGCTGTACGGAGTTACTGGAATGGGAGCTGAGCTGCAGTAACCTGACACGGCCACTACACAGACAATGGCGCTGTGCTTCCAGCTTAGTTGAGAGTGTCTGCAGGGAACAGCTGATCGGTGGGGTGCAGGGTGTCAGACCCCCTGTCCTGTCCTGACGATAGTTCATCGATATCCTGAGCCCAGGCTACCCATTAAAGGAGAGATTGTTTATTTGGCTTTCCACATTTAAAGGGCCACTACCTCCAGACTTTGACAGTCTATTACCCTTTGGTTATACACACCTGTATGGAGACATATCTGTATGTGATAACGGGTGTACCACTCGCCCTGTAGTGCTACAACCACATGTTATCTCTGCGTGTCACCATAAGATAGGGGTCGGACTTTGTATTCGCTCCTCAGGAATATAGCGCGCTCCTGTTTGCTCTTTAGCCTGTTGCTGATCCATAGGATAGATTAATCCTTCATAAATTATAGCTTTTAGGCTTTGCTCACACTTATTACAGCTCTATGTAAAATTTGTATTTTTAGCGCCAAAAAGGTGATCGTAAATGGCGAGATACAATAAAAAAAAAAAAAAAACAGTCCCTGTGTTTCCCCTCCCGTTTCCAGTATTATGCCGCTGTCCACATTTGTCTGTGTGTCATTTCACTGTTATCGAAGTCGAATAACTAGGTAAAAAGATGGCTGTTTTTGTGCATTTTAGAGTTTTCATTTTCTTCATTCACAGACGTAGGAAAAACTGCTGGCTGCTCTGCGGGAACAGACAGCAGTTTAGCTCCACCCCTCTGTTAGTCATGTGACCTAACAGCTAAAAAGATCCTATTGCAACAACACCTGTGCCCTATCCACTGCATGTTATATATTTTATATATATATATATATATATATATATAATTAATGTGATGAATGGGAAAATGTTTTTTTAGTTTTTTAATATTGTTTATTTGTTTTTGTTTCTTTTTAAAGATTTTTGAAACTTTATTGAACAGATTTTTTACTCCATACATTCCTTGTGCACCTGTTATGTAAAGTAGGACCCAGGTGTGTGAAGTGGGTAAAAAGAAGCACATTTAGGCCATTTAGTACCTTCACATCTGCGCTTTCCCTTTTCGCTATTTAGATCCGTCATAGGATCTCAAAAGCGGAGGAAAACGCTTCAGTTTTGTCCCCATTTATTGTCAATGGGGACAAAACTGAATGAAACGGAACGGAATGCACCAGAATGTATTCCATTCCGTTTGGATTGCGTCCCCATTGCGGACAGAATAGCGCTGCAAGCAGTGTTTTTCTGTCCGCGATGTGGTGCGGAGCAAGACGGATCCGTCCTGACTCACAATGTAAGCTAATGGGACGGATCCGTTTTCCTCGGACACAAAAGAAAACTTACAATGGTTTTAGATACAGATCCGTCTTGGCTATTTTACAGATAATACAACCGGATCCGTTCAGAACGGATGCAGACGGTTGTATTATTATGACGGAAGCGTTTTTGCTGAGCCCTGCCGGATCCAGCAAACACACTGGTGTGGAAGTCGCCTTAGAGGAGCACAACAGTGCATTAGTTTTGTCTGGTTGTAATCCAGCAGGGGTGGGGTGTAATTTCGGGGTCTGGCTTCGCTTTGACTCCTGATTCTGTAGCTTTTTATGGCTTTCATGAAGGATAAATTGTAAATCTAGTTTCAGTAGCCATTTGCCAATGATCTATGTTCTCTGTCCTACAGATGACCTGGATGGCCTTGGCTGGAGACCCGACTATACGCTGGGGTGACAAATCCTACAACTCCATCTTGTGGCGCAATGGCGTGTTTGGCTCTAACTGTGATGTAGGTCCATCAGAATAGGGCCTATCGCTTACATCGCGTCATTATGTTAAACGTACCGTAGTTAAAAAAATGTTTTAGAGATTTTTATTCTAATATTCCATGGCGCTCTCTTTATTGCAAAGGGAATAATCCTGAAATCTTGCAGTTTTCACTCTGGCCACTGAGCCCCACAGTAGGCTGAGTTCTCAGCAGTCATCTAATTGTCATCCAAGGCAGGATTACAATGACAAGTCTCATGTATATATAGATAAGGCCCCATTCACACGACTGTATTTTTCGATCCGCGTTCAATCCCCAGATCCCACACGGACCCATCCACTTCTATGGGGGCCGCAAAAAATGCAGACTGCACACGAATGTCATCTATGTGCTGTCTGCTTCCGTGCGACCGAGCCGCAAATTATAGAACATGTCCCATTCTTGTCCCTTTTGCAGAAAAAAATATACATTTTGAAAAACGGGGCAGACGAAAAGTGCTGGATTCGCGCGGCCAGTACCTGCATTTTGTGAACTATAGAACGATACGGCCATGTGAATGTAGCCTAACATAGGATCCACTGTTGGCAATGGGTGATGTCACAGCTCACCTCCTCCCCTTCCCTGCACAATGACCTCTGCACAAGTTCATAGAGCATGCCCACAACACTCTTCCATAATGAGTCCTCTCCTGCCCATTGTGACCTTGGTCCATATGGCTGCTGTGACGCATATCTCGTAATGCTGCTAACAGATGGCCGCCTCCATGATCACATACAAAAAATGAATGAAAAAAATCTACAATTAGACAAAAATGTATGAATATGTATTAGTATGTAGTTCAAGGAGGTTCTCTGCAGCCTTCAGCGCTGGAGCAAGCACTTTGAAGGGAGCTCCATTAAAAGTCTAGTGGCCGTACCAGGTTCCATTCTCTTCTTTTGGAGCTGAGCTGCAGTAACCCGACATGGCCACCACACTTTGAGTGGAGCTGCTCTTCCAGCTTTGTTCATGGCGCAGGGCACAGCAGATCGGTGGGGGTGCGGGGTCCTCACCCACTGGATATCAGGAGCCTGGAAAACCCCAGGCCCAGTGATACATTCCCTTTTTAAAGTGGCTTTGTCATTACAAAATAGTATTGTACTGTATATACAGTCGGTATACATATGTTCTCTGTGCTTGTCTTCCAGCACGCCCCCTATGACGCCATGGTGCTTGTGGCATTATGTGACTACATTGATCAGAACATCAAGGCCTATGAGGGGCGCTGGAAGGTACGCCGCCGCTCACTGTAACCTCATCAGGATTGTGTGGTCTTTACTGTCCTTACAATGTCCTCCTTCTCCTCACAGGGCTCGCCCTTCGTCCGGGAGCTTCCAGATCCCGAGGAGATGGTCTTCACTGTGGATCAGAAGGTTATAGATGACATTGCTCTGGCCAAAGCTCAGTATCACACTCAGGTATCCAGAGTCGTGTGTTCTGCATTTCGCAACGGGAATCAATAGAAGCCGTTTGTTAACAAGGGAGTGGTGTTTTTTTTAGATATGACATCACTTCTGGATGGGAGAAGGTCCATCTGCCAGGACCTCCACCAGTGCTGAGAATGAAGAGGCCACAGCACTAGAGCTATGGCTCCTGCGCAGTGACACTCGGCAGTCACCCACAAAATATCTCCTTTCTCAGGGGTCAGGAGCACATGAGAAAATTAGAAGGAACCCCAGTCCTTTTGTTTTGGAGATGGGCGAGGGTCCCAAAGGTCTGGCCCCCTACAATCATTATGTTATGACATATTGTAGCAGTATGTCATACCGTTAAAGGCGTTTGCTTTTTATCCCCCCCGGATCCAGTGCCACCTTGAAACAGAGACGATATTGCAGCTAAGCCCAATTGATTTGAATGGGGTTTCCTTGCAGTATCAGACACAACCTGTAGAGAGGAGTGGCGCTGTTTCTGAGATAAAAAAAAATCAAGTGTTTGTTCAATCCTAACCCCTTTAAAAAAAATATATATATGTATTCAATATTTCTGGCGTGTCTTGCTATTTGTTATATGCTGTTCCCGTACCATAAATATGATTTGCAAAACTCTTAAAAATTATTCATAGCTCAGTTAATATTTGTAATGTCCCCCACAACTTTAATTCAAAGGGTTTGTCTCATGACAGCAGCCACTGTCCACGTGCAGCAGAGGTGTGATTGTGGACTTGGACTCCACTACCGATATCGGCTCATTACAGGGTTAAAGACGTTTCCTTCTGGAACCCCTTCAGAGATATGACTTACATTACGTCGCAGTGTAGGGAGCAGGATCTGTCGGTGCCGGGTGGGTTACACAGCTGACAACCACCTGCAACTGCTCGGATTGGAGATATTTCTGAACGTTGCGGAACGGATCCGGACCCATTCATTTTCAATGGGGCCGGAAAAGATGTGGACAGCACACAATGTGATGTCCTCATCCGCACTTCCATTCCGCAAAAAATAGAACCATGTCCTATTCTTGTCCGCAGACAAGGACAAGAAAAGGCATTTCTATTAAAGTGCTGGCGATGTGCGGTCCGCAAAATGTGGAACACACATGACTGGTGTCCGTGTTTTGCGGATCCGCAATTTGCGGACCACCAAAACACTTGCGGAGGGGTGAATGGACCCTTAAGCTGCAGACAATCGAAACATCATTAGTGGGTGGGCTCCCTCTGTGACCTGATTGGTGAACTTGCCACCCCTTTCCTCCTTTTTCCGCATGCAGCATGATCACAGGGAACTGCGCTATTGTTGTGAAGCCCAGAGCTAACAATGGCCTGCCGGTTAAAGAGATACTCCGACAATATGTTTTATTTAGGGGTATTATGTAAACTGGGGTATGGTGAGTTTACTGTCCCAGCGCATCCTCTAGGTAATACCGCCCCTGTTCGGGTCCACCATTTGGTCAGGTGATCTCCTAATTGAACTCTTGATTCACACAGAATCTCCTGTGCGGACCAGAAGTCTCCTTTTTGATCTATGCAGGTCTATAAGACTCACATCCAGGCTGTCATAGACTTTTATAAAAAAGGAGACTATCGGTCCACACAGGAGATGCTGAGCTTGCCAGTCATGTGACCAGATGGCGGGCCCGAAAGGAGGCGGTATTACCTAGAGGATGTGCTGGGTGAGTAAACTCTCTGTACCTTAGTTTACATGATGCACCTGTACTATCGGACACAAAAAAAAAAAAAATATATATATATATAATGGAGTATTGCTTTAAGAGGCTGGGCTTAAAGGAATTGTCCAGGATTTTTATATTGATGCTGGTAACTGCAGCACTGCTCCTATTCACATCAATATAAAATATTAAAAGTATTAAAGGGGTATTTCCATTTGGGACATTTAATGCATCTTGATAGGACCTCTGGGACCTGATCCTATGTCAAGAACTGGACTCCACCATTAGTGTTGAGCGAACCCGAACTTTAGACACCAAACTTAAAACACAAGTTCGCTCAACACTCTCCACCATGAATGGAGCGCAATCTGTACTCTCCACCCATGTACTGTATGCTCTCCATCCAGAGACCTGTAGGACTTGCATCCATCAGACACTTATGGCATATCCTGTCGATATGCAAAAAGCGCCCAGCTGGAAGTACCCCTTTAAAATATTGAAAGTTTAACACCTCCCCCACCCTTTTCCATCACGAAGAAAAATACGTCACTGGTATCTGTCCAAGTCTTAAGATATCATGTTATTTATCCAGCACGATGTTTGCTGTAAGAGGGCAAAATAATAATACGCAATGCCCTAAAAAATTGAATAAAAAGTGATCAAAAAGTCATATGTACCCCACTTTAGTGCAAAAAAAACAAGCCCTCACACAGCTGCATCGACAGAAAGATAAAGAAAAAAAAATCACGGGCGCCAGAATATGGAGACGCCAATTTTTATATATATTTTTATTTATTTAGTGAAAGTTGTAAAACGTCATAAAAACTGAAAACAATTGGTTTCATTCTTTCCCTTGTGTTGTCCTTCAGCCCTTACATTGTCCGCTATGTCCCTAGGCTTCTGATTTACAGGTCGCCAATTACGCCTTTACGTCTTTTGGAAGTTGCATGTGAAGAAGAAGAAACTTCACCCAGACACATTTGTCCAGCTTTCCCTCCAGTTGGCATTTTACAAACTTCATGGACGGTAAGGGTTAAAATTTTGCAGTTGTTCTTTATTGCGATTTTTAGATTCTGTAACCGTTAAAGGGGCGCTCCGCTTTCAACACACTCTTCTGGAGGAGGGCGTCTTGACAATTAGCAGATTTACAAAGTGTCCCCATTTGCTGGGACCTTTCTATTATTGTGAAACCTGGCAGTAAGTGTTCAGTTTCCCTGCAGCGCCACCACAGGGGAAATTAAGTATTACAAAGTGTCCATTCAGATCAATGGGTTCTCTGTGTAATGCTGGGACTGGACGGGTCCTCCAGAGCAAGAGACACTCATTAACTGCTGTCCCCAAGAGATGACGATGCTGAACAGAGGGCCCCCGTTTATTTTCTCAGAATTCCCTTATCTGCCTTCTAAACTGAGCAATCCCTTTAATACAGTATGTCATTGTGGTAAAGGGATCTGATGGCAAGCAAAGGCTTAAAGGGGAATTCCACCTAAAATCCTCATCTACCATTGAAAGTGATGATATTAGACAGTGGTTGCTACTGAATCCTCGATGTGCTAAGCGTTAGTGGTGGCCCCAATTTTTCTGACCCACTTCAGCTCCTCAATTTCTTCTCCTGATAAGTCTGTATGACAAAAAAGGCAAAGGGATAGTGGGAAAGTGCACCTTTATCTTCTGGCCCTAGATGTCATGGGTGTGGGGTCTGTGCCCTAGGATTTCCCCCATGATAAAGTACAAAGGGGCCACATGCATTCCTATATACTCCAGAATCCAGAAGGGGCACAGTATTTTGAATGCCGGTCCTGGCACTAATACATTCCTATGGAAAAAAAATGACGGATCCGGTATTCAGGCAAGTGTTTAGTTTTTTTTCGCCGGAGATAAAACTGTAGCATGCTGAGGTTTTATCTCCATCATGAACAGTCAAAAAGACTGAACTGAAGACATCCTGATGCATCCTGAACGGATTGCTCTCCACACAGAATGCATGGGGATATGTCTGATCAGTTCTTTTCCGGTATTGAGCCTCTAGGACCGAACTCTGTGCCGGTAAAGAAAACCGCTAGTGTGAAAGTAGCCTTATTTGTGGTAGATGATGGTGAATACCACATTGAAATCCCCAATGATTACTGTATTTTTCAGACTATAAGACACACCTAGGATATAGAGGTGGAAAATAAGAAAAAACCTATATTTTCATCAGTCCTCACATAGGACACGTGCAGGGAGCAGAGAGCACAGCCAGCGCAGCTCTACCCTCACCGCTCCCTTTGCTTCCTGCATGTTGATGACGCATTCACACTATAAGATGCACTGACATTTTCCCCTCCGCTTTTGGGGAAGAAAAGTGCATCTTATAGTCCAAAAAGCATGGTATATTTTGGAGGTGCATTGGTTCATCTAGTGTGAAGTGCAGGTAGTTGTTCAGTCGTCACTCTCGTATGTAAAAATCCAAAGCTCTATCTCTTCTGCTTTCTTCCTGTCACATAGCCCCGGTAGCTGTTACGAGACGGCTACAACTCGGATGTTTTATCACGGTCGCACAGAAACCATGAGGCCGTGTACAGTGGAAGCTGTAAACTGGTGCCGCTCCATGCTGGATCCGGCTTCTACTGTAAGTTCTGACTTTTGCACTGCGCAATTTGCACTATAATATAGATTGCGCGTTCTTATGTCCTCCATAGGTCCGACTCAAGCCACCCCCACCGATTAGCTAAATGAAGGGGCAAGCTCCACATCCCCCTCATTGTTTACCAGGCACAGCGCCGTACATTTGTTTGTGGCTATGCCTGGTATTGTAGCTTACAGTGAATGGGACTGGGCTGCAGTACCAGCCACAGCCACAAAGAACCCTACGGCGCTGTGAGCACATCCGGGACCTTCATTGGTCTGATCGGCGGGGATGCAGGGGGTCTGACCTCCACCATTCAGATATCTGATCCTGGAAAACCTTTCAAACTATTTCTCCCTCCTACTTATTGTGTAGGAGAAATGACTGAGATTAAATCTATAAACTTGTCTATCTGCAGCACGCCCAACGCCGGGAACTGATGCTGAAGGCATTTGCAAAGCATAACAAGATGATGGATGAATGCCAGCTTGGCAAAGGTATAGCAAAGGAAACAAAATGACTTCCTGTACATTTATAGGTTTTACACAAGAATTGCCAAGTATACAGCCTCTATTATTCCCCATAAGAAATTAAATAGGGTTTACACAAGGACTACAAAATATGCAGCCTCCATTATTCCCCATAAGAAATGAAAATGATGAGTTCTCCTGAGATGAGCACCTTCTTTAGCACTCTGCATGGTGTGTTACCTCTGTTATTCCTCCTGTAAATGTATGAGTACACTGACAACTGGGGGGTACCATTTTCCTTTCCGATAGGGTGTGCCCTGGATACATTGATATTATCAGCACAGTGTCAGTAGGGACACACCCTACAACAAGAGGAATGGTAAGTGCCAGTTGTTAGTTTCTTCATACATTTACAGGAGGAATAAAAGAGGACCAGCACAATGCAGAGTTCTAAGAAAAGATGCTCCAGAATGATTTAATGGGGGATAATAAAACACATATTCATATTAATGAACACTTTAAAGGGGGTTTCCAGCTTTACCTCACTTGTTAATCATGCCCCAGGAATCTGTTACTCCTCATGTCGACAGCGCTTTAGGTTCCTGTATAGCTCACAGATCTCTGAGATGTCCATATTTCCGTACACTTGCAGGATTTGACCGCCATCTACTGGGTCTTCTCCTTATTGCAAAGGAACAAGGACTTGCCGTACCAGAGTTGTTTAACGACTCCGCTTTTACAAAGAGGTAATCGTAATGCAGTTATTGGGCTAGTCGTTCCAGGTACCGCAGAGTTGGCTGTGCGTCCAGTTGGGAGGTATACAGAGATACAGGCATCAACTGCGGATATTAAAGTGTAACTGTCATATTTTTTATTTTATTTTCCAGTTTATTAGAGCTCGGCATGTGTACCTGAGTTAGTCTGTCAATGATTGTTTAAAGATCTGTAATTACCTTATAATAACAGCTTTCATTAATGTCCTCTGTTCCTTTCCACTGCTCCCTGAAAAGACAGTTGCTAGGGCTTGTCTGTCTCTGGCTAAGAAGACGGAGGGGCGGTCCTTCACACTGCATGCCTGCATTAGGCTTAATAGTGAGGAGGCGTGTCTCTCAGTAATCCAACCTGATTGGCTAGCAGGGAGCTGCTGGCTACAGCAAGTGTGTATGGGAAGTGAGGGAAAGCAGTTTTGGCCTCAGAGAACTGGCAGAGGAGCCATCTTGAGAAGGTCCTCATATTGTAAATGTTTAAACAGCAGTAACTAAGGGAAAAACTCAAGGAAAACAGTGGTATGTGAAGTAACTAAAGACTGCTTTATGTATAATGCTGGAGCAGCAGTAACATATGCTAAAATAGATTTTTTTTTTTTTTGCTGAAAACATGACAGTTACACTTTAAACATCTTATATTAAAGTAACTTCATAAGTCTACTTTCACAGTGGTGTTTTTGTTTCCACAAGTGGTCCAAAACGGATCAGTTTTGCCCTTATGCCCTCTGAATGGAAAAGGATCCGCTCAGAATGCATCAGTTTGCCTCCGTTCAGTCACCATTCCGCTCTGAAGACGGACACCAAAACGCTGCTTGCAGAACTTTTCTGTCCGCCTGACGAAGCGGAGCCAAACGGATCCGTCCTCATTGACTTACATTGTGTGCCGTTTTCTCTGACGCAATCTGGCACAATAGAAAACGGATCTGACCTCTATTGACTTTCAATGGTGTTCAAGACGGATCTGTCATGGCTATAGAAGACATAATACAACCGGATCCGTTCATGATGGATGCATGCAGTTGTATTATTGTAACGGAAGCGTTTTTGCAGATCCATGACGAATCCGCAAAAAACGCTAGTGTGAAAGTAGCCTTGCGTGTTAACCTATTACATAAAGGCTTTGGACATTGTACACATGGAAAACATAATTTTCACATATGGCAGGCTAGCTATATACATTAGATCAGGCATGCTTAACCTGCGGTTCTCCAGCTGTTGCAAAACTACAACTCCCATCATTCCCGGACAGCCTACAGCTATCGGCCTACAGCAGGACATGGTGGGAGTTGTAGTTTTACAACAGCTGGAGGGCGGCAGGTTGAGCATCCCTGCATTAGATAGCTGAATCTGTCTCCCCGAGCATACATGTGTTCTCAGTAGGAAGAGGGGAGTATGTCGCTGCCCGGTTATCTCCAGAAAACAAAAGGATCAGGCATGTTGAAATCCAACTGTCTAATCCTTACCTCTCCCAACATCTGCCGTCAGTGGAAAGCAGAGACTCCCTCTTACATATTAGTTGGTCTGCCTTTTCCAACGAAATTAAGAGGGTCAGCTGATAAACATCTATTTATCTTGAGCAAAAAATGTTTCAGGCTGCAATCTTCATTTCTTCTAGTTTCAGACCCTCCGATATTCAGTTTACAACCTGCTCCTAGTTTCAGGCTTTTCTCATGTGGAGGTGTCTCTTCGAGTAATGAAGTTGGATGTAAGGTCTGTGTGTCCAGGATGCTGCTGTCTTCACTAGTTCTCATGTATCAGTGCAGCTTCATTCCTTAATTAATTTTCAGACCCCCTGATGTTCAGATTGGAACCTGCTCCTAGTTTCAGACTTTTCTCATGTTGACTTGTCCCTCCCAGTAATACAATGCTGAATGTAAGATCTGTGCGTCCACAATTCTCCTCTCTTCACTAGCTCTTATGTATCGGCACAGTTTCTTTCCTTCATTCATTTTCAGGACCCCTTGATGTTCAATTTGGAACCTTATCCTAGTTTCACACTATTCTCATGTGAATGTGTTCCTTCTAGTAATATGTGCTGGATGTAAGGTCTGTGCATCCAGGATGCTGCAGTCTTCACTAGCTGTTATGAATTAGCACAACTTCATTTCTTCATTCATTTTCAGACCCCCTGGTCTAGTTTCAGACTATATTCTCATGTGCATGTGTTCCTTCTAGTACTACATGCTGAATGTGAGGTTTTCATGTCCGGGGATGTTACTGCCTTCACTAGCTTTCATGCCTCAGCACAGCTTTGTTCCTGGAACGATTTCCACTTCTATAGCCCATGAGGGATCTCTCAATTGTGCTGCCGGTCACTGATGCTAAAGAGTGAGTGATTCTCCCAGCAGAGTTTGTTGTTGGCGCTCTGCTTTCCTTCTACACTCATACACATTCTAGGTCATTCTTCTGCCTTGTGTGCGCTTTCCTCTCTATATACAGCCTATGTGAGCTGTCCTCCATCGACGCTTTACCCCTCTCTGCACTCTGATCTGATTTGCACAACCTGTTACAACCCCCCTCATATATATATATATATATATATATATATATATATATATAGCGGGGGAGAGCAGAGACCGCTGTCAGAAACAGGAGCAGAGCTCTCAGATTTATGTCAGATTCAGCAGCACCAGCAGATAGGTGAAGGACTTACACACACTCTGCGGTACAGAATTTTTAATGAAGACTACTTAGAGAGCTGCTTCATTTTAAGAAGCAATAATACACATCCGTGCAAAGATGTCCTTAGCCTTTAACTCATTTGAAAGGTGTTTATAGTCTATTTTGCTCATGGGCAGATTTCACATTATTAGCGCACCATGTGGTTCGGCATGGTATTGCAAAAAAAAATGACTGGTTTAAAAACCTGAAACGAATGGTGCAAAGGGAAAGAAATGCTACATTGCTTCGGAAAGTCTTCAGACCCTTGAGTTCTTTTCACATTTTGAAAAAGTGAAAGGGTCTGAAGACTTTCAGAATGCACTGTATGTTGTTCACTGACATTATCCATCTGATATTCCATATCTTCATTAACCGTGTCTTTGGTTTCACCACAGTGGAGGAGGCGGCAACTTTGTCCTTTCCACGAGTCTTGTCGGCTACACATCGGTCCATGGAGCTGTAGTCCCCATGATACACGATGGATATGGCTTTTTCTACAGAATCCGAGATGATCGGTATGTCCTCAACTGTCTACACGCTGTGATTTCTTATTTTACAGGAGTATAACAGACACAGCAGTTTGGTTTGGTGTGTTGTCCTAAATGTTTACCATGCAAACAGCTAAAAGTGGGTGTGGCTGCAGTGTGATTGACAGCGCTACCCTCGGGTCCTGTTACCCCATCCACCGCCTGCACCACCCTACAACATCAGTGGGGAAGGGTCTACACCAAGCTTTCCATGATTGTAGGTAGATGAACTTCACATTGCCATGAGCGTGTCAAGATCTGTGAGAGGAGGGGGCTCTGCCACATGTCAGTGAATAGATAAATATCTTTGAACTTGTAATGCTTCCATAGAAGTTTTTTTAACCCAGATTTACCATAACCTGTCATTTTAGCAGCCCCTATTTGGATGTACAGCCATTATTGGTTTAAATAAGCATTGTATGAAAGTCAACGTCCGCTTTGAACAGTCTCTACTTTGTGGAAGGTTCCCTTAAGGGTCCATTCACACGTCCGTAGTGCATTACGGATCCGCAATACACCTGGCCGACACCCCCATAGAACTGCCTATTGCGGACAAGAATAGGACAGGTTCTATCTTTTTTCAGGAGCCGCGGACTGGAAGATCGGGGGCGCGCTCTGGAAATGCGGATGCGGAGAGCATCCATTCCGTCCCCATAGAGAATGAATGGGTCCGCACCCATTCCGCAATTTGCGGAACACATGCGGACCCATTATACGGACGTGTGAATGGAGCCTAACGGTAAACTGATTTCAAAGTATCCCCCTGTTGGAACCCCCTGCAATCAGCTGGAACCTTTGGAGAAACCTTGCAGTAAGGCTGGTTTCACACAAGCAAGTGTCACGCTCCAGACTCACAGCGTGAGTAGCACTAACGAGATCGCGTAGTATTATTATTGGTTTATGATGCTATGTAACCCTTAGAGGTCTGGAATGTATTGGATAACACTGACATAATGCTGTCAGTGTTATACAATACATCCCAGAACTGTAAGGTTTACAAAGCATCATAAACCAATAATAATGCTATGCGACCACGACTGCAGTAAAAACGAAGCATTACCACATTACGATGCGTCTTCGGACGCTTTCACTTTTTTCACTTTTTGTTATACTGCGATTTTGAGTTTTTCCCCATTATACATTCGATACGCCATGATGACAAACGCATTTTTGCCAATTTATTGAAGAGGAAAACTAAAATCTTGCATTGACATAAGTATTCGGACCCTTTACGGAGGACTTAGTTGAAGCCCCTTTGGCAGTGATTCTTGGGGATGATGCCACAAGGTTTGCACCTGGATTTGGGGATTTTCTGCCGTTCTTCTCTGCAGATCCTCTCAAGCCTCTGTCTGGTTGGATCGGTCTGTTGGTGGACAGCCATTTTCAGGTCTCTCCAGAGATGTTTGATTGGGTTCCAGTCAGGGCTTGAGCTGGGCCACTTGAGGACATTCACAACATTGTCCCTAAGCCTCTCCTGTGTTGTCTTGGCCGTGTGCTTAGGGTCATTGTCCTGTTGGAAGGTAAACCTTCAGCCTGGTCTGAGGTCCACAGCACTCTGGATCAGGTTTTCATTAAGAATATCTCTGTACTTTGCTCCATTAAGCTTTCCCTCAACCCTGACCAGTCTCCCTGTCCCAGCCTCTGACAAATACCCCACAGCATGATGCTGCCATCACCATGCTTCACTGTAGGGATGGTATTGGGCAAGTTATGAGCAGAGCTTGGTTTCCTCCAGACATGACACTTAGAAATGAGGCCCAAAAATTCAATCTTGGTTTCCTCAGACCAGAAAATCTTGTTTCTCACAGTCTTTTAGGTGCTTTTTCATAAACCTTCATGTGTCTTTTACTGAGGAAAAGCTTCTTTCTGGCCGCACTGCCATAAAGCCCAAATTGGTGGAGGCTGCAGTGATGGCTGAACTTCTGGAAGTTTCTCCCATCTGCACACAGGATCTTATGGAGCTCAGCCAGAGTGACCACTGGATACTTGGTCACCTCTAGGACCAAGGCCCTACTCCCCCGATTACTTAGCTTAGAGGGGTGGCCAGCTCTAAGAAGAGTCCTGGTTGTTCCAAACATCCGAGCTAAATGTCACATGTCACAGCAAAGGGTCTGAATACTTATGTCCATGACAAATTTTCATTTAATACATTTGCAAAAATTTCTAAAATTCTGTTTTTACTTTGTCATTATGGGGTGTTGAGTTCAGTTTGATGGGAGAAGACTTGAATTTCTTTTTACTTTAGCACGAGGAGCAACATAACAAAATGTGGAAATAGTGAAAGGGTCTGACGACTTTCCGAATGCCCTGTACACTGTGCCCATTCTGTGTCTGTGCAGAGTGAGAACAACGCTCTCTGCTCTGGCCAAGAGATGAGGATTCCAGAAATATAAAATGACTCTTCTAATCTAACCAAGCCAGGTAAAGACTTCAAGAATAAAACTACATGGGCTGACCTTCCACCGATATATGGTGGCCATCTGGGTAAGGCTACTTTCACACTAGCGTTCGGGCGGATCCGTTCTGAACGGATCCGCTCATATTAATGCAGACGGAGGCTCCGTTCAGTACGGATCCGTCTGCATTAATAACTTTAAAAAAATTCGCAAGTGCGCAAGTGCGAAAGTAGCCTGCGCGGATCCGTTCAGACTTTCAATGTAAAGTCAATGGGGGACGGATCCGCTTGAAGATTGAGCCACATTGTGGCATCTTCAAACGGATCCGTCCCCATTGACTTACATTGAAAGTCTGGACGGATCCGCACGGATCCGCACGCCTCCGAACGGCCAGGCGGCCACCCGAACGCTGCAAGCAGCGTTCAGCTGTCCGCCGGTCCGTGCGGAGGCGAGCGGAGCGGAGGCTGAACGCCGCCAGACTGATGCAGTCTGAGCGGATCCGCCTCCATTCAGACTGCATCAGGGCTGGACGGCTGCGTTCGGGTCCGCTCGTGAGCTCCTTCAAACGGAGCTCACGAACGGAAACCCGAACGCTAGTGTGAAAGTAGCCTTAGCGGTTGAGGTGTACGTTGTGTAATTGATTGTATTATATTAGTTTAGTCATCTGAACATTCTAGTCATCTGTCTTTAAGACACCTAATTGTGAAACCACTTTAACAGACACTTAAATTTTTTTAAAATTTTTTTATTTCTCAGGATTGTTGCAGCCTGCACTGCCTGGAAGTCCAGCCCTGAAACCGATGCGGATAAGCTGTGCCGGACCGTGTTCCAGAACTTCCTTGACATGGTGCAGCTGATGCTCAGCCCTCAGCTGTAGTTGGCGTCGACCACACGACTGTTTGTTCTTAATTTTCTTTTTAGCACAATGTTTACAGATCATTGACCACCGCAGTCCTACAGGCAGAGCCAGCTGCATTGTCCTACCCATATTTAAAGGCGAGCTCCTCTGAGGTTGAGCTTTTGCCATACAGAAATTGCTTTCAGCAATGTCAACTGCTGTTTGGGCTTCAGGGGTGCACTTACTTATGCAACTGTCTGAAGTGCCCTCTGTTACCATTGGGCCTTTCTAATCTGTTATGCACAGATGTATAGAAGTCTGCCTTGGTAAACTCTGTACCTATTTTTGGTGACCGGGAGATAGGAACACATGAGATAGTTGGAGTAGTTGCCCATTGTGAGCAATTAGAGGCCCTGTGAGGGAGAAAACAAAAACCTTTTGCCATTGGCAACTACAGATGTGTCCTCCTTGCCTTTTGTTCTTGGCTCATTATATCCTGAGAAGTTTGTTTCAAGATGACTAGCTTTGAAAAAAAAAAAAAAACATGATTTTGTGATACTATGTCACCAGATGTCTACCCTACATATGTCTATATGTGGCCATCTGGTGGTTTTGATGTGAATTGCACCCTGTAAAGGGTAAAAGTATCCTGAATATTGTATGGAGTTGTGTATAGTGAGCAAATTGTAAAGGTGGACTCATCTGTAGTCTTTCTATTGCACCAGTTTTAAATCCCAGGTTTTCTACATATGTGGGTCACCTGGCTTCTTGAGATTGGTGATGAGATTTGCAGAATATTTTGAGAGCAGAATATTGCTGACCTGTCCTCAGGATATGTTATTAATATCTCTAAGGGGTGTCTGACACCCTGTACCCCCGCCGATCAGCTGTTTGAAGAGGCTGGTGAGCCCTGCGGTCACTTCCTAGGCCATTAATGACACGTTCATCAGTCACATGAATGGGCTTGGGCTGTAGTACCGAGCACAGCCACTATACATTGAACGGCGCTGTGCTTGGTAAGAAGAGATCACCGGAACGCCGTGGGCTCTTCAAATAGGTGAGCGGTGGCTGTGATGGGAGTCAGACCCCCACCTCTCCGATACTGATGACCTGGGCATAGGCTTTTAATATTCTACTCCCAGGAAGACCCCTTTAAGTATCACCTAACTCAATTACAGTAGTGCCACAGGAAAGAGCCTCGAAACAGGAGATAGAGCAGGGATCTCCTGTCAATGTTCCCCAGTGAAGAACTCTACAGTCATCTTCTCCTCAGACTAAAATGGCTGATAACAGGGAACGAAAGATTGTAATCCTAGTTAGACTAGATCAGGGTTTCTCAACTCCTGTCCTCGGGACCCACCTACCGGTCACTTACCTGTGGTAAGTCCTGATGCATGGACACTAATTATATCACCTGCTCAATACTAAGGAAATCCTGAAAACATGACTGGCAGGTGGGTCCCGAAGAACCGCAGTTGAGAAACCCTGGACTAGAGAAATAACATGATAGGCGCTGTCTTTTTCGGATGGGGCTGTTTTAAAGAAAACAAGCTCGTGTTATATGCAGTATTAGGGGACGTAGAGCAAATACGAGGGGTGGAGAAGACCACAAGACTGAAATCAGTGGCGGATGGCCATAGATTCAGCGGGTAGCGGTTCACGCCTTATTTTCCCATAACATGGTCATAAGAAGGACATTAGTCTATTGGGCAGACTAGATGGGCCAAATGGTTCTTATCTGCCGACACATTCTATGTTTAAGTATTATCACAGCCGTTTAATTTCCAAAAGGGCTCCCAGCAGCATGTCCTACCTCAATGAACCCAAAGGGGGCAGTACTCTCGATAGTATCTGTGCCACCCATTAGTTTATTCCGCCAGTTTTCCCCACAATGCAACCGGCTCTGTCTGTATCGTGACGCCAAACAATGCAAACCAAATGCGTGAAACCGCGCAAAGTACAGAATGCAAAATCAATGCAATCTCGTAGGAAAGCCACTGGAGCGCAGCGGCCGCGTTGTGCGCAGGGAGGTCCGTCAGCCATCACTTATTTTAATTAGATGATTTCGAAATGCTTAGGAGTAAATTAGACGCCATATTGCTAGATTGCGCTTTACTTTTCATAAATTCACTGAGGTTGTCGGTACCGTCCGAAATTCTGGACATAAAAGATGTCCTTACCTCTCATCATAAGTAGATTTTTTTTTATTTTTTTTTGCATTTTTGGTTTTAAACCTAGTGAAAAAAAAAATTTCATTTAAAAAAAATATATAATAATGTGATAAATCCTGAGCAGTATTTTATTTCTTATGTAATCACCCCTTTAAGTGGAGCACATTCACCTACTGGGGCAACATAAACCTGGTAAATATACTCAACGTTAGAGGGTATGCCTAAGCAGATGTAGTAATTACTTAAAGGGGTTCTCCATTTCAGGTTCTACTTGTTAATAGGGCATCTTGATAAAAAGCAGATCTCTGGGGATACATGGCAGTAAGTGTTCAGTTTCCCTGCAGGCGCCACCACTGGAGAAATGAAGCACTGCACAGTGTCCATTGAAATCAGTGGGTTGTGTGTGTCACGCTGGACACATCAGGTCCTCCACAGTTAGAGGTTTAGGTTTTTTACAATGCACAATTCCTTTACAGAAATTAGGTTTATTAATATACAGAAATAAAGCCTTTAAACAGGAATCTGATTATATAAAAATGTTGATAATTCAGAACGTGATATCATCAGAAACCTCACAAATCTGGAAGCAGAAACATAAAATTTTGTAGCATAAGAATCATATTTAGGTAAGATCCTTGGGCATCACTGAGGCACAAAAGTGCAGTTCTTAAAGGGGTTATGCCATAAATAATGTATAAAAAATAAAAATCAGACATCATATAGTACATGACAATCTCTTTCTAACAAAGCTAGAACCAGCCCTGCACCTCACATGGATCCAGAGATCTCCACATTCATTGCTCCAGTTGCTCTGCTAGATTTATTTCAGGCTGGCAGCTCATAGGATGTGTCCTTTCTGTTGCAGCTCTCTCCAGATCACGGTGTGGGGCTGTGTTCTTTCTGCTGCAGCTCTCACCCTATCACAGCTCAGGGGGCATGTCCTTTCTGCTACATTCTCATCCTATCACAGCTCAGGGGGTGTGTCCTTTCTGCTACATTTCTCTTCCTATCCCAGCTCAGGGGGTTTGTCCTTTCTGCTGCAGCCCTCTACCTGTAACAGTAGATTCAGCCGGAGGCAATAGCCATAGAGATACATTTTATTAAATACCTCTATACTAAGTTTCTAATTACAGGCAATTGCAAAAATATTCAGATCCAGGGGCTTCTGTGATTTACTGTAGAATAATCTTCGTGTGACAACCCCTTTAAAGTTTGTGCACCTCTTATCAGTTTGCATATTTCTACAAATTTCATTGTATCATTAACTTATAATAATGAGAAAAAATAAACAAAAAATTTGGCACCTGCCGAAAGTTTGAGCCCCTTTCCAATTGTCGACGCACACTACAGTCCCTGACAAAAGTCTTGTCGATGGTGTACAAATTGACCTGAAGTGCCGCTAAAATATATTTCTAATCAAGATTTTGTGAAGAAATGGGTCAATTTAATCCCAACAGCTTTTGTAATAATGTTTCAGTGCAAAACGAAACTGACAAAAAGTTCACAGCTTGGTGAAGCCCATTGAGTCAATTTTTGCCAAGACATAAGTGTTGTCGCCTTGTCATATGAGCTTCACCTGTGACTAATAATTGGTTAAATTAGGTCTCAGGTGTGTATAAAAAGAGCCCCAGTACACTAGACCTTCAAATCAACTGCAATTAGACCTCTGCAACATGCCTAAGATTCACCCGGAGACTAAAGTGTTGATTATCAAGAGGCTGAAGACCAGATCCACTGCTGATGTGGCAGACACCTTCAATGTGTCTCAGGGTCAAGTTTAGAGGATAAAAAAGATTTGAAGAGACTGGAGACGTTTTGGACAAGGCCAGGTCAGGCCGACCCCGCAAGACAACTGCTTGAGAGGACCGTTTGTTGGCTCGACAATCCAAGGCCAGACCATTTTCCACTGCAGCAGAGCTCCACGAGACCTGGTCACCTGAAGTCCCTGTGTCAACCAGAACAGATTGTCAGATTCTGTCTCGAAATGGCCTCCATGGTCGAATCAGTGCCCATAAGCCAGCACTAAACAAAAGACAATTGAAAAACCGTGTGGCATTTGCCAAGGCCCACAGCCTGCTAAAAGGATGGACGCTGGAAAAATGGCAGAAGGTGGATTTTTCTGATGAATCTTCTGTTGAATTACACCACAGTCGCCGCAAATATTGCAGGAGACCTACTGGAACCCGCATGGAGCCGAGATTTACCCAGAAAACAGTGAAGTTTGGTGGAGGCAAAATCATGGTCTGGGGTTACATCCAGTATGGGGGTGTGCGAGGGATCTGCAGGGTGGAAGGCAACATCAATAGTCTAAAATACCAAGAAATCTTAGCTACCTCTTATATTCCCAACCATAAAAAAGGCCAAATTCTGCAGCAGGATGGTCCTCCATCGCATACTTCCATCTCCACATCAAAGTTCCTTAAGGCGAAGAAGATCAAGATGCTCCAGGATTGGCCAGCCCAGTCACCAGACATGAACATCATTGACCATATGTGGTGTAGGATGAAAGAGGAAGCATGGAAGACGAAACCAAAGAATATTGACGAACTCTGGGAGGCATGCAAGACTGTTTCTTTGCTATTCCTGATGACTTCATCAATAAATTGTATGAATCCTTGCCAAACCGCATGGATGCTGTCCTTCAAGCTCACGGAAGTCATAAAAGATATTAAATTTGGATCTCACAGCACCACTACTTAATTTGCTGACATATTTTTGGATTTGCAGTAAAGTTGTTCAATTTCTGTATAGGCGACAAAACTTTTGTCTTGCCAAAATCTGACCTGTCTGTCTTGATTAAATGATAAATCTTTTTTCAGTGAAACTAATTTATTTCAGTGCATTAAACATCATTTGGGAGGGATTTAGCTTTTCATATGAGCTATTTCTAACACCAATTGATTAATTAAAAGTCAGGTTATTAGCAGGAGTTCTACAAAATAGAGAAGCGACAAGACTTTTGTCAGGGACTGTAGATTGTTGTGTACATGGCGCCGGCCAGTCTGCCTGCTGGACCCCGATTGGCATATTGGATTTCAGCATGCCGATCCTTTGTTCCCATGGGAGATGAGCGGCGCCTGGTAGCACCTTATCCCCCTTTCACTACATAGATGGACTATGTAAGCATTCATGTTCGGGGGTGGGGGGCAGGGAGGTGGCTTCTGCGGTAACCCAGCCATGACATGAGTAGACAATATGGCTAATAGGTTGAAATTTAATATTAACAACAAATCTTAAAAATAACATCCCATGGTTTATAATAATAATAATACTCTTTGATATTTACTAAAAAAAACACCATCAGTCTAAAGAAATAACACAATATGCTGGTCGAGCCTGTGCAGAATCAGTGCTGCACGGTCCAGTATGGAGGGTATGCACATGTTTTAGGCTGGTAAATTATGACCAATTAGATGTGAAGGTGTTTGGACTACTTGCATATTATCACCACTAGGGGTCACCAGTCCCTAAACTGTACACATAGAGATTTGTGCAGGAGAGGCAATGTTGTCCATGGCAACCAGTCAGCCCAGCCTCCATTCCTTAAAGGGGTTTTATCACTTCAGCAGGTGGCATGTATTATGTAGAGAAAGTTAATGCAAGGCACTTACTAATGTATTGTGATTGTCCATGTTGCTTCCTTTGCTGGCGGGATTCACTTTTTTATCACATTATACACTGCTCGTTTCCATGGTTACGACTAGTGATGAGCGAAGCGAGCTTTGGATGCTACATCCGAAGTCGCTTCACTCAAAACTCTGGATTCTTAGGTCGACCGCGTCACCTGACACATTAGGAAAACGTATTAACCAGTTTGACTCCCACAGACAAGCGAGGTGTAGTCGCCTAGTTTGGGACTTGTCCTAAATTGCAGTGACAGTATAGAATCAATCGCATGGATGTGCAGTGTCACTAAGAATAAAGGACAATCCTGAGATCTTTAGTGTACATAAAAATGTAACGAAAATTAAAACTTTTAATATCTTCTATGCTTAGAGATGATGACTTGAAGTTACAGGTTCAAATCCTGAGGCTGCACTACTGAGAGATTCCCCTCTGATTTCTACAGTCAGTCATATAGTTGCCAGAGATACTACATATTGGTGAGTGCTCCTGTCAGGCTGCTCAGCCATGATGGCATATCATAGGCAGGATCACATCATTGCTATCTATTGTACAGCAATGTAATGAGGCCCCGTCCGCTCAATCCCCTGGGCAGCTCTGCAAATGGAGCAAACCAGTCCTGCTCCTATTTTAGGACAGGTTGCTGGCGGCCATTTTAAATCATTCCCGAGAAACCCCTTTTAATAATAGCGTCTTGTACATTAGTCAAAGCGGTGAGGGTAGTGGGAGAGGTTTGTGCTAAATGTATTAAAAGTTACATTATTCTTACTAAATTTGATGTAATGTCTCCTCCGCTTAGTAAAACTTGACTTAAACTTCACCGCTTGGGAAACCACACTAACTTTCCTTGTCACTTGAGGGTAAAAAAAAAATATATATATATATATATATATACAAATGTAAGTACTTTTATTTGTTTTGTGTTTATTTTTTTAAATGTATGCCAAAAGCTGGCATAAACAGGTTGGTAACTCTGTACCAGGGTCCTGAAGTCAGATGGAGGCAGACCATGCAACCGCCGTGAGGCCTGGGGGGAGGGGGCTCCTGACACTAAATTGCTTCTCCAGTTGCCGACATAGATTCACTACCATTTCCAGCAGCCACCACTAGAGGGAGCTCAGTGCAAAGACAAATACATTATTTGCAGAAAAGGTAACTGTATACATTCCTGTTCACTGAGCTCCCCCTAGTGGTGGCTGCTAGAAGCCGGTGTTGTAATACTGTTTGAAGAGGAGGAGATTATCAGTTTATTTATGGCAGATTTCTGGTGTAAATGTCAAGAAATAAGGTGTTCAGAATGAGCGCTATATCTGAAGCACCTATTCCATCTGAAGTACCTATTTCAAAGTAGGATGAAATGGGTGAGACAGCGGTTGACCTTTGACAGCGGTTGACCTTTTTTTTTATTTAATTTTTTATTATTCCAATTTCCAAAATATCTTCAACCTAATAAAATAGTAAAAAAATAATAATTTTTTTTTAAATCCGAGGAGTCGTGCTTTGCAGTCTGCGTTGCCTTGCACACGTGTTTTGAGAAACTAGGTGGGGGGGGGGCATACAAAGGTTTTGCTATGGAGCCCCATGTACGCCGCTAAATGCAGCATTAGGTTTTAGGCTTGTAGCCTCAGGCACTCTTATCTTATCATGGGGATATTCATTGGTAGCATACCCTGGAGCGTCCGGTCGGTTGCGGTAGCGCTAGCCTGTGTGTTATGAATCTTCAGGAAATTGTATAGTTACCATGATGACATGCAATCAGATTGATGACCGTACTGATGAATGTAATTTTATCTGTGTGCTTCCAACCTCGGTGCTGCTTTTCAGGAGAAGGCCTCGTCGCCGCTCTGACTTTGCTCTTATTAAATGAGAATTTTAACATAGAAAAAAAATAAAGCGTTAAAACAGAAATGTTCTGCGGTTGTCTCGCTCCGTCCACCGATACGCTCCATCTGAACCCCAATGGGACATGCTATAAACGTGCAACAGGCAGGGGAGAAGCTACAGCGGGTGCAGAAGTAGTGATCTCTCTTTTATAAATGGCACATGATACTTGGGGGGCCCGTTTGTAAATATTGCTCCGGCTGCTAAAATCTGGTTGCAGTTGTATTTGTCGTCATTGTTACAACTCATACAGAACTGCAGAGATGAGTAGGACATGATACGCACGCACTAAATGCCCCGATAAGATCCTCATTGGAGGGCAGAAATATAATGCGCTAGGTTTACCCCCCAGCATCCTGATATTTGGCCAGAGGGGCCAGTCTCATAAATTTGCTGTAATTTACTGGGAAGAGGGTATGCAAATCTTCCCCTAATGCCACCAGATGTGAGATGCTGGTGGCATCAGAGGCAAAGCTTGCGAAGAGCTGATTTGTGTAACCTCGTCCCAGAATTCCAGAGGAATGTTGCCTGGCTGCTGCAGTTAAGGGGGCGTGTCCATGCTCTCCCTATCACAGCTCAGGGGGCGTGTCCATGCTCTCCCCATCACAGCTCAGGAGCCAGTTGAAGGATAAAACTGAGCATGTGCGACCACCTCAGTGAGCAGGGCGAAGAAATAAGGAAAAAACAGGAAGCGCTATACAGATACATTTTATTAACCACTTCAGCCCCGCTAGCTGAAACCCCCTTAATGACCAGGCCACTTTTTACACTTCTGCACTACACTACTTTCACCGTTTATTGCTCGGTCATGCAACTTACCACCCAAATGAATTTTACCTCCTTTTCTTCTCACTAATAGAGCTTTCATTTGGTGGTATTTCATTGCTGCTGACATTTTTACTTTTTTGTTATTAATCGAAATTTAACGATTTTTTTTGCAAAAAAATGACTTTTCACTTTCAGTTGTAAAATTTTGCAAAAAAAATGACATCCATATATAAATTTTTCGCTAAATTTATTGTTCTACATGTCTTTGATTAAAAAAAAATGTTTGGGTAAAAAAAAAAAATGGTTTGGGTAAAAGTTATAGCGTTTACAAACTATGGTACAAAAACGTGAATTTCCGCTTTTTGAAGCAGCTCTGACTTTCTGAGCACCTGTCATGTTTCCTGAGGTTCTACAATGGCCAGACAGTACAAACACCCCACAAATGACCCCATTTCGGAAAGTAGACACCCTAAGGTATTCACTGATGGGCATAGTGAGTTCATAGAACTTTTTATTTTTTGTCACAAGTTAGTGGAAAATGATTTATTTTTTATTTTTATTTTTTCTTACAAAGTCTCATATTCCACTAACTTGTGACAAAAAATAAAAACTTCCATGAACTCACTATGCCCATCACAAAATACCTTGGGGTGTCTTCTTTCCAAAATGGGGTCACTTGTGGGGTAGTTATACTGCCCTGGCATTCTAGGGGCCCAGATGCGTGAGAAGAAGTTTGCAATCAAAATCTGTAAAAAATTACCGGTGAAATCCGAAAGGTGCTCTTTGGAATGTGTGCCCCTTTGCCCACCTAGGCTGCAAAAAAGTGTCACACATCTGGTATCGCCGTACTCAGGAGAAGTTGGGGAATGTGTTTTGGGGTGTCATTTTACATATACCCATGCTGGGTGAGAGAAATATCTTGGCAAAAGACAACATTTCCCATTTTTTTTATACAAAGTTGGCATTTGACCAAGATATTTATCTCACCCAGCATGGGTATATGTAAAATGACACCCCAAAACACATTGCCCAACTTCTCCTGAGTACGGCGATACCAGATGTGTGACACTTTTCTGCAGCCTAGGTGGGCAAAGGGGCACACGTTCCAAAGAGCACCTTTAGGATTTCACCGGCCATTTTTTACAGATTTTGATTTCAAACTACTTTGCACACATATGGGCCCCTAAATTGCCAGGGCAGTATAACTACCCCACAAGTGACCCCATTTTGGAAAGAAGACACCCCAAGGTATTCCGTGAGGGGCATGGCGAGTTCCTAGAATTTTTAATTTTTTGTCACAAGTTAGTGGAATATGAGACTTTGTTAGAAAAAAAATAAATCATTTTCCGCTAACTTGTGACAAAAATAAAAAGTTCTAGGAACTCGCCATGCCCCTCACGGAATACCTTGGGGTGTCTTCTTTCCAAAATGGGGTCACTTGTGAGGTAGATATACTGCCCTGGCATTCTAGGGGCCCTAATGTGTGGTATGTAGTTTGAAATCAAAATGTGTAAAAAATGACCTGTAAAATCCTAAAGGTGCTCTTTGGAATGTGCGCCCCTTTGCCCACCTAGGCGGCAAAAAAGTGTCACACATGTGGTATCGCCGTACTCAGGAGAAGTTGGGGAATGTGTTTTGGGGTGTCATTTTACATATACCCATGCTGGGTGAGAGAAATATCTTGGCAAAAGACAACTTTTCCCATTTTTTTATACAAAGTTGGCATTTGACCAAGATATTTATCTCACCCAGCATGGGTATATGTAAAATGACACCCCAAAACACATTCCCCAACTTCTTCTGAGTACGGCGATACCACATGTGTGACACTTTTTTGCAGCCTAGATGCGCAAAGGGGCCCAAATTCCTTTTAGGAGGGCATTTTTAGACATTTGGATCCCAGACTTCTCACGCTTTAGGGCCCCTAAAAAGCCAGGGCAGTATAAAAACCCCACATGTGACCCCATTTTGGAAAGAAGACACCCCAAGGTATTCAATGAGGGGCATGGCGAGTTCATCGAATTTTTTTTGGGGGGCACAAGTTAGCGGAAATTGATTTATTTTTATTTATTTTTTCTCACAAAGTCTCCCTTTCCGCTAACTTGGGACAAAAATTTAAATCTTTCATGGACTCAATATGCCCCTCACGGAATACCTTAAGGTGTCTTCTTTCCGAAATGGGGTCACATGTGGGGTATTTATACTGCCCTGGCATTTTAGGGGCCCTAAAGCGTGAGAAGAAGTCTGGAATATAAATGTCTAAAAAAATTTACGCATTTGGATTCCGTGAGGATTCATGTGAGATTTTATTTTTTGACACAAGTTAGTGGAATATGAGACTTTGTAAGAAAAAAAAAAAAAAAAAACAATTTCCGCTAACTTGGGCCAAAAAAATGTCTGAATGGAGCCTTACAGGGGGGGTGATCAATGACAGGGGGGTGATCACCCATATAGACTCCCTGATCACCCCCCTGTCATTGATCACCCCCCTGTCATTGATCACCCCCCTGTAAGGCTCCATTCAGACGTCCGTATGATTTTTACGGATCCACGGATACATGGATCGGATCCGCAAAACACATACGGACGTCTGAATGGAGCCTTACAGGGGGGTGATCAATGACAGGGGGTGATCAGGGAGTGTATATGAGGTGATCACCCCCCTGTAAGGCTCCATTCAGACGTCCGTATGTGTTTTGCGGATCCGATCCGTGGATCCGTAAAAATCATACGAACGTCTGAATGGAGCCTTACAGGGGGGTGATTAATGACAGGGGGGTGATCAATGACAGAGGGTGATCAGGGAGTGTATATGAGGTAATCACCCCCCTGTAAGGCTCCATTCAGACGTCCGTATGCGTTTTGCGGATCCGATCCATGTATCCGTGGATCCGTAAAAATCATACGGACGTCTGAATGGAGCCTTACAGGGGGGTGATTAATGACAGGGGCGTGATCAATGACAGAGGGTGATCAGGGAGTGTATATGAGGTAATCACCCCCCTGTAAGGCTCCATTCAGACGTCCGTATGCGTTTTGCGGATCCGATCCATGTATCCGTGGATCCGTAAAAATCATACGGACGTCTGAATGGAGCCTTACAGGGGGGTGATCAATGACGGGGGTGATCAGGGAGTCTATATGGGTGATCACCCCTCTGTCATTTATCACCCCCCTGTAAGGCTCCATTCAGACGTCCGTATGCGTTTTGCGGATCCGATCCATGTATCCGTGGATCCGTAAAAATCATACGGACCTCTGAATGGATCCTTACAGGGGGGTGATCAATGACAGGGGGGTGATCAGGGAGTCTATATGGGGTGATCAGTGGTTCATAAAGGGTTAATAAGTGACAGGGGGGGGTGTGTAGTGTGGTGTTTGGTGCTACTTATTACAGAGCTGCCTGTGTCCTCTGGTGGTCGATCCAAGCAAAAGGGACCACCAGAGGACCAGGTAGCAGGTATATTAGACACTGTTATCAAAACAGCGTCTAATATACCTGTTAGGGGTTAAAAAAAAAATCACATCTCCAGCCTGCCAGCGAACGATCGCCTCTGGCAGGCTGGAGATCCACTCGCTTACCTTCCGTTCCTGTGAGCGCGCGCGCGCCTGTGTGCGCGCGTTCACAGGAAATCTCGGCTATCGCGAGATGACGCACGGATGCGTCCAGGAGGAGTAAATCAACCACCTTCCGGACACATCCGTGCGTTAGGCGGTCCGGAGGTGGTTAAATAGCTCAGTGGCTATACACAATTTTTTATTATGTAATTATAATAGTATTCAGATCCAGGTGCTGGTTTGAATACTGTAGAATATTTTTTGTGGGACAACCCCGTTAAAAAAGAAAGTTTGTCAGTTTCACCGTATCTGCAGACTGTTCCTTCTCGTTCTCAAAGAATTCTGTCAGAGAGCTGCCCTGGTTTTTAGCCCTTATTTCTAGTTCCCCGACAGCTCATAAACACCCGTTTAAAGTATAACTGTCCTATTATTATTTTTTTGGGCGCATTGGATTGTGGTAATTAATATCTCCTTGGTGGCCCTATTTAAACTTTTCACTGTGTATTCAATTACCCCTTACTCCCACATTTTTCTTCCCTGTTCTGCCTACTTTTACCTCTGCCTAAAATCAGGTTGCTATGCAGGGTCCGTCTATGTGTTGAAGGACGGAGGACGCAGAAGCAGGCAGCCTGCAGGGTCAGATTACAGACAGCCAGGGACTGTAAGTAAATGATTAAAGCCAGGTCCTCCCCAGCAGCTGATAACAGTGCCTGGGCTGTGTGCACTTCTCCCTGTCCCTGCGCTTGGCAGACGCTCCCTCACTCAGCAGAGCTGGGACAATGCAGAGTTGAAGCAGAGCAGGGAAGGGAGATCTGCCGTCTGCTCCGTGTATACATGAAAGCAACATGTGGTAAGAGGACCCCTTTGTGCTGCAGGAGATTAACTCTTTAGGTGGAGGGCTCTGGTTACTGACACTTTTGGGGGGCTATTGTTACTGGCTAGTGAGGGCAGGCGGGATTAGCCTCAGGGTGAGGGCAGTGGCGGCCATCTTAACTGACTGGTTATGCAGACTGGTTGCTAAGGGCTGAATCTTATTAAATATGGGGTAAGTCAGTCTAATAGTAACTGATACTGGAATCTCATGTGATTAGTAACTACAGATATGAACATTGGAATTAGGGTCTAAGTGTGACAGTTATCCTTTAAGCTACATTCTTAGCAAACTGATACGAATTTAGGTATAATGAGTGTTTATGAGCTGTTAGGAAAGTAAAGATAAGGGCAGCTTCTGACAGATTCAATACAAAGGAGAAGGAACAGCCTGCAGATGCAGTAAAACAGAAAGTTGTATAAAACAAATTGTTAAAAACGAAGACTGCAGTGATAAAAACAAATGGCTCCAAAGGTTTCCATAGCCTGTGGATGGATGTAGAAGCAAAAAGCATGGGGTTTAACCACTTAAGGACCCGCACCGTTCATGTACGGTGCAGCTGGACGTGACTTAAAGGGATCCTGTCACCGGGATTTTGGGTATAGAGCTGAGGACATGGGTTGCTAGATGGCCGCTAGCACATCTGCAATACCCAGTCCCCATAGCTCTGTGTGCTTTTATTGTGTAAAAAAAAAACGATTTGATACGTATGCAAATTAACCTGAGATGAGTCCTGTCCCTGACTCATCTCATGTACAGGACTCATCTCAGGTTCATTTGCATATGTATGAAATCAGGTTTTTTTTACACAATAAAAGCACACCGAGCTATGGGGACTGGGTATTGCAGATGTGCTAGCGGCCTTCTAGCAGCCCATGTCCTCAGCTCTATACACAAAACCCCGGTGACAGGTTCCCCTTAAGGACCAGCGCAGTACATGTACAGCGCAAGGTCCGCCGGGTGCTGAGGTAGGATCGCGGGGGGAATAGGGGCATCATGTCTGCTCTTACCGGCAGGCATCCATGCTGGGTAAGGGCAGCATGGTGTATTTCCCCCCCCCCCCCCCCCTGCAGCTCCAAGCGCTGCGATTTGCCGGTCAATGAAGACTGGGACATCGCAGTGCCGGAAGCAGAAGGAAGCTGCAGGGGGGGGGGGGGTCGGGTCATGGGGAGGGGACCGGTGCTGACTAGTTTAGCATCAGTCTCCTCCGAGGTCAGCCAGGGGACTCCAGTGTTTGGCATCCCCTGCCAGCGTGGCAATTGGCTGGAAAAACACTACAGCCAATGGCAGCACTACAGCAGCAGAGTGGACCTGTGCCTCTCTGTGCTGTGCCTGCTTGCTGGGACTTGTGGTTCACCACCACAGCGATCTATTGCTTCCTGTAAAGAAGAAGAAAGAAGAACATCTGCTGCAGCCCTAATCCCTGTTCCTATCCCCACCCCCGGTCCGATTTTGCCTACAGCGAACAAATTTTGACTTTTTTGTCACTTTTATCTGGCTTTTTATTTTTCAGCTCTGGACCACTTTTTTGTGTGCGAGCTGTGAACGCCAAGCGCTGACCAGTCCGTAATCCACTTTTCAGCACCTGGGCTCACTTTTTTGGTGCAGATATTTCTTTTTTCATCTGTGCTTTTTTTTTAAGATGTAATAGTTAGAATCTTCATATATATATATATATATATATATATATATGTTGATTTTTAGATAGTGTTCTTTTTTTTGTATCTTTTGTAAATTTTTATACTGCAGTGTCTGCACGGATGTACCAATTGTCAGCTTGCATGCGTTCTGCAACCCTGAGTACCATATCCATATACATACATATATATATATATATATATAGACAAAAATGGACAGCAACTCCAAATAGAACAAAAAAGATAATTTATTGGGCCACAGTGGCACAGAGGCGACGTTTCGGCTCAAAATCCAGAGCCTTTCTCAAGCATATATATATATATATATATATAGAGAGAGAGAGAGAGAGAGAGAGAGAAATCTCTCTATATAGTTAGGTAGTGTTAGTGTAGGTTTTTGCACGCACACAACATCTTTGTGTGTGCGTGCATCCTGCACCTGTAATTTTTTGTAACTTTTTTTTTTTTCTACTCCTTTTCTCTATATTTCAAATTTTTTACAAGCCTCTTCACGTCTGCAACACAACATAAAAACCCCGTTTACACCTTTCACACGTCACACCCCAATAAAATAAAAATGTCCCGTCCGTCCCAACGAGTTTACTCAGCTGAAGATTCATACGCCATGCTTGCCTCCGATGCTGAGTCTGCCAGTGAGGGAGAAGAGGATGCCACTTTCCTCTACCCCCTCATCATCATCCTCATCCGCTGATGAGGGACCCTCTAGAAGGCGCCCCAGAACAACAGCTGAGGCAGCCCCCCAGAGTGAGCCATATGGACCCCACCCCCTGACGATTATCAGCCCCAAATTCTGGATTTTGAGGGTAGCTCCGGAATACAGATAGACTGTGCCGGCTTTACTGAACTACCTGTATTTTTCGCTTTATAAGACACACCTGATGATAAGACGCACCCCAGGTTTTAAAGGAGGGAAATAAGAAAAATATATTTTTAATCAGACCTCATATCAGATCTTCAGATCAGATCCCCATAAATAGCAGGACATCACATAAGACCCCCATATCAGTCCTCTATGTCAGACCCCCAACAGACCTCAAATCGGCCCTTTTCTTTTAGACTCCCATCAGACTAAAATAAAAAACGTCCTTACCTCTCCTACGCTGCGGCTCCGCTACGGGTCCGGTGTCTTCTCTGACTGTGACATGTTCATTGCAAGGACTCCATAACTTAAAGTGACATTTCACACCGGAGAGCTGATAAACTTCCCACAAACTCAAGCCAGGCTGGCGTTTTGCTCAGAAGGAATACTCGGCCACATTTAAGTCAAATTCTGTTTTGGCAGAAGCTGGTGTTGGGGTTACTTTCCTCGTTTGTGACTTCACTGTATCCTGTGGAGCCCACCTCGGTACACGGCTTACATGTGCATTATGCTTTTTTCTTAGGTGCGGACACTGACCTGTTGTGCGGATATTTAAATTTGCAACATGTAAATTGGTCGTGCGATTCAGCACCTTCTGTAGAGTGGTTTTCCCCATAGACTTCAATGGGGTTGTTAACAAAAAGAAAGAATACACAAAAATGTGGACCAAAAACTGCACCAAACTGTGATAAATAGTGCACATTTATGTCTGTTTTTTCTGTGGTTCGGGGGCAAATTTCTTGCACATTTTCGGTACACAGATCTGCACTGTGTGCAGCGACACTTAATGTCCTTTTACATGGCCTAATGCTGGGCCATAAAGAGAGGCCGATCAACTTATTTTATCTTTTAAAAAAGCCTAAGAATTGCAAGAGGAATGAACAATTGTTACTGTGATCATTCATCCCATATACACTTTACGTTATCTCAGCAGCACATACCCTATACCACATATATATATATATATATACACACATATACATAGCAGCTACATAGATGGGGAGAGGTGCTACCAACCAGCTAGCATTTCCCTGCTCGGACAAAGATCCGATCAACCGAGAAACGATCGTTTGCTGATTTGTTAGCCGATTGGTGGGATGTTTACCCAGGACAATGATCGGGCTGAACGAACGTTCCTACAAACGTTCGTTTCCAAGCAGCCTGTGTGAGACCCTTTAACCACGCTAACTCACTAGCCTCAGCAAGGTTCCCGTCTACGGCATCCATATGCCCCCGTATACCCTAATAGGCCAAGAGATGCAGTGATGGTGCAACCCATTTAAGGAAAAATCATCTATAGTATCTCACAAAAGTCAGTCCACCCCTCACATGTTTGTAAATATTTTATTCTATCTTTTCATTGGACAACACTGAAGATCTGACACTTTGATACATGTACAGTAGTCCGTGTACGGCTTGTATAACAGTGTAAATTTGGTGTGTCCTCAAAATAACTCACAGCCATTAATGTCTACACCGCTGGCTACAAAAGTGAGTACACCCCTTAGTGAAAATGGCCAAATTGTGCCCAATTAGCCGATTTCCCTCCCCGGTGTCATGTGACTCGTTAGTGTTACAGTCTTAGGTGAGTTAGATTTGGTGTTATCGCTCTCTCATATTGGTCACTAAGAATTCAACATGGCTCCTCATGGCAAAGAACTCTCTGAGGATCTGAAAAAAAGAATTGTTGCTCTGTATAAAGATGGCCGAGGCTATAAGAAGATTGCCAGCACCCTGAAACTGAGCTGCAGCACGGTGGCCAAGACCATACAACGGTTTAAAAGGACAGGTGCCACTCAGAACAGGCCTCACCATGGTCGACCAAAGAAGTTGAGTGCACGTGCTCAGCGTCATAGCCAGAGGTTGTACGGGTGCTGCCAGCATTGCTGCAGAGGTTACAGGGGTGGGGGGTCAGCGTATCAGTGCTCAGACCATACACCGCATCACATTGCCTGTCGTCCCAGAAGGAAGCCTCTTCTAAAGATAAACCACAAGAAAGCCTGCAAACAGTTTGCTGAAGACAAGCAGACTAAGGACATGGATTACTGGAACCATGTCCTGTGGTCTGATGAGACCAAGATAAACTTATTTGGTTCAGATGGTGTCAGCAGTGTGTGGCGGCAACCAGGTGAGGAGCACAAAGACAATAATGTCTTACCTACAGTCAAGCATGGTGGTGGAGTGTCATGGTTTGGGGCTACATGAGTGCTGCCAGCTGTGGGGAGCTACATACAGTTCATTGAGGGAACCATGAATGCCATCATGTACTGTGACATACTGAAGCAGAGCATCATCCCCTCCAGAAACTGGGCCGCAGGGCAGTGTTCCAACATAACGACCCCAAACACACCTCCAAGAAGACCACTGCCTTGCTAAAGAAACTGAGGGTAAAGGTGCTGGACAAGCAGGGCAGTGGCCAGGTATAGGTGGATAATATTCTGTATTTGTCATGATGCCAATTGCAGCGTGTGCAGGGTACTATCCCAGGGCCCTTCCAAGGTGTTATAACGCATTTGCAAGGGGGTGAGGTGAAAGACTGTTGCCAACTCTGATCTTTCTGCAGGAGACTGGGTGGGAGACAATGTAAAGGAACTGGAGGCACTGCCCGCTACCCAATCTACTACCGCCTGTACTTGTTCTAGCCTCACCATTCAGAGACCCGCATTAGGCCCGACCAAATAACGCTGAAGGTTTTGTCGCCTACTCGCACCTGAGGAAGGGGTTTCACTTGTGCATGTAGCTGGCACAGATCGACCACGTCCTCGCCCTGCAACAGGAGCTCCACCAACACCAGCAGCACGACCGGGGCCACGTCCCTTATTTAAACCTCTCCTCATCTTCTCAAATTTAGGATCTTGCCCAAAATGGGTGTTTTTTTAATAGCAGAATAGAACAACAGTATCTAAAGTGTCTATCTCACACTGACAGATGCAGATAAGGCCGCAAATTAAGTATTTTGCCCAAAAAGGGTGTTTTTTTTATAACAGAATATGACAGCGGTATCTAAAGCGTGTATCTCACACTGACGGATGCAGCAAGGGCTGTAAATTTTGTATTTTGACTAAAATGGGTGTTTTTTAAAACCCAGAAAATTATCGCTATATTTCTAGCTTAAATTGCACACTGGCTAATGCTGCAAAGGCCACAGATGTTTGGTCTTGCCAAAAATGGATGATTTTTTTAAACCCTGAATATAATTGCAGTAGTTCAAGCCCACCGAATTAACAGACGGATAAAAGTTATTTTTCTGGGTCACTGGGCTCAGTGCAGGGTAAAAAGATTGTGCACTGCACCTACAAAACAAAATCTTGAGTTAGCAAGCACTTCTAATTAAAGATTCTGTCCATATCTCTCCCTCACAGCAGCAGCATCCTCTCCATAACAGCACAGTGACAGTGCATCGCTACGTGACTCCAGCTTATATAGAGCCTGGGTCACATGCTGCACTGGCCAATCACAGCCATGCCATTAGTAGGCATGGCTGTAATGGCTTCTAAGGGCACAGAGTTAAACGCTTGTTGATTGGCTGCTCTGCAGCCTTTCAAAAATCGCCATAACCTCACCGAATACCGTACCCGAACCCAAACTTTTACTGAAATGTTCGGGTTTAGGTCCGGGGTCCAAAAATCCTAAAGTTTGCTCAACCCTACTCCTCACATATCACTAATTCCAGTTCCCCAGTTTTATTAGTCAGGCTTCTGGCATTAGTATACATACATTTGAGAGGTTTATGTATATTTTTTACCCTACACCTTTCCTTCTGAACTGTTCTAGTCCCTCCTTTAGAGTGGCAAAGGTGTAAAAGTAATATCAGGAAGTATTACTTTACTGAGAGAGTAGTGGATGCATGGAATTGCCTTCCTGCAGAAGTGGTAGCTGCAAATACAGTGGAGGAGTTTAAGCATGCATGGGATAGGCATAAGGCCATCCTTCATATAAGATAGGGCCAGGGGCTATCCATAGTATTCAGTATATTGGGCAGACTAGATGGGCCAAATGGTTCTTATCTGACGACACATTCTATGTTTCCTTCCATTCCTCCCCCAGTCCTACTGCCTTGCCCCCGGTCTCTATCTGCACGATATTCCCATCCTATAACGTAAATACCCTCCCCCCAGTCCCTAGTTTAAACACTCCTCCAACCTTCTAGCCATCTTTCCCCATTGAAAAGTCGGCCCAGTTCTCCAGGAACCCAAACCTCTCCTTCCTACACCAGTTCTTGAGCCACTTGTTAACCTATATAAATCACAGAAGAAAATGCACCAAACGGATATGCCACTGACTATACTAGCTGGTCATACAAGCAGATATTAAAAGCTGAGACTGTTATCTGGCATTTAAACATTCTTTTGCACCTGTTAGCCTCCATCACATGGTCTGATATGGGTGTGGCTTACAGTCTTGCTTTGTTCACATTGCACTAGTTGTCCTGCTAGGCGGTTGTGTGGAAGCTTGGCTGTGAGCTGGATTTCATCACCTTCAGACCATGTTCACACCACAGTTAGCGTAGTGGTAGGACCCTTGCCATGCTGAGAGACCGTGACGTGGTGCATGATGGGCTCCGATGTGTTCCTGACAGGAATATATTGGCAAAAGTCTCAGCTTTTAATATCTGCTTGTATGACCAGCTAGTATAGTCAGTGGCATATCCGTTTGGTGCATTTTCTTCTGTGATTTATATAATTATATTTTCATCCGCACAATGCTCCGTTTTGTGTACGATGCCTTTGTGGTGCATGTGGACCGCGCCGGCGTCCTCCATTGTACGCATGATTTGCTGGGGATGGTCGTTTGCTGCGGTCCACATGCGGTGGGACTTCTCCCCCAATGAGAAACACGCTACAGTGTTTGGGGTTTGAGCAGCTCCCCCATATTTGCCACTATATTTCTGTGGTTCACATGCGGTGGGACTGCTCCCCCAATGATAAACAAGCTACAGTGTTTGGGGTTTGAGCAGTTACCCCATATTTGCCACTATATGTTTGTCCACTTGTTAACCTCCCTAATCTCCCGCTGCCTTTCTTGTGTGGCTCGTGGTACAGGCAGTATTTTGAAAACCACTACCTTTGAGGTCCTTGCCCTAAACTTTTGACCTAAATCCCTAAAATCATTTTTAAGGACTCTCCACCTTCCTCTAACTTTGTCATTGGTTCCGATATGGATCATGACAGCTGGATCTTCTCCACCCTCTCCCAGTAATCTGTCAATTTGAGCCAGAGTTCTTTCTCAACTGGAGGTGAGGGATCACAGGTCTGTGGAAAACAAGTGACCTTAGAGGTCAGATGCCAAATGTGTAGGGCCTCCTGCTGGGCAAATCGGGAGTAGAATATTGGCATTTTCACATCTTCCCACTGATCACCGGTAGGGGTGGGTTCTTCCTGGGCAGGTAGCCTGGATGAAGCATCAGCGTTATCATTAGATTTGCCCGTCCGGTACTTAATGGTGAAGTTCGCCAGTCTAGAGGCCCATCTTTGTTCTAGAGCTCCCAGACGTGCAGTGTTCAAGTGAGCCAGCGGATTATTATCGGTGTAGACCTTGAAAGGTGTGGCAGCTAGATAATCCTTGAACTTCTCAGTTACAGCCCAAATTAAGGCTAGAAACTCGAGCTTGAACGAGCTGTAGTTATGGTCATTCCGCCCTGGCTCTTGTAGAGATCTGCTGGCATATGTGATGACTCTTTCAGTTCCAGCTTTTCCGGCTCCTAAACCTTTCTTACTTGCGTCAGTATAGAGGCAAAATGGTAGTCCATAGTCAGGGTATCCCAAGACTGGTGGTTCTGCAAGTTTTTCTTTCAACAGTCGGAAAGCAGCCTCTCTCTCCTCATTCCACTCTAGTGGTATTTTAGCATTTTGACAGCCTTTAGGGTGACCTTTCACAAGCTCCTGGAAAGGCTCCGCAATCTGAGCGAAGTGCGGGATGAACCTCCTATAGTAACTTGAAAATCCAAGGAAGCTCTTGACCTTTTTGACTGTCTTGGGGGCCGGCCAGCTTTGTACTGCAGCTATCTTGTTGGGGTCTGGTCTCACGCCCTCTGCACTCACATGTCCCAGATATTTCACCTGGGGCTTCAGTAAGTGGCACTTTGAAGGTTTAACTTTCAGTCTATGTTGGGTCAAAGTCTGGAACACTTCCGCCAAGTGCTGTACATGCTCTTCATAGGTCTTGGAGTAGACAATCACAATACAGCAATAAAGTCTCGAAGTTTCTGTGCCCAAGACATCTTTCCATTAGACTCTGAAATGTCCCAAGGGCATTGCATAACCGAATGGCATATAGTTGAACAGACCCATTGTGGTGGTAAAAGCAGTTTTTTCCTTTTTTTCTGGTGCCATGGGGACTTGCCAATAGCCACTGGTTAGATCCAGGGTTGAAAATTAAGCAGCGGATCCCAGAGCTGCCAGGGACTTCTCAATTCGTGGCAGGGGGTACACATCCTTCTGCATAATGTTGTTGATTTTACGGTAATCCACACAGAAACGGATGGTTCCATCCTTCTTTTTTACCAGGACCAAGGGAGCAGCCCAGGGGCTGTGACTATCGTGGATGATGTTAGCTGTCTTCATATCCTGAACCATCTTCTTCACCTGCTGGTACATGGCAGGAGGTACTGGTCTGTATCTCTCTTTGATTGGAGGATGAGTGCCGGTTGGAATGGTGTGCTGTATTGAGTCTGACCATAGTCCAGAGTGTTTGCTGAAGACTTGATGCTGTTTGACTAAGTCCAGCACACCGTTGATCTGTTCGGCAGCGGTTGTGGTATCCCCAACATGTAGTTCGACCCACCAGAGCTGTTCGGGTGAGTCTTTGTCTTCCTCCACAGTTTGGAGTGATTGTTGGGCCGCAGCAGTAGGTGGATCCAGGATATCCTGCTGACGGATGTGATATAGGTAGGCCACTGGGTAGTGCTTCTTTAATTCCACAGCTTCATCACCTAGATTGACTAAGCATATGGGTACCTTTCCTTGGGACACAGTGACCACGCTCCCAGCGGCTAAGATAATGGGGTGATTCTGAAGATGTATAGGTTCCACAAGGGCCTAATAATCCTGGCCTTGGATACCGATACAAGCCTTGCACCATATCAGAGTCTCTGCTCCAGCCTGGAGTTTGATAGGTTGAGCATCCTTGATGCGGACACGGCAGATTTCGCCCTGTTGATTGCTGAATTTTTGTTGGGCGGCTAGCACTTGAATGGTCTGGTTTATAACCCATTGAGTTGCATGGGGTGTAGTCAGTAAGGTTTTCTTTAAGGCTTTCAGCACTTCAGGGTAACAGTTGCCGAGTACATTCATCCCCAGGACCACAGGCCAATGGTCATCTTCCGGGACCTGAATCACAACTACCCCTTGGCATGGGAGTTCAGTATCTTCAATCTGTAAAGTAGGTTCCCAATAACCTAGAATAGGCACCGCATTGCTATTGGTAGCTATGATGTGGAGCCAGGATTCGGGAGGTTGCGTCAGCTGGGCTCCGTTTCGGCATGTTTCAAATGCTACTTGGCGAATGGTAGTCACTTGAGATCCGGTAAAGCAGGAAACTTCACTCCGTTGTTGGCAACTTCAACCACGGGGCGGGCGCCCACATATCTAGGTATAAAGGCTGGATCTTTGAGACCTAGTATTCTTCCAACCGAGGGGCGGTCCTTGACCTCAGGGGATACCCCTTTAACTGACTGCAGTCCTTTTCAGTGTGTCCATACCTCTGACAATGCAGGCATAGGTATTTCCTAGTTCCTCGATAACCGGGGTCTGGCAACCTACCGGCCAGCTGGCGCACGTAGTCTCGTGGACCGGATGTAGTGCAGTCGCTGGTTGCAGAAGTCCCTTTCTCCACCTTGGGCTGCTGTTCCAGTCGCTCTAGCCGTTTCCTCATCCTCTCCATATTCTCAGCTAAGAGGGAGGCTTGAGCAGTCAGAGCTGCAACGGCATCTGGAAGGGGTGCCTGAGCCCCATGCTCAGCTATTTGGTTGCAAGTAGCAGGCCGCAGTGCGGGCCCTGCCCTCTTGTTTTAGGGGGTTCAGATTGGAGACATTCCCCTAGGATGTCAATAGCAAGTTCCTTAAAATCCAAGAAAAGGGGTATCTGGGTGCTGAACTGACAGCATCTTCAGCTGACGTTTAAGGGATTCGTCAAGGACACCTTCAATAATCTGTTCCCTGAGGGTTTGATCTTGTCCCTCAGCTTCACTGGGATCAATCTGGATAACAGCTCGCAGGGCTTCCTACAGAGACAGGGCAAAGTCTCTCAAGGTCTCCTTTGACTGCTGCCGCTTTCCAATAAAGCGCATTTTAAGTTCATAGGCGGTCCTAGTCTCAAAGGTGGTACTGAGCCGATCTAGGATCTGCTCAGCGGTTTTACGCTCTGGCCGATGCCAGGACTTGACCTCCCGGGGCGCAGCTCCCTGTAACTGGCCGATCAGGATTTCCACTTTCTGATCCTGTGATACTGGATATAGCTTAAACGTGGCTAGCGATTTATCATGGAATTTCCTGAGTGAATGGTGTTCTCCTGAGTAACTTGGGAGCCAGGGTGCCCCAAAATAGTATGGCATAGTAAGAGGCATGATGCAGGTGGCTGCAGCTGCTGCATCTATGCGATCCAAGTGGGTGCTATCTTCGGTGTCAGACATATGGCTCTTGATACCCAGTACCAGACTAGAGGGGTCAGTGTCAGCTAAAATGCAATTTAGGTGCACGTTGTTATGGGCGACGGCAGCAGAATTGGTGCGTGGCTCCTTTAAGAGTCGCTGCAACTGCTCAATTTCGGGGAGTATGGTGCTCTGGCAGACAGATTATAACCCCTCACAGTCTTTAGCAAGGTTATTTTCACAGCAGTACCCACTCAGATGCACGGATGGTGTTTTTTTCCAGAATCCAGAGTAGAAAGACTGTATCTTTTCCTTTTCCAAGATGGCTGCCGCTTCACTTCCTGTGTGGGCATTGCAGTCGAATTCTTTGTCCTCCTGGAAACTTGTATCCAGCACCTTAGTTCCTGCTGCCGTAAGAATGGTTTCCCTGTGGAAGCGGGCTGTTTAGTTCCCTCCCCTCTGCTGGGTGGATGTATTACTTCTCCAGAGCTGATGTCCTATATCTAAGATGGCCGATTAACCCCTGCTCTGCCACATTGCTGCAACTGATGCTGACACACACTCTTCAGCAGTAAGTACATGCAATAAAAGTCTCTTTTTCTGGGGGTTTGGTGATAACTGTAGCCTGTGGTATATAGGCACAAAGGTAAATCCTGTTTGTGACGCCACTTTTGCAGTGGCCAGATATGGGTGGATAATATTCTGTATTTGTCGTGACTGCCAATTTCAGCGTGTGCAGGGTAATACCCCATGGCCCTTCCAAGGTGTTATAACGCATGTCCCAGATTAGGAATGCCAGAGTGGTGTAATGGCCTATAATGTCTCTGTAGTTTTGTGGTAATTGTGTCACAGTGTCTCCTACCTGGGTACGGCCGGACTCCTCGCTCACTTGCAATAAATTTGAGTATAGTGATAGTAGGAGTAATAGAGGAATTGTGCAGGATAAATGATGTCTAGACCTTTAGATGAAGTTCACACAACGTTGCTTTACTTGAAATAACTTGCATCCAAACAGTATACAGCTTTGGTCTCTTTGACCCAGCAGGTGTAGGCAATATTTGGCAGGAATGTACACTTTTGCTTTCTATGTGGAGCTTGCAGGATAGACGTTTGCTTCTAGCTATGTAACAGTGGCAGGAATTAATCTTCTGCACTGACTTGGTACCTTCTCCTGAGACTAGATGAGGAGGGATAGGCTTCTCCTAGGAACTGGACTTCTCTCACAGATGGGTTCTCAAGGAATGCTTCCTTTCTGGAACTCCAGAGTTGGTCTGTAGATTCTGCTTCTTAAATCCAGCAGAGTTAAAGGTGTTCTGGCTGGGATATATGGCCACGTTTCTAGCAGAGACGTGCCCCTACTTCTTTCCCTAAGGAGGGAGAACTACTCTAACACACCTTCCCCAACAGGGGGTAAACTAGAACTCGCTCTAACTGGTTTTTCCCTCCTTTGCTGCAGGAAAAGGGACCTACCCACTTCTCCACAGAGGGGAGCTAAGCTAGAATAAACCATTCCAGCCTAGATGCACTAAACTGTCTCTGCCAATGTGTTGCTGCCACCTGCTGGTAAATCAGGCTAATTACATGAACAATTGTATTAATATAGTTTTATATGCACAATTTGGAGGACCTAATATAAATTACATCAGACGACATTATAAGAGGCGCTTAGAAGATAGTAGCGAGGTAGAGGCATGTAGTAACAGAACTCTGGGGTGTTACAGCAGGTCTCCAGACCTAAACCCTATTGAGCATCCTCAAACGGAGGGTGGAGAAGCGCAAGGTCTCTAACATCCACCAGGTCCGTGATGTCGTTGTGGAGGAGTAGAAGAGGATTCCAGTGGTGACCTGTGAAGCTCTAGTGAACTCCATGCCCAAGAGAGTTAACACAGTGCTGGGGTGTACTCACTTTTTTTGCCAGCAGTTTAGACATTAATGGCTGTGTGTTGAGTTATGTTGAGGGAACGCCCAATTTACACTGTTATACAAGCCGTACACTGACTACTGTACATTGTAGCAAAGTGTCAGATCGTCAGTGTTGTCCCATGAAAAGATAGAATAACATATCTACAAAGATTTGAGGGGTGTGCTCAATTACTGGTAAGGCTACTTTCACACTTGCGTTCGGGGTTCCGCTTGTGAGTTCCGTTTGAAGGCTCTCACAAGCGGCCCCGAACTGATCCGTACGGCCCCGAACGGCCCCAATGCATTCTGAGTGGATGCGGATCCGCTCAGAATGCATCAGTCTGGCACCGTTTGACCTCCGTTCCGCCCTGCAGGCGGACACCCGAACGCAGCTTGCAGCGTTCGGGTGTCCTGGCCGTGCGGAGCCAAACGGATCCGTCCAGACTTACAATGTAAGTCAATGGGGACGGATCCGTTTGAAGTTGACACAATATGGTGCAATTTCAAACGGATCCGCCCCCCCATTGACTTTAAATGCAAAGTCTGGACGGATCCGTCTGACTAACTTTCAGACTTAGAATTTTTTCTGAAAGATAATGCAGACGGATCCGTACTGAACAGATCCCATAGTTTGCATTATAGGAGCGGATCCGTCTGTGCAGACACCAGACGGATCCGCTCCGAACGCAAGTGTGAAAGTAGCCTAAGTCCTCCAAGCTAGCTGCATGGCGTTACCTGGCCCTTTCATCATATGCCTTATTGTAAAGTAAACTCAAAGAAACCATCAAATTGAAATGCTAAGGAAAAAATATTTATTTTTAAAAACTCTACTCAACAAAACTTAATTCCAGTGCTGGAGTGGTAAAAAAAAACCTAAATGGAGAGGTAGCAGCAGCAGCGACAGAACTACCCTCTGTTTTCTGTCTTGCAAATTATCAAGTGATCAAAACCAGTTATTAAATAAGAGATATATAATACCTTAACAGTATACAAAATATTAAAGGGAATTTCTCACTCACGTTTCACTAATGAAACTTCCTGCAATGGCCAGAGGTATATGGTAAAACCAGTCCGATCGTACCTCTAAGTCGCCAGTGTGTGCAGTAAATCCCCCCAAAAATTACTTTTATCGCTATGCAAATCGGATACAAAGTGCCCAGTGGGCGGGCTTTCCTTTTCAAAGTGCCTAAGCCCTCCTCTTTTCCCCGTTCTCTACTCTTCCTCTAACTTCCCAAGCCTTCCTCCCCCATCCCTTGACAAATTTTGCGCCGGGCCCTTCTGATGCGCTGATCATCCAAGGCGTAGGGTCCCAGCGCCTGCGCAGAGCATATCCTTCAGGCACCAGAAGGGGCTCAGAGGGTGCCTGCGCGGGCTTTGGTATCAAACCGCTGTGACGTCAGGGGAGATGGGAAAAAGGGTAGGGGAGTTGGGGGAGGAGCAGGCATCGGTCAAAAGAGGAGGGCTTAGGCACTTTGAAAAGGAAATCCCGCCCACAGGGCAGTTTGGATCTGATTTGCATAGGAAGTCTTTTTCTGGGCATTCACTGGACACACTGGTGACGTACAGGCATGGTCCTTATGGTGTTAACACACCTTGCTGTCATTGCAGGTCGTTTTATTACTGAAAAGCGGGTGACAGGAAAAATTAATACAAAAATATTACAGTTAAAGGGGTCCTCTGAGATTATACTAAAAGGTGGGCAGTTTTTTCAGTAACTTCTCCATAGGCTGTGTCTGGTATTGCAGTTCAGGACCGAATGAGGCTGAGCTTCAATACCGTACATAGCCCATGCAGAAAAAACTGCCCACCCTTTATTGAAATCACAGAGGACCCCTTTAACTTAAGAATAAGCAAATTATTTGGCATTTCCAACCATCATATGACAAGAGTACATTCTGCCATCATACAGTACAGCTCTCTCTCATTATCCTGTTCCCTATATCAGCACCTTTTCTAGCACCTTTGCTTCCTCCCGCCATACACTGCGAAGTAGTGGTAGTGTAAAGTGGTCATTGTGCAGAGAGGGGGAGGAGGTAAGCTGTGATCATTACTTATTGTGAATTGTGGACCCTGTGTTATCAATTCTTATTGTAATCCTGCCTGTGATGATAATGAGATGACTGTGGAGAAGTGATCTCTACAGAACAGGAAGTATCAGCCTGTTATGAGGCTCAGTGGCCACAGTTCTTTCAAGTAGCGACCAAATTTATATACAATATAACATCACTTTTTGTCATTTTACATTTGGTCATTTTTATGTAGGATTAAAGAGAGAGAGAGATCTGCACTTGCTATGGTCCAGCCTGCCTGGCACAAGGGTTCCGTCCATAGTACTGGCCCTTTAATGGTCTTTGGTTTCACATTAACACCGTTTGAATGTGTAAATGTCTTCCTGCCCCTGAGCGGGGTCATAATGTCCGGTCTTATCTCCTTCTCATGTGGGTCTGAGCTGTATCGTGACCAGTGAATGATACACCCCCTTCATCTGCAGGAGCTGCTGATGTGTCCCCTGTTCTATCACTTTTCCGTTCTGGATCACGGCGATTTTATCCGCGTTCTGAATGGTGGACAGTCGGTGAGCGATGACGATGCATGTGCGACCTTCCCGCGCTTTGTCCAGAGCTTCTTGTACAACCTTAGGGGGCGAGAGAACATTATATACAGTTACAAATACACATAAAATACATCATGTAAATTGGCGTGATCATTTCTTTTTTGAGGATAACCACCCTATTAGGGAATGTGTTGCGGAAATCTTTTTTATGCCACTTAAAACCAGATAGCGACACGCATCCTTTTTTTGTAATATGTTTTTATTTTATGATTTTTAAAATTTCCGGAATGTGATTATGAGGGCGGCCATCTTGCCAGAGTTGTTTTTAACAGCAATTAAAGATATGCTGTACAGCATGGGCCACAGACACAAAGGACAGGAGGGGACCTCAGTGACATCTATGGAAGCGTTTTCTAGGCCCACTCTGTGACCTGTGCAGAGGTCACTGTGCAGGACGGGGGAGATGAGCTGTGATTGTCACATGGTGGATCCTTGGATATACAAAGGTGTTACCTGTCATTGTAATCATGATAACGAGAGGACTGCTGAGCAGTAATCTTTACAGGACAGGAAGTATCTTCCCATTATGAGGCTCAGTGGCCAGAGTAAAAACTGCAATTTTTTTTTTAATACAGTTAAATGGAAAAGTAAAAAGACAAAAAAATTACCAGAATTTTTCAAGAATATGTTTCACAAAACTAATGAAGTTATTTACTGACAACATCTTCCTTTAAACAATAAAAACAGCAAATTTTATCAAATATAAATAAAACACACTACTCATCTCTCAATTTCCCTGCCAGCAAGGCCTCCGGTTTGTTTACAAGTGTCCACCACATGACCTGTGGAGCCAATCAGTTGCCTCAGCAGTCATACGCTGTGCTACTGCCGTCATGCCTCCCATCGCAAGCAGTATAGCGCGTGCCTGTTGAGGCCTGTTATTGGCTGCAGTGGACTGATTGGCCGCTAGTGCATCTGTGCTGGATGGGTCATTACTGTCCATTACTGACAGCGTCTGCTCAGGTTTCAGTGCTTTTTTGGAGCCTTTTTTCTAAATTTTTATCTTATTTTTTCACTTATCTTTTTTTCTTTATCATAAATTTTATTTTAAATTCATTATAAACCCCTTCATGTTTTAAATCACTACATACATCCCCCCCCCCGACACTTTTCAATTTACGCACACCAATAAAAATAAAAATGTCCCGTCCATCCCAGAGAATGTACTCTGCCATCTTTGCCTCTGAAACGGAGTCTGCAAATGAGGGAGAAGAGGATGCCACATTCCTCTACTCCATCATCGTCATCTGGTGATGAGGGACCCTCAAGGAGATGCCCCAGGAGAGATGAAGTAGCCCCCCCCCCCCAGTGATCCCCTAGGGGCCACACCGCCTGAAGATTATGAGCCCCAAATTCCAGAGTTTGTGGGAAACTCTGGAATCCAGATTGACTGCACGGGTTTCACAGAAATAGATTTTTTCGGAATCTTTTTCTCTGACGATTTCATAAATTTGATAGTGACCCAAACAAATTTTTACGCCCAGCAGAGATGTTAACCCCAGAAAAAGAAATTAGCATAGATGAGTCCCTTGTACATTTTAAAGGAAGGGTTAAATTCCGCCAGTACCTGCCCAGCAAGCGAGCACGGTACGCCGAAACGCGCGTTGGGGTTGGCGCCATCCTGGAGGAGACACAGTATGGGTAAATGTCCGATGTCCTTTTATTTGATGAACTGTTTGCATTTGCACTTTATTGAATGATGTAATCATGATGGACCATAATGGACTCATATGCACTGTATGTTTCCTCCAGTGACGTCGTCTTTTATCTCCTGCACCACTTTCTTTTAATCATGCCTGTTAATGCATTTGTGATTTATGTAATAAAGTATTGATTCAGTATAAGCGGTCTGGCATTCTCTATGTAGGTTATATATAGGATCCTTAACATAAAGATCCAACAACCAAACTCCCCCACCCACCCACTGTGAGGCCTTGTTGTGAGTAGAAGCATAAACATGTGTGAGACCTATTTGTTTTAGTAACGGACCATGACATCACCTATGCTCTATAAAGCGTCAGCACACTAGGCTTAAACAAACACAATCAGCCCTATCTCTCCCCTCCCGGGCTAGCCCGAGAAGATCCTCAGACTAGATAGCCATGTACTACAAACTCCAGATCTGTCAATCCAGGGGCCCCAAACGGTATCAAATTTCGACATGCTGTTACGCTTCATGTATACTCCTTTTTCCAATCTTATGACTGTATTCATTCTGGTAATGAATTCTGATATGCTTGGGGAAAGCGGCTGTATCCATTTAGCAGCTAGGGTTTTGCGTGCCTGATATAAGATTCTGTTGATTCCGATTGTGCCATGAGAACATCCTGGCGGTTAAGTACCAGGACAAGCGGGATGTCCTTGTACTGACCACCATTTACACTCACACCAGTTCTCCAGCCCGAGTGCGAGGCACCACTACCCCTGTCAACAAGCCAGACTGCATCCTTGATTACAACAAGCACATGGAAGGGATTGATCTGTCTGATCAAGTTCTGAAGCCCTACAGTGCCATGCGTAAAACTAAGGTGTGGTACAAAAAGCTGGCCGTGTACACTGTACAATGCGTACACTTTACATCGAGCTGCAGGCCACACAGGAACTTTCCTTCAGTTCCAATAGATGGTCATCAAGGCCCTCATTTTCCAAAGTCAGGAAGGAGAGGGCCTGAGTACTTCAGGAGGTCATGGAGCCCATGTTGTACCAGGACATTTCCCTGGTGAAGTCCCACAAACAGATTAGACAAAAGGGACAAGACCCAAAAAAGATGCCGGGTTTGTTACAAAAGGGGAATTTGTTTCCAAATTTACCACTCATCCATGGATTATTAATTTCAACCTTTTATACCCCCTGTAATATTTCCATATCTCTGATTTAGTCCACCTTGCTTGCCTATCCACTTTCCAATAACCACTATATGTTCTTTTCTGTGAGACAAGGGTTAGGTCCAAAGAGCCCTTTACATCCCTTAAAATTTTTGCACAGGGGTGCACTTTCCAAAATGGGGTCACTTCTTTGGGTTTTTAGTTTCTGGGGATTTCAGGAATTTTTAAACATGCAACATGTTACCTAAAATCCATGTCTGTTTATTCAGGCCTGTAAAATCCATATTTTGCAGTTTGCCTCTAGAGCCCTGTTGTGCACCCATACAGCAGGCTACAAGCACATATGGGGCGTTTTCAGAATGGGGAGAAAATGGGAATCACATACTGGGGTGCATTTTCTCCTCTTACCCCTTGTGAAAGTGATACATTGGGGTCTGGTTGTATTTTTTCATTTTCACAGCCGAGTGCTTTTAAATCCTTTGACAAGTGTTTCTGCCTTCTGTGAGACACCTGTTTGCTGAAAAGTGCCCTTTCCACCCCTTAAAAAGTTCATGCAGGGGTGCACTTTTCAAAATGGGGTCACTTCATGGGGTTTTCAATTTCTGGGGCCCTCAGAAAGTTTTTGAATGCAACATGGTACTTAAAATCCATGTCTGCCAATTCAGGCCTAATTCAGGCCTGTAATAATTTTTCATTTTCACAGTCAAGTGTTTCCTTATTCTAGGAAACACCTTTGGGGTATAAGTGCTTACTATGTGCCTTGAAAGATTCCTTGAGGGGTGTAGTTTACATAATGGGGTCACTTTTTGAGATGTATTACTGTAGGGGTGCATCAGGGTGTCTTCAATAGTGACATGGAGCCTGAAAATTATTCCAGTGAGATCTGCGCTCCAAAATCCATATGTTGCTCCTTGCACCCTGTGCCCTGCCGTGTGCCCATACAGCAGTTCACGGCCACAAATGAGGTGTTTCTATAAACTGCAGAATCAGGGTAATAGATATTGACATTTGTTTGGATCTCAACCCTTGCTGGGTTACAGGAAAATATATATATGAAAATGGAAAATCTGCCTAAAAAAGCAAAATTTTGATTTTTTTGATCTCCTTTCCATTTCATTCTTGCGAAACACCCAAAGGGTTAACAAAGTTTGTTAAATCAGTTTTGAATAACTTGAGTAGTGTAGTTTCTAAAATGGGGTCATTTATTGTCAGTTTATACAAACCGGATTCCAAAAAAGTTGGGACACTAAACAAATTGTGAATATAAACTGAATGCAATGATGTGGAGATGGCAAATGTCAATATGTTATTTGTAATAGAACGTAGATGACAGATCAAACGTTTAATCCAAGTAAATGTATCATTTTAAAGGAAAAATACGTTGATTCAAATTTTCACGGTGTCAACAAATCCCAAAAAAGTTGGGACAAGTAGCAATAAGAGGCTGGAAAAAGTAAATTTGAGCATAACGAAGAGCTGGAAGACCAATTAACACTAATTAGGTCAATTGGCAACATGATTGGGTATAAAAAGAGCTTCTCAGAGTGGCAGTGTCTCTCAGAAGCCAAGATGGGTAGAAGATCACCAATTCCCACAATGTTGCGCAGAAAGATAGTGGAGCAATATCAGAAAGGTGTTACCCAGCGAGACATTGCAAAGACTTTGCATCTATCATCATCAACTGTGCATAACATCATCCAAAGATTCAGAGAATCTGGAACAATCTCTGTGCGTAAGGGTCAAGGCCGTAAAACCATACTGGATGCCGTGATCTCCGGGCCCTTAAACGACACTGCACCACAAACAGGAATGCTACTGTAAAGGAAATCACAGAATGGGCTCAGGAATACTTCCAGAAACCATTGTCAGTGAACACAATCCACCGTGCCATCCGCCGTTGCCAGCTGAAACTCTACAGTGCAAAGAAGAACAATTTCTAAGCAAGATCCACAAGCTCAGGCGTTTTCACTGGGCCAGGGATCATTTAAAATGGAGTGTGGCAAAATGGAAGACTGTTCTGTGGTCAGACGAGTCACGATTCAAAGTTCTTTTTGGAAATCTGGGACGCCATGTCATCCGGACCAAAGAGGACAAGGACAACCCAAGTTGTTATCAACGCTCAGTTCAGAAGCCTGCATCTCTGATGGTATGGGGTGGCATGAGTGCGTGTGGCATGGGCAGCTTGCATGTCTGGAAAGGCACCATCAATGCAGAAAAATATATTCAGGTTCTAGAACAACATATGCTCCCATCCAGACGTCATCTCTTTCAGGGAAGACCCAGCATTTTTCAACAAGATAATGCCAGACCACATTCTGCATCAATCACAACATCATGGCTGCGTAGGAGAAGGATCCGGGTACTGAAATGGCCAGTCTGCAGTCCAGATCTTTCACCTATAGAGAACATTTGGCGCATCATAAAGAGGAAGGTGCAACAAAGAAGGCCCAAGACGATTGAACAGTTAGAGGCCTGTATTAGACAAGAATGGGAGAGCATTCCTATTTCTAAACTTGAGAAACTGGTCTCCTCGGTCCCCAGACGTCTGTTGAGTGTTGTAAGAAGAAGGGGAGATGCCACACAGCGGTGAAAATGGCCTTGTCCCAACTTTTTGGGGATTTGTTGACACCATGAAATTCAGATTCAACATATTTTTCCGTTAAAATGGTACATTTTCTCAGTTTAAACTTTTGTTCCGTGATTTATGTTCTATTCTGAATAAAATATTAGAAGTTGGCACCTCCACATCATTGCATTCAGTTTTTATTCACGATTTGTATAGTGTCCCAACTTTTTTGGAATCCGGTTTGTATTATGTAAACCCCTAAAAGTGACTCAGAGGGGTTGTCTCATCATGGACAATGGGGGCATATCGCTAGGATATGCCCCCATTGTCTTATAGGTGCGGGTCCCGCACCTATATCGAGAACGGAGCCCCGCAAGTGAATGAGGGCGCACTGCGCATGCGCAGCTGCTCTCCATTCATTTTCTATGGGGCCAGTGAAAATAGCCGAGTACTGGCTCGGCTTTTTACGTCGGCCCCATAGAAAGCGGGGTGCGCTCCCATTCACTACTATGGGGAGAGCGCTTGGTGGTGGTCCTCTGGCCACCACCTTTCCCACTCTGTTCTCGGTATAGGTGCGGGTCCCCTAACGATATACACCCATTGTCTCAGCTGGGAATACCCTTTTAAGCTCCATACCTAAATAGCAGAATATCAATGACCTGCTGTGCTTCTCTGTTTTACCTTCTCACTCTCTGTATCCAGAGCAGATGTGGCCTCATCCAGCAGTAGGATTTTCGGTTGACGGACCAGCGCTCGTGCTATGGCAATCCTCTGCTTCTGACCCCCGGAGAGCTGCGTCCCCTTATCTCCCACACGGGTGTTATATTTCTGTAGGAGAGATAAAGGATGTTAGTGATGAAATCATATACCTGTTCTCCATTATAAATACTAATAATAAGAAGAATAAAAACAATGTTAATGCGCTCCTTACCTAAAGTACAATCATTTCTATGGAATATTGTGTGCCGCTGTAGCAGAGCTGGTGTGAGCTCAGAGGTGGGAAAATAAAGCAAAAATATAGAACAGCAAAGCACCATGCCCAGAATGAATATCAAAATTGGGGTTATGTAGTTTGGAATGAAGATGACATAGGGGAGACCTAATACCTATGTATATTAATATATATATACAGACGTGGACAAAATTGTTGGTACCCTTTGGTCAATGAAAGAAAAAGTCACAATGGTCACAGAAATAACTTTAATCTGACAAAAGTAATAATAAATTAAAATTCTATAAATGTTAACCAATGAAAGTCAGACATTGTTTTTCAACCATGCTTCAACAGAATTATGTAAAAAAATAAACTCATGAAACAGGCATGGACAAAAATGATGGTACCCCTAGAAAACACAGAACATAATGTGACCAAAGGGACATGTTAATTCAAGGTGTGTCCACTAATTAGCATCACAGGTGTCTACAACCTTGTAATCAGCCATTGGGCCTATATATATGGCTCCAGGTAATCACTGTGTTGTTTGGTGATATGGTGTGTACCACACTCGACATGGACCAGAGGAAGCAAAGGAAAGAGCTGTCTCAAGAGATCAGAAAGAAAATTATAGACAAGCATGTTAAAGGTAAAGGCTATAAGACCATCTCCAAGCAACTAGATGTTCCTGTGAGTACAGTTGCACATATTATTCATAAGTTTAAGATCCATGGGACTGTAGCCAACCTCCCTGGACGTGGCCGCAGGAGGAAAATTGATGACAAATCTAAGAGACGGATAATCCGAATGGTAACAAAAGAGCCTAGAAAGACTTCTAAAGAGATTCAAGGTGAACTTCATGCTCAAGGAACATCAGTGTCAGATCGCACCATCCGTCGTTGTTTGAGCCAAAGTGGACTACATGGGAGACGACCAAGGAGGACACCATTGTTGAAAACGAATCATAAAAAAGCAAGACTGGAATATGCCAAACTACATGTTGACAAGCCACAAAGCTTCTGGGAGAATGTCCTGTGGACAGATGAGACAAAAATCGAAGTTTTTGCCAAGGCACATCAGCTGTATGTTCACAGACGAAAAAATGAAGCATATCAAGAAAAGAACACTGTCCCTACTGTGAAACATGGAGGAGGCTCTGTTATGTTCTGGGGCTGCTTTGCTGCGTCTGGCACAGGGTGTCTTGAATCTGTGCAGGGTACAATGAAATCTCAAGACTATCAAGGAATTCTAGAGAGAAATGTACTAGCCAGTGTCAGAAAGCTTGGTCTCAGTCGCAGGTCATGGGTCTTGCAACAGGACAATGACCCAAAACACACCGCTAAAAACACCCAAGAATGGCTAAGAGGAAAAAATTGGACTATTCTAAAGTGGCCTTCTATGAGCCCTGACCTCAATCCTATTGAGCATCTTTGGAAGGAGCTGAAACATGCAGTCTGGAAAAGGCACCCTTCAAACCGGACACAACTGGAGCAGTTTGCTCATGAGGAGTGGGCCAAAATACCTGCTGAGAGGTGCAGATGTCTCATTGACAGTTACAGGAAGCGTTTGATTGCAGTGATTGCCTCAAAAGGTTGCGCAACAAAATATTAAGTTAGGGGTACCATCATTTTTGTCCATGCCTGTTTCATGAGTTTATTTTTTTACATAATTCTGTTGAAGCATGGTTGAAAAACAATGTCTGACTTTCATTGGTTAACATTTATAGAATTTTAATTTATTATTACTTTTGTCAGATTAAAGTTATTTCTGTGACCATTGTGACTTTTTCTTTCATTGACCAAAGGGTACCAACAATTTTGTCCACGTCTGTATATTAGGACAGGCATCAGACATTACATGGACATCTCCAGTAGCCTTAAATGGGCTGTTCCATAAAAAAAAGTATCCCCTATGCGTAGAATAGGGGATAAGAGTCTGACTGGGAGGGTCTGAGCACTGGTTCGATCTTGAGAATGGAGGCCTTATGTTTCCCCTAAGCAAAAGGAGCAGTGGTCATGCATGTGCACTACCACTCCATTCGACTCTAGGGGACTGCTGGAGATAACCAAAAAATTGAATGGAGTGGCAGCGCGCAGGTATAATCACCAATTCCAGTGAGGGAATGTGGGGGCCCCAGTGGCTGGACCCCTGGGGATTAGACATTTATGCCCTCTATCCACAGGTACGAATATCCACCTCTTAACTACATGTCCAAAATTCGGACCAAACTCTGAATCTCCTGATGCACAAAACATGATAAAATTCGAGCTGCGCCTAAGCTAGCAGTGCAACCATGGATCAGCACGGTCAGAATTCGTGCAACCACTGCAAGTCGACTGCAAATTTCTTGAGGTACTACTGCCAGTTTTAATGTGAAGCCCTGGTCAAAAGGTAAGCATTAAGAATGACATATTGTAAATCAGACAGACACTCTAGTTTTAAAAACTTACATCGGGGAGCGACTCAATGAAGGTCTGGATATTGGCCGCCTTGGCTGCTCTTTCAACCTCTTCGAAGGGCACCACCCGGCTGTTATCTCCATAGGCGATATTATCCGCTATACTGCAGTCAAACAGCATGGGCTCCTGAGACACAATGCCCATCTGTGCCCGGAGCCACTGGATGTTCATAGCTTTCACGTCAGAGTCGTCCACGGTCTACAAGAAAGACACTAATGACTGGAAATGAAAGACTAAACACTGGTCTGCCATACAATCACACTAGATGTTGGCAATGGGCATTAAGAGTCCTTTTAAGTAGTCAACATTGGGACTTGCTCGTGGTCACGAAGGGTCCTTTTACATAACCTGACACTGAGAAGTGGTCACTTCAAATGAATTTGTTTTTATAGGCTATACCTACCACGTGTCCATAATGTGGGTCATAGAATCTCTCCAGAAGTTGGACGGTGGTACTTTTCCCGCATCCACTGCTGCCCACCAGCGCCAGGGTTTCTCCCTTTCCCACGCTGATGTCTAGTCCTTGAAGCACCTGCACATCTGGTCGTGTTGGATAGTTGAACTGAACTCCCCGGAATCTGACATTCCCATCACATTTTGACTGCAGGCAATGGAAGTAAGAGTTTTTTCAGTCAATGCATTCATGGGCAGGCAGGAGTGGTACACGACTAGAAGAACATGGCCCCTTTCTTTCAGAGCCCCACATATCTGATATTAAAGCTCAGTTCTTCTGAAATGAATGGGACTGAGCTGCAATACTACATAGTGGTGCTGTGTTTGGTAGAAAGCAACCATGTTATATTAATCCTGAACACATTTTTTAAAGAATCAGGGTGGTTTTACCCTCTGTTATATATAGCTACATTACTATGTGGACATACTGTAAATGTGTATTTTAAAATAGGTGTAAATAGAAAAGTCCACAAGACAATTGCTTACAGATCTACAGTACAGGTCTACTCACACATCTACAATACAGGTCTACTCACACATCTACAGGTCTACTCACAGATCTACAGGTCTACTCACAGATCTACAGGTCTACTCACAGATCTACAGTACAGGTCTACTCACACATCTACAGGTCTACTCACACATCTACAGGTCTACTCACACATCTACAGGTCTACTTACACATCTACAATACAGGTCTACTCACACATATCCAGGTCTACTCACACATCTACAGGTCTACTCACACATCTACAGGTCTACTTACACATCTACAGGTCTACTTACACATCTACAATACAGGTCTACTCACAGATCTACAGGTCTACTCACAGATGTATAGGTCTACTCACAGATCTACAGGTCTACTCACAGATCTACAGGTCTACTCACAGATCTACAGGTCTACTCACAGATCTACAGGTCTACTCACAGATCTACAGGTCTACTCACAGATCTACAGGTCTACTCACAGATGTATAGGTCTACTCACAGATCTACAGGTCTACTCACAGATGTACTGTATATTTCTACTCACAGATTTACAGGTCTACTCACACGACTACAGGTCTACTCACACATCTACAGGTCTACTCATACAACTACAGGTCTACTAACACAACTACAGGTCTACTTACCGGTTTGTGGCCGGCATCACTGTAACTATCTATAAGAGGCTGCCTCTCTAGCAGATTGAATATATGAGCAGCTGACATCTTTGCTTTAGCGTAGTCTGGAGCAAAGGAACTGGTCTGACCCAATGCCATGGCTCCAAATACAATGGCTGAAAATACCCTGTAATGGAAAGATAGAAATATGTATTTGTTTGTAGGTAAGATAGAGATAGATAGCTAGATAGATAGATAGACTTACAGGAATACATTCTCCATAGTCATGTGATTGTTTGCTACAAGCCAGGCCCCAAATCGGAAACACCCGGCATAAGCAAAGTACATGATAGCTTGAGATAATCCGAAAGTCGCTCCATGGATGTGCGCCTTCTTAATGGAATTCCTACACAGACACAATGAATTAGATAATTATTTAATCTGAGATGAAGATTTTTCTGTCTCTCTACAGGTGACCTCCACAGTATTCTGCCAGACACACACGTGTACATAGTATGTGTTCTCTTACATGTAGGGTCCCATCAGCTTTTCATCATACATGTCCTCGAACCTCCTCTCTCGTGTTAAGGAGACCACGGTGCGGATGTTTTCTACAGCATCAGTGGTGATCTAGAATAGAAGAAAATTTAATTCTCAACCAAAGGGGTTCAGTAAATCATAACTCTCCTCATTCTTTTATATGCAATAGGCTATTATGTTTATGACCAAGGCACGATCGTATGTATTTTGCGGTCTGCAAAAAATGGATCTGCCAAAAATATGGATGACATCCGTGTGCATTCCGTATTTTGCGGAACGGAACAGCTGGCCCCTAATAGAACAGTCCTGTCCTTGTCCGTAATTCGGAAAATAGGACATGTTCTATTCTTTTGCGGAACGGAAATATGGAAACGGAATGCACACGGAGTACCTTCCGTTTTTTTTCCAGACCCATTGAAATGAATGGTTCCGTATACAGTCCCCCCCCCCCCCAAAAAAAAAACGGAATGGAAACAAAATAAAAATATGTTTGCGTGCAAGAGGCCCAACTCTCACTTCACAGGGTGGAATGAAGAGCTACAGGGGGAAGGAGAGGTTCCCTCTCCTCCCAGCTCTCTGGAGCTTCACGGCCCAGAGAAGCCATGATACACCTAAGGATCTAAGCCAGGAAGACAGGCGGAGGGAAGTCTACCTTTATTCTTCAGGAGCAACAAGTGAATTTCTTGTATTTAGTGGATTGAGACAAAGGAAGGACAAAGCCATTGTTATAGGCTCTAGGCACCTTTGTAATTTGGTGAAGAACTTAATAGCTTCAGGCAGCCTCACCGTATTCTGTCATGTCACTTGTGTAGAAGATTAAGATTGGGACCAGTGATGGCCAGTTCGCAGTGTTCACCAGCGAACACATGCGGGCTGCCATCTTTAGTAAGGTAGACTTACCCGTCCGGCGATGCACAGGTCAGCCCTTACCTGTGCCTGTGCCGTGAGCCGGTCTGAAATCAAATGCGGTCACCGGGAGCAGGCGGTTCCGAGAACAGCCGCCGGGGGCCTTCATCAGGCTGTTCTTGGAACTGACTGCTCACAGTGACCGCATTTGATTTCAGACCGGCTCGCGGCACAGGCACAGGTAAGGGCTTAGTCTACCTCACTAAAGATGGCAGCCCGCATGTGTTCACTGGCAAACACTGCGATCTGACCATAACTGATTGGGACTACCTCAACTAAGACTGAAGCAAGGCCAAGAGCCGTTTTCTCAGTGAGTACATAACTTACAACACCCTAGCCTGACACATTACCTCCAGCACAGCCTGTTACTAGGATTTATCACATCCTACTTGCATGTGTATCAGAGACTGTTTTATTACTGGATGTAGATGGTTATCAAGAACCTGGTTATAGTAAAGTTCCCAGTTGGATTTAAACCTGCCTCATTCTTCTAACTCCACACCACTACCACTATCAACATTTTGCACCACCAAGGTGCTGGCGTCACAACATTACTTGAACCATTGGCCCAGCCGCACAAGCACTCAGCACCTATTCATCATCAAGGGCACCTCAATCACCATATGGCTGGTGTCCCCTGTAATAGAGTGTGACCCGGAGAATCCAGTGCTGTTCTCCCCTTCACTGCACTGCTGGCCCAGGGAGGCGTCTGCTAAACCGTGAGTAACCGATGAACTGTATGTACATTCTGGCCCACCGTGAACCCAGTGGCGGATCCAGAGCCTGGTCTCGGGAGGGGCACTTCCAGATTATTTTCTGTCCGCCGCCACAAAACAATGGTGCTTATAGAACAGACTCCATAGTGTAGAGGTACAGTATACTGTATATTGTGTGGCACAGTGTATGCTATATGTGTATAACAAACATATTCCACATGAAAACTTACAATTACTTGGCTTGGCCCTTGGGGATCTCGGACACCACTTCCACACTTTGGCCGGGGGCTCGGTGGAGCTGATGTTGTGTTTTATCCTAATGAGAAAGATTTCATAATAAGGATTTGGAGAAGGGGCAGAGGGATAGCAGAGCAGGGAGAGTCTGGTGCTGCTACTAGTGGGTCATACCATGGGGGTGTAATAAAGCCCACCATAATGCCCCCCCAGTAGAAATAATTCTCCTTATAATGTGCAAAACATACCCCCTTGTAATGCCCCAGGTGAGCTAATGTCCCCATAGTGCCCCCATAATGTGCCAGTATAAAATACCCCTATATAGTGCCCCCAGTAAATGCCCCCATAGTGCTCCACACCCTCCTTCCTCCTAGTGCCCCCCATAATGTACCAGTATAAAATGCCCCTTCTTAGTGCCCCCCGTAGATGACCCCATAGTACTCCTCTCCCCCCTTCCCCATAGTACCCACCATAATGTGTCCCAGTATAAAATTGTACTGTACAGAGCGCCCATATAAAATATCCCTTCTTTGTGGCCTCAGTAGATGCCCCTATAGTGCCCCCAATAATGTTCCAGTAACAAGAGCAACCCCCCAATCATGTGCCAGTATTAACAGCCCCCCATGTGCCAGTATTAATAACAGCCCCCCATGTGCCAGTATTAATAACAACCCCCCATGTGCCAGTATTAATAACAGCCCCCCATGTGCCAGTATTAATAACAGCCCCCCATATGCCAGTATTAATAACAGCCCCCCATGTGCCAGTATTAATAACAGCCCCCCATGTGCCAGTATTAATAACAGCCCCCCCATGTGCCAGTATTAATACCAGCCCCCATGTGCCAGCAATAACAGCCCCCCCATGTGCCAGCAATAACAGCCCCCCCCATGTGCCAGTAATAACAGCCCCCCCATGTGCCAGCAATAACAGCCCCCCCTCATGTGCCAGCAATAACAGCCCCCCCCTCATGTGCCAGCAATAACAGCCCCCCCCCCCTCGTGCCAGTAATAACAGCCCCACCCATGTGCCAGTAATAACAGCCCCCCCCATGTGCCAGCAATAACAGCCCCCTCCATGTGCCAGCAATAACAGCCCCCCCCATGTGCCAGCAATAACAGCCCCCCCATGTGCCAGTAAAAGTATTGTATATATAAAAAAAAAACAAAAAAAACACATACTTACCTCCATGTCAGCGATGCGATGCAGGCCTCTTCCGGCCTGTGTCCCGCGCTGTATGGCTAAGGCGGCGCGATGATGTCATCGCGCCTCCTGCGCCGGCCTCTGATAGGCTGCCGGCCTAGTGCCGGCAGCCTATCAGAGGAAGGGAAAGGGACACGCCTCTCCCTCCCCTGCCTCAGCACAGTCATCTGTATCGCTGTCCTGAGGACGGCGATACAGATGACTATGGAGATGAGCCCTTTCACAATGGAAGCGCTCATCTCCATGTGCCCCGCCGCCGCCAGCTTGGGGGGGGGGGCAATTGCCCCGTTGCCCCCCCCCTGGATCCGCCACTGTGTGAACCTCACGTGTTGTACCCCTGCGGACCGGCACGCTGCATATGTGGAATGCAAGACAAGACATGTCGGGAATGTTGACAGGTTGCCTTTAAGTTTTCGCAAATTTTACAAAATCACAGTATGTAATCGTTACGGAACGCCTAGCACCCCGACCAGGTACCTCCGTCGATAGATGCTCCTAGTGCTTCCAGAGGACTCCAAGCACTCCACTTGACACCGTCAGCACTGCAGACCCCACGAACCGCCGCAGCTTGGTGGAGGTCTCGCCGTCTCCTACCCACCCTGGACCTACGACAAGGCTCCAGTGGGTGAACCTCTCCTAAATGCAGAGACAGGAACCAGGAACAAGCTCTTACAAGAGCTTATACTCAGGGGAGTATTGTGGTATAGCAATCCCCAAGAGTGTAGTTATCGCATTCCCCAAACATGAGCCAAGACTTCATGAAGGTTTAAAAGCAGCATCTCTGACTGTACTTGCAGGTACAGCCTCTTTTATTCACAAACCACGAACATAGTACTGCCCACAGGGTTTTGAAATACAACCAACCAATCAATACACTACAACACATACAATGTAAGTACAGCAACCAATCGTTCACGCCCCTAGTGGACCAGAAGGGAGACTGCGACACAGGACAGATATGACACATCCCCACAATGCATCATGGCCTCCTCCCCTCTGCCCTAGAGACACCCGAGGAGCAATCCAATTATCTCTCAGGACAAAGGGAAATCGCCAATACACATGTGGAGACAACAGGACAGAAATCACCATTTAAACACACAATGGCACAATGGGACAATAGAAACACACCCAGCATATTCCTCCCCTCTTTCTAGGAGACAATTGAGTCAATCTCTGTATCTAACCAACTATCTCCTAAGCTGAAAAGTTACACCTCTCATAAATTGCCACAACTTTGTGAGCCTACATTGTACATACACATAACCCACATCAACCCAACCAGTATAACTTGGGGACAAACCCATCCAAAATTCACTCAAATAGGTTCAGTTGTTTAAAAGTTAGCAAAAGTATCTCAAAGGGCCGTAATCCTGGGGCAGGAGGCTGGCAAACAGCCCCCTCCAAAACACAGTGGCAAGGTTGGTTTTGTCACACATCTCCTCCTCCCAGGGAAGACTAACCAGATACCTGACCTCACGGTCAGTACCTGAGTTAGTCTGGCAGTCCAACCACAACCCAATACTGGACCTGTTGAATCTTGGGGCCTGGCTCTGTTCTGTATGTCCCCAGCTGTTGAGTGGGCATCTGCGACTCCTTGCTTCATTGGTGTTCTCTAGCTTGGAGCTGTAGGTACTTGGTGGGCAGAGGCCGACTGCGCTCTGCCCCGATGCCAGCTCTTCCGCTGGGGTAGCCAGTGGGGAGTCAGCCTCTGGAGAAGAGGATAGGGGAGGGCAGAGGCCGACTGCGCTCTGCCCAGATGCCAGCTCTTCCGCTGGGGTAGCCTGTGGGAAGTCCGGCTCTGGCGAAGAGGATAGGGGAGGGCAGAGGCCAACTGTGTTCTGCCCAGATGCCAGCTCTTCCGCTGGGGAAGCCTGTGGGAAGTCAGCCTCTGGAGAAGAGGATAGAGGAGCTCTTCCGCTGGGATGGGGTCAGGGAATCCTACCCCCAGGACCTTGTCGCGGATCAGCTGTGGAGAGGAGGGATCGCTTACCTCCTCCTCCTGGCATTCCTGCGGGGTTGGTGGGGACTCTGTACCGGCCGGCCAGCATCCCGGTAGGTCTGGTGCAGAGACTGCGGTCCCATCTGCACCATTGGAGTTAGGGGTGCTGTCCCCCTGTGGTTGGGGAGAGAGACCGGTTGTCTCCTCTCCCTTCAAAGCACACTGCCGCTGGGGAATGGAGACGATGCTCTCCTCTCCCTGCAAAACATACTGCCGCTGGGGAGCAGGACCAACTGTCCCTACTCCCTGAAACTCCGACTGCCGTTGGGGATCTGGGCCGACTGCCCAGCATCCCTGTAGGGCCGGTGGAGAGATCTCGGTCCCATCTCCACCTGCCATATGGGTTTCCCCCCAGGACCAGTCTATGAGGTCCCCTACCTCTGTAGCTGGTATTGAAGCAGGGGATACTTCAGTCGGGTCTTCCCAGCTGTAGGGTTGTAGGTCTGGGACTGCCACCCAGCTCTCTGGCAGTGTATATTGGGACCGAATGGAGCTGAATAGGTATTGGTAATCCTGCTCCAGCTCCCACTCTTTTGACACTAGAGATGCCAGGTCTTGTCTCACCTCTCTCGCTGTAGCCCAATCATGCATAGCCTCCCTGTGGTCAAAGATATCCCAGAACCGGGACTCTCCAGCATCTCCAAACTCCGGTTCTGCGAAGGCCTCAAACAACAGGCCAGGGCCATCATAATCCCCACCCTCGGGTCTGTCGTGCTCAGCCATCCAGGGGGAGTGCCGAATCACCTCCCACCAGAGTGCCTGGTAGGCGTTGTCTAGCCAACGCTCCTTCCATACCAGGCTCTCCAGTTCTGTCACCCACTCATCCAGGGGCTTCTCTCCCAGAAGGGGCATTCGCAGGGCCACTCGCATCCGCAACTGCTGCTCCTCACTGGGGAGACTCTCACCTCGCCGCCGCTGGGCATTTTCCAGGGCATCATACCAGACTTCCTTTCTGTCTGCATCCCTGTAGTCCGCGGCTGCCTCCTCCTCGTCATAGAACGCTGTCCGAAGACTACCCGATTCCATCCTGCTGTAGCCAGGGGCGCTGTACGGATACTAGCGTTGCCCTCAATTTACTCCACGAACGGTGTCTCTGAGCTGCTTCTCCTCACACTAGGACGCCATCCCACTGCTTGCCACCAATGTAACGGAACGCCTAGAACCCGACCGGGTACCTCCGTCGATAGATGCTCCTAGTGCTTTCCGAGGACTCCAAGCACTCCACTTGACACCGTCAGCACTGCAGACCCCACGAACCGCCGAAGCTTGGTGGAGGTCTCGCCGTCTCCTACCCACCCTGGACCTACGACAAGGCTCCAGGCTCCAGTGGGTGAACCTCTCCTAAATGCAGAGACAGGAACCAGGAACAAGCTCTTACAAGAGCTTATACTCGGGAGTATTGTGATATAGCAATCCCCAAGAGTGTAGTTATCGCATTCCCCAAACATGAGCCAAGACTTCATGAAGGTATAAAAGCAGCTTCTGACTGTACTTGCACGTACAGCCTCTTTTATTCACAAACCACAAACATAGTACTGCCCACAGGGTTTTGAAGTACAACCAATCAATATTTTACAACACATACAATGTAAGTACAGCAACCAATCGTTCACGCCCCTAGGGGACCAGAAGGGAGACTGCGACGCAGGACAGATATGTAGCAATTCAGGATACAGACACAACACATCCCCACAATGCATCATGGTTTCCTCCTCTCTGCCCTGGAGACACCCGAGGAGCAATCCAATTATCTCTCAGGACAAAGTGAAATCGCCAATACACATGTGGAGACAACAGGACAGAAATCACCATTTAAACACACAATGGGACAATAGAAACACACCCAGCATATTCCTCCCCTCTGTCTAGGAGACAATTGAGTCAATCTCTGTATCTACCCAACTATCTCCTAAGCTGAAAAGTTACACCTCTCATAAATTGCCACAACTTTGTGAGCCTACATTGTACATACACATAACCCACATCAACCCAACCAGTATAACTTGGGGACAAACCCATCCAAAATTCACTCGAATAGGTTCAGGGGTTTAAAAGTTAGCAAAAGTATCTCAAAGGGCCGTAATCCTGGGGCAGGAGGCTGGCAAACAGCCCCCTCCAAAACACTGTGGCGAGGTTGGTTTCGTCACAGTAATATTCCCAGTTTGGTAACCTGGCACTGCCAGAAGAATTCCAGCGTAGTTTGTGGCATTCTATTTTCTGTCCAGGTACTGCTGCTTGACAGGGTAGTGGACAGGAAGATGTCCTCCTCAGAGCTGCAATATCAAAGCCTACATTTTGGGGAATGGATTACCTAGTGTGTTATCCTCTGGATAGAAGCAGTGTATCAGCGCTTCTGCCTTCTCCTCACACAGGCGAGTGGCGCGCTGTGAAGTTTAGGTGGCAGAGGACTGCAGAGCCTCACCAGCTCTGCCCTGTACAAAGCCTCGCTCCTCTGAGGTCCTAAGCTGAGTTGCGGTTACAATGCTGCACTGCTCTGTCGCTGGAAGATAATGATGGCCTGGATGCAATGCCACAGTTTGGCCACTAGATGTAGCACCGCTGATGGGACTTATGCTCAGCTTCATGCAGGGAGCTCAGTGACAAAATTGGCAGCCCCCTTGTAGTGATAAGCAGTGACATATCCAGTATGTCACCCAATTTGAAGGACAGTAGGCATCCCCTCATAAGCACCTGATAATGGCATATTGCGCAGTGCATACCGCGTGTTAAGGCACTCAGCTGAGGACGAGTGAGCACTATGCTTTGCTGCACTTGCTCCTTCATCCAGGTAACAGAACCAGAAGAGTGTTTCCTGCAGAATGTGGAACAGCCATGCTGGGATGTCATGTGTATCCTCTGCTAGGGGGGCGCCAGAAGAGGGATGCAGCAGCATAAAGACTAGCAAAGGTGCACGAGACTCACAGATATCAAAGTGGAGCACTGCCCTATGCCAGGGATGTGCTGAAGCCTGAGCCACAGACCGGGCCCGGGAGCACAGGCTGCAGACCCGTTGTGGAGCAAGGTCCTTGACTAGGATAAAGTGAGGCAGTCACCCTGGTAATGATGATCAGGAGACAAATCACCAGAGCAGAGTCCGAGCATGGACATCTGAAGCGTTGCAGCAGAGCAAGTGAGAAGTGGAATTGGTAAGAGATGTCAGATTTGCCTGCACGATACCAGACAAGAAAAAGGGTGCCACAGAGCAGCGCTGAGGGAGTGTGGCTGTCCACCATCTGGCTGTATAGCTGTCTATTGGAAGAAAATATACTGTACAAAAAATACAGATAAAAGTGCCAAAAAAAAACTAGTCCCACACTTTTAAAGACTTCTTGGGGGACATACAGTGCTGAAAAAGAAAGAGAAAAGGTAAGAAAACTATAAAAAGGAAAAGTGCAAAATAAAATTGTTCACTGTTATATTCTGTGGCAAAAATATATAAAAAAAACTAAATTAAAAGGGATGATAAAAAATTTAAAGCTACAAAATAAATAAAATACAAATAAAAGAAAAAAAAAGGAAAATGTGCAAAAAAAATAAATAAATAAAAAGTTAGTGTCCCCCAAAGGTCTTTTTGTAGCAGAAATATATTAAGAAAATAAGTTTAAAAAAAGAATAGTAAAATACATAAAAGAAAAAAACCTCCCACACCAACCAAAACCATTACAATTATCACCCCATTCATGTGAAACTATACATATTGTATAATAAAAACGAGCCAACAGATATAGGGAACTAATTATAATAATTTGCATATTTAAATAATGAGATATAGTTTGAATAAAAATGACTTAAAAAAAAAAAAAGAAGAGAATTGTACACTTTCCCCCTAATAAAACTAAAATAATATATTAAAAAGCCCTGTGTTATGTAATAAAAAGCTGTGAAAGTTATTTTGGTCGTCCAAAAAATAAAAAAGTTACAAGTGTTTGAACCCCGTGCGCTAAACCACAAAAAAAGTGACTGGTCATTAAGGCCTTTTCAGGACTGGTCATTAAAGGGTTAACCAATAAGTGCTTTCCCAGCTAGTGAGGCTTCGTACACACGACCGTGCCTTATCTTTTGGTCCGCAGGACACCAACCAGGCATGTTCTGCATTCTGCGGCCCCGTTGAAGTGAATAGGTACGCATCCGAGCAAAAAAAACAAAAAACACGTCTCAGATGCGGACTAAAAAAATGTCTTTGTGCGTGAACCCTCAGGGAAAGTGCTTACTGGTTATTGCAGGGCACCTATAGTATAACTGGGGGCAGGAGGCGGTAATAACCAGTGAGCGCCGGCCTCTGCAGTGAAGTAAAGCGCTCATTTGTCAATAGGAGGCAGGAAGGAAATGTCGCCACTTAAAGGAGCTTCCAAGTTAAAATGATTTTTAACCAGTTCCTGCAGCGTTGTCCCTGACACAGAAGATTCCTGCTCCGTGCTGCATTCGCTGTCTCCATCCTCCGGTCCCGGAGCACCTCTCCAGCAAATGACTGACTTTAGCGGTGACACGCTGCTTGTGGCCACATCACCACTGAGGCCAGTCACTGGCTGGAGAGGTGCGTGTGACTATGCCCATATCCAACCGGATGTAAACAGCACGGGGACCGGAAGATGGAGGCAGCGGGAGCAGGAGAGTACGAATCTTCTGTTTCAGGCCCGTGCTGTAGGAACGTGTTAATAATCATTTTTTACCAGGAAATCTCTAAGCCCCTGTTACACGGCACGATATTCAGGGCAATTACTGGGAACAGGTGTTCATAGTCGCGCTCATTCCTGATATCTGGCCGGTATAATCGTGCCCCTGATCAGCTGATAAACAAGGGATCACTCGTTTGTCGGCTGATTTGTATATTTTATCAGGATGAAAGATGTACAATTATCGTCAGACCATCTCACCGTGTAATCAGGGATTGGCTACCGATAATCAATAGAAGTGAATGAGGGAGGAATGACTGTGGTAGCGATCATTCCACCCCAGTCACTTTGCATTAGCCTGTGTAATAGGCAGATGCAAACAAGCACTGATTAACTTTTTTTTTCGCGGCCCCAAGACCAAAAAAAGGTTGCGCACCCATGGCCTAGACGCAACTCAGTTCTATTTGAGTAAATGGGGCTGGGCTGTAATACCAATCACAGCCACTATACATTAGATGGCGCTGTGCTTGGTGAGCTGCGAGAAGACTGCGGTGCACCGATTCCTTCTCAAACAGTTAATCGGTGGGGGTCCTGGGTGTCGAACCCCCACCAATCAGATACTGATGACCTATTCAGAGTATAGATTATCAGTATAAAAGTCTCAGAAAACCCCTATAAAAGTACAATATGCTCACACACAGATTTGTTGCAGAATGGAGGTTGCAGAAATCCACATGCTCGTCCCCTTTAAGATGAATGGAAGTGATATAAAGTCTACACAGGCTGCACACGTCACAGCGGACATCCTGGAACTCACCTTTCCAGCGGCTTCAAGCTCCTTTTTGTCCTTCTTGGCATGTCCAGTAAATGCTTTCATTTGAAGCAGCGCAGACACTGCAATGATGGGTACTATTGCCAGGATAAGGAGGGTTAGCTGCCATCCGTAGATGAAGGATATAATGGTGGCAGTGCCCAGGTTTGCAATGTTCTGAGCCATAATGGCCAGTCTGGACCCGGTGGCCTGCAATACAGACAAACATCTCATAAACTGGCCATGGCTATAGGTGAAGACTTGAGCAGAGCCTGCAGCCGTCAGAACCGCAGGGAAAACTTGTTCCTTTTCATATGGTCAGTGGGAGGGCACCTGGGCCATAACCCAAAGGTGTCCCATAGCAATCCCTGGAATGGGGCCCCACACCACGATCCCTAGCATGGACATAGGTCCATTCAGTCCAAGGTAAAGCTCCACTGTGGTGCCGTCCTCTTACAGATCACCCGTCCCCTCTACTAACATGTCTGTTTTACTAACCACTTGCATCCCCCGCGTAGTAGTAACACTTCTGGAGCATCTATTCCTATGTCTCTGTGTTGTGCCATTCCTTTATTATTCCTACTAGAAGTTTCTGATTGAGTTACCAGCAATGGAAGTCCAGCTGGGTGTTACCAGTTGGGAGTGTGTCCCTGCACAGTCTGACGCTAAAAGCACTGATTGGATAATGTTAGACTGTGCAGGGATCCCTCCACCCTTCACGGCTAGCAATTTATTATTAAACTTCTAACAGGAATAATAAAGGAACAGCACAACAAAGAGCTATATGAGAAGACGCTCCAGAATTTATATTACAACGTGAATGCAAGTTGTTCCTAAAACAGACAGGTCAGGAGAAGACCGTTTTAGGTATAATTATGGGAAAAGACGAGCATAAACGCTTACCCCCTGAACTTGGGATGCATCGGTGGCCAGTCGTGTAGTTAAGGCTCCGGTGCTATTCTTCTTGTCGTCATACCAGCCAATCTCCTGAAATATCAAAGACAAAAAGAGAAGAATTCTTCAGGAATAGCAATCAGCATATCCCGGACACAGAGTACGGTAGATTGGGCAACGCATTACACAGCTCTAGACCGAGAATAGGAAAAGGGGATCCATGGGAGTTGACATTTTAATTAGGGGTTAGGAATCCCTTATCTAGGTGCTCTAGGAATATTTAGGCTGCTATTTATAGACGACAGGGGTGTATAAGACGTTACTTCAAGCAGTACCCTTCCCTATCAGCAGGTGGCAGCGTACAGGAATCTGCGCCCTGGATTGAGGCGGAGCTATGAGCATTGCTGTGACAGTATGACTAACCGTGGCTTGGTGGTGATGGGGATGGCTGTTGGGTGGGTTTGGGGGGGAATTCCTGGACTCGCTAAGCCCACGGTAACCAAAAGGTTGGAATCATATCTGGATAACACTTATTGATTAGTATGCACATCCTGAAAAATTACACATAACAGTAAATAGTGTAAAGGCATTTTAAATGGTATACATTACTTTTTAAAGGGGTATTCTACCTTACACAACACATCCCCATAAGCTCTAGAGGGTCTTAGGACCGCCCTCCGATTTAAAGGAGTTGTCTCATCATGGACAATAGGGGTGTATCGCTAGGATGTGCCTTCAATGTCTGATAGGTGTGGGACACACACCTATACTTAGAATGGAGCCCACAAAGTGACGGAGGATGCACCGCGCTTGCACGGCCACCCTACATTCATTTCTATGGGAGTACCGAAAAATGCAGAGCAGCACACTCAGCTATTTTTGGAAGTCTCATTGAAATGAATGGTAAGTGCACTGCGCAAGCGTGTCCACGGCTCCATTCACTTCTATGGGGCTTACGGAAATAGCCGAGCCAGCCCTCTCCTATTTTTGGAGCTCCAATAGAAATGAATGGAGGGGCGGCTGGCATGCGCAGTGCATCCTCTGTCACTTTGCAGGCTCAGTTCTAAGTTCTACCTCCTGGACCCGCTCCTATGAGACATTGGGAGCATATCCTAGCGACACGTCCCCAAGATGAGACAATGTCCAAAATGCAGTTAGCATACCTGTCTTAACATCGATTTGAAGGTCATCAGCCGGAGTCTCGTGGTCAGAATCTCTCCCGCCTTTCCAAACGTGAACCCCTGTAACAAGAGGGATAGAAGATATCAGGATATGACCACATGCTCCCAGTATGGAGATTTCATGTAATGGAGAGAAAATTGCAGCATTTCATAGTTAAAGGGGTTTTCCGGTTTGCATCAACACCCTATAAAATAATAATTTATAAAGGTGGCGGTAATTTTGTAATGTATTACTTTTACCATTATTGCTTCTATCTCCCGTCCTGGATTGAGGTCACATGACCATGTCCATGCAGCTGTTTCTTGTTTCCTGTGATGTTATGTCCATGGGTAGGGGCGTGTCTATGTGACTAGCTGTGTGGGAGGAGCTATAAACTCGCTGGGTGTTGTTAGGGGCGGTGCTGGAGGTGTGGCAGAGGAAGGAGAAGTGCATCATGGGTTTGGTTGGATACGGCAACAGGAAGTGCTACATACAGGATGGGAACAGACCAGAGGAGAGTCCAAATTAAAAAAAATGGGAAAGATGTACATGAGTAAAGCAACCACATCAACAAATCTGTTAAACACCACTGTAAACCTGGAAAACCCCTTTAAATTCTGGACTGATTTTTAGTATTGTCATGTGTCATGACTTTCAGCTCCTGTTCTCCATTCCTGTCTAAAGCAAAATTCTGAATTCTACTGGTTTCCCACTATTAGCGAGCTGTGCACTGCGGGAGCTCAGTTTTTTTGCTGCTTGGTTACATGTCTGACAACAACATGGACACACTCTGCTGTCAGTTTCCAAGGGCGACCAGCTGAATTTTGAAAAGAAAATAAGATAAAAAAAAAAATTCTAAGCATTTGGAAGGATATTCAACTTGTCCTGCAGGTATAAGAGATGAGCTGTGAAATGAAGCACAATTACCTGGAGGAAAAAAGTCACAAAAGAGACGCCTCCCAGTCCCAAAAATATCAAAGAAAACATGTCGCTTTTGGATCTTATCTCATCCTCCGCGCCGGCAAAGACCTACAAGGAAAGAAAAAAGATTATTACCGATTTAGGCCTGCTTCACACTAGTGATATAGAAATCCGGCAGACACTGCCGGATGCAAAAAATGCTTCACTGTCCGGCCCCATTCACTATAATCGGGACCAGCGGCAATCCGGCTGCAAACTGGCAAATATGCCAAGAAGCGGCCGGACAAATACCGCTGCATGCAGCAATTATCATCCGCCCCCCACTTCTCGTCCTGTTTGCCGGGTTGCAGCCAGAGCTCGCCAGTCCCCATTGTAGTGAATAGGGCTGGCAGATGCCAGTTAGCACCCGGCAGTGCTCCCCTGCCGGAGATGTTTGCCGCAAATGTAAAACAAGCCTTAAGCCAAGCAGAGTAAGGATATAAATTTAAAGCTATGTACACTTCAGAGGCAATTTTTTTTATTGCATTTTACTCATTTTGGGCAAAACAAAAAAATTTTTTTCAATTGGTCTTTATTAAAAATATTCAACTTTTCTTTTCACAAAGGGTTAACTGTTTGTCTTGATGTGTGACTGGTACTTTCACTTTCTGAGGTCATCTAATAAACTTTATCTCTAAATTAGGTCATAAACACTTATTTAAAGGGGTATTCCGGTAGGTAAAAGTTATCCCCTATCCACAGGATATCTCCTGAAACTCCTAAAGAAATGAAGGGAGCAGCCGCACGGTTCCGGTCATTTCAGGGAAGCAGCTTGGGGCCGGCAGGGAGTACAGGGCCCCCATTCTTGTGATCGGTGTGGGTCCCAGTAATAGTACCCCCACCAATCTGATAGTTATCCCCTATCCTGTGAATAAAAGATAACTTTTACCTACTGGAATACCCCTTTAAGCCACATTCTTATCAGAAAAGGGCTCCAATTATTTATTTTTTATAAAGATCAATCCTGTCCTAATGTTCCATTGGTCTGTTGTCAGTTTTTGTATCCCGCTATGCCGGACGTCCGCAAATAAGCTAGTGATGGCCTATCCAGAGGATAGGTGATCACTTCAAAATTTTAGACAAATTTGGGTGTGAATTTGCCAGGTGCGGGTCTCAGAAGTGGGACCTGCATCTGACTTTGATGGCATATCTCAGTGATATGCCATCAAAGTCTGAGATGACACAACCCCTTTAAGGTTCAGAAACGTCTGCAGTGTCCTGCTCCTAACGGTCGCAAGACTCTGCAAAAGCACAGTATAGGGTTAATAAATGTGCTAAACTGTAATGCAATGTAATATGTAAAGCTGTAAATCCCATCACATGTAGACACACTAGTCACCACTAGATGGTGCTGATACTGTTCCCTATAAAAGGGACAGCTAGTCACAGGAAGAACAGTTCAGAGGGTGTAGGGATTAAGTTAAAGGGAGTCTATAAGCACATTTACCCCTTTTTAACAGTTCCCATATCGCTGTAGCCGCAACACAGATGATTAAAACGGTACCTTTATATGCTTTTGTGGACTTTTAAAACTGCCAAAAACGAACTTTGATGCATATGTAAATGAGGGCTCGCAAGTGCCCAGGGCGGCGTCCACCGCGTTGGAGCCCAGGCAGCTCTGCCTCTTCGGCTCTTATCCCCGCCCACCCTCTTCCTCTGCCCGCCCATCTGACTTCTCTCCCCCTCAACGAGATCCCGCGCCTACGCGCTGCCTTTCTTGGTCGGGGCATGCGCATAAGCTACTGTGATGCCGTGCCAGCAATGGGCATCGTAGTGCGCATTCCCGGCCGAGGAAGTTATCGCGTCGGCGCGAGATCTCGCTGAGGGAAAAGGAGGAAGACACAGGTTATAATCCATCTAATATGCTACAACAAAGAGGGACTGAGATTAGTTTTTATCACACGAGAGGTAAGTGTCCAGTACATAATGGTCAAGTCTTGCTGGTCTAGCAAATATACCTTACTTCCAAGGTCTCTTGATTATGGGAATTGTGCTGTACTAAGAGACTTGGTGCAAAGTAAATTGTAGTGATGCACAATCGTTACGTCCTGACCCATAGTTATATACTTACCGCAATAATCTTAGAGAATATAATGGCAAAGGCTGGTTGTGTAGCTCCATTTATAGCGGCACAAATGATCCCAACAACAAAGTACGGCCATTCAGGTTTGTTCAACCTCATGATTTTGAAAAAAGAGACTGGCTTCACATCTGTGACCTGAAATAGGGAAGCGAACGATATCGATAAGTGGTGCCACCACATATCATAAATACAAATTACACAAGGCTTCTTAGCTGAAAAGAATCATTTGCAATAGAATGTGACTAATAAATATACAGCATATTGCAATGAAGTGAGTGGCGGTCTTTCCTTTATGATATGAGTGCCGACTTGCATACAACGCATAAATACAAGTCTATAAAATTAGTATGTGAAATGCTTGGTACGTTTTAGTTTACAGGAGTGTAATGTGTATGTTTATCCACCAGATCTCACTGTTGTATTGACGGCCCGCGGAGAGCATTTGGTTGACGGCTATTTCTCTTCTCTGATACAGTAATAAGAGGCATTTCATTTTAGACACAGCGGACATATGCCCCATCACTGCCAGGCTAGGGTGCACAACTATACGCCCCTCTGAAGGGTCAATTGGGTACAGAAGAAGTATATTATGCAACCTCCCTGCATTCTTAGAAATAAAAAGGGCTATAAGGTCTTATGGAGCCCGTCTGAATTCTGCCGAATCGTTTCTTTTACATGTATGGTGAGTATGGCACTCGCTACCTCTTGATCTTCTCCATTCTTCCTCTTTCTTCTCTTCTTCTTCAGGTGTCTTGACACTGTTGAGGACGACTTAATTTCCTCTTCAATGATATCTTGGTTTCGGTGTGGTTTGCATAATAGTTGCTTTTTTCATTGGCGGTGTCCTCCACTTGGCTTCCATCATCTTCCTCGGTGTTGATTGTCTAATGGTGACAAAGAATAAAAGTGTACATGTCGTTAACTTACCACATCGAGATCGGGAGGCCGAATATCTGTCATCTACCACAATACATTTATAGGATATTAATTTGGCTACTGATTGGTGGGGGTCTTGCTGTTGGTACTTCCAACAACCTCAGAATGAAGGTGCCCATTGTCTTGTCAACCAAGTGGTGGTCATGCATGTGAAGTAACTCTCCATTGATGTCTACATGAGATATAGGTATAGCAGACTACATGTGTACGTGGCAATCACCAAGGATAGGAAGGGGGGACCACTGTTCTCAGAACTAGTGAGGACTAACCAACCAATCACTCACGCCATCATTTATTTATCTATTGGATGTAGTGGCCAATGACTACCTCATCTGGTGGAGATCTGGAGCAAGGTGGCTGTAAATGTCTATAGTAGGACAACCCCCTTTATTTAAGTCAAAAACCTTAAGGGGCATCTGTCAGCAGTTTTGTACCTATGAAACTGGCTGACCTGTTACATGTGCGCTTGGCAGCTGAAGGCATCTGTATTGGTCCCATGTTCATATGTGCCCGCATTGCTAAGATAAAAGAAGTTTAATATATGCAAATTAGGCTTTAGGAGCAACCGGGGCGTTGCTGTTACACCTACAGGCTCTGCCCTCTCTGCAACTGCTGCACTTTGATTGACAGGGCCAGGCAGTGAAATCACACCTCGCTCTGTTGATCAAAATGGAGAGAAAGTGCAGCAGTTGCAGAAAGAACCTCTATGTGTAACGGCAACGCCCCCGTTGCTCCTAGAGGCTCATTTGCATATATTAAAACTTCATTTTTCTCAGCAATGAGAGCACATATGAACATGGGACCAACACAGATGCCTTCAGCTGCCAAAGTGCACATGTAACAGGTCAGCCAGTTTCATAGGTACAAACCTGCTGACAGATGCTGAAACCCTTCATAGCTCCCTATACTGTACTGCAATCAGCACCTAATTAGTTCCTAACGTTCCATTAACGTTCCACTAACCTGCATTGTGACAAGCTTATAGTAAATTCCCTCTTTTTTCATGAGTTCTGCATGGGATCCTTGCTCAGATATGACACCTTCATAAAATCCAGCAATTGTGTCAGCGTTCCGGATGGTTGACAATCGGTGAGCAATGACGATGGTGGTCCGGCCTTCTCTAGCCTACATAAGAAGTAAAAAAGTGAAAAGCGGTGAATGGTTGGTAACCCTGAGAATAAAATGGGTGAGAAAACTGTGTTTAAATATTAGGCACAGTGGCTCCACAACACAATGAAGGCATTATAAGGTGGAGTAATCTGTAATGTATTAAATACCTTATCCAGAGCTGCCTGAACAACAGCTTCACTCTCCATGTCCAGAGCAGATGTGGCTTCATCTAGAAGAAGAATTTTGGGGTTCCGAACCAGGGCCCTGGCAATTGCGATTCTCTGCTTCTGACCTCCACTGAGCTGAGCTCCTCTCTCTCCCACAAGAGTGTCAAATTTCTGAAAATACATAAAATCATGTTCAATGTAGCAAATATAGCAATGTTTGGCAAATATGTCCTTGGACGACAGATTCGCAGTAGGCCCTCTGCAAATGCAACATAATTACCCATGGGTGAGCTTTACTTGAATTTTGTGTCTTGATTATCTTTATCAGGGAGATCGATGGGTCTCGTTGTCACCAAACATGAGTTCCCAGAAAAATTTAGTTGGATTTATCAGACTGTCATGTATCAAATCTTAACAGGGTTGTGTCAAGTAGATACATCTTTTAATGAACGTAACCATCTTAAAGGGATTTTCCAACACTTTTCAACTGATGATCCTCTGGATAGGTCATCGGTATCTAATCGGTGGAGGTCCAACCGCCACCGATCAGCTGGTTGAGAAGACACTGGCACTCCTGTAAGCACCATGGCCTTCTCGGAGCTTACCAAGCACAGCACCGTCCATTGTATAGCGGTTGCGCTTGGTATCGCTGCGTCTAGGCCTTGTGACCGATGAATGTGTCGTCACTTGGCCTAGGGAAATCTGCAAGAAAGCCGCAGAGCTACTGCGAGCGCCGGTACCCTTTCAAACAGATGAACGGCGGGGGTCCTGGGAGTCAGACCCCCACCGTTAAGATACTAACCATTGGATCAGTCTTGAAAACCCCTTTAAAGGGAACCTGTAATCACAATTTAGGGTCCTGCCACCAACCTGCATCCAGAACGATGGCAGCATAATGACATTCTATCATCTTCTTAGAGATTCAGCGTAAAACAGTTTGATTGCTGTATAGTGATCCGTTTCAGGAGTCATAGGGGGGGAGCCGCTCTTGGAGGATTCATGCTAAACGGTCCCCTAATTTAGTTTGATTAACATCCCAGAAGCTAGGAACGTCATCATGAACCACATTCAGTGGCAGTCAGAGGTGAGTAGTGACACTGGCCTCAGCTCCATATGCATACTGTGGCCTGTGATGATGCACCTGGCCCGTGGGACATCAATCGAGCCAGGGTGACTCTTCCAAGATTTGGCTCCTCCCTCTTGACTCATGAAATGGATTTCAATACAACAATCAAAGTCCTTTTTCTGACTTATGCCGAACCTCTAAGAAGATAAAAAGACATCATTGTGAAGCAGTTACCGTCCTGGGTAAGGGCAGGTTCACATCAGCGTTACGAATTCCGTTAACATGGTTATAATGGAAAATAGCGGAATTGTAAGATGGAATTCAAAACGGAAACCTTTAGAGGAATTCCGTTTTGATCCGTCATAATAGAGATCTATGGGCAAGCAGAACGGATCAGGTCTGGTTTCCGTTATCCAGGAAAGTCTTGTCGACGGGACAAGAAAGTCCTAAATCGTGATTACAGGTATTCCTTAATAGCCCATGATAGATGCATCAGGAGGCTCATGAGGGGGTCCCGAGCTTCCCCCTATAATGTCCATATGCGATAACAGGGCATATAGCTGTTGCCTTCATTAGGAAAGTCTCAACAACTGGTATCATGATAGAAGGCTGATCATCAAGCCAAAAAGACTGATTGATTAACTGCACAAAAACACTATACCTAGAGAAACATAACAAATTAGACCTTACATCTGGAAGCTTCATGATGAAGTTGTAGGCGTTGGCTTCCTTAGTGGCTTGTACAATTTCCTCCATGGTTACATCCTCCCGGCCATAGCGGATATTCTCAGCTATAGTGGTACCAAACAGGATGGGCTCTTGGCTCACCACTCCAATCATCTCTCTTAAGTATCTGATGTTCAGATTACGAATATCTTGCCCATCAATAGTGATCTATGAGAAGAAGCTTAGTGGTTAGCACTGGTGCCTTGCAGCGCTGGGGTCCTAGGTTCAAATCCGACCAAGGGCAACATCTGCATGGAGTTTGTATGTTCTCCCCGTGTCTGCGTGGGTTTCCTCCCACACTCCAAAGACATACTGATAGGGACCTTAGATTGTGAGCCCCATTGGGGACAGTTGGATGCTAATGTCTGTAAAGCGCTGCGGAATATAGTAGCGCTATATAAGTGCATAAAATAAATAAAATAAGACAGTGAAAAGCTATCCATGACTAAGAGGGGGTCGGCAGGAAAAGTCAGTTTGTGCTCCCTACTATGAGGGTCCACTCTCCACTGATTCCTCGGAAGGAGACAATAAGCCATCTTACCGTGCCTTCTCCTGGGTCATAAAATCTTTGAATGAGCTGGACCGTTGTGCTTTTTCCACAACCGCTGCTCCCCACAAGAGCCACCGTCTGACCACTGGGAACCGTAAGGTTCAAACCTTTCAAAACCTTCAATGACAAATATAATAATGCTCATCAGACATGTCACATAGATAATACTGTCATACTGTACACAAAACCAATTCCGCCCTAGGCTAGACATTAATAATAATGCCATACTGTAAAAATAAATAATGTCGCTATACAGTCCTCAAATAAAAAACCCACATAACGACAAAAATTGCCCATGTTAACAGCATCAGAGTGTACTCCAGTTAAAAACAGATTTATGGTGGTAAGACTGGTTACTAACCTGGACTTCAGGTCTGGATGGATAGTTGAACTTCACATTTCTGAATTCTATGTCTCCCTTTATCTTGTCGGGTTTAAACCCTTTAGTGGAAAAACTGTCTATTTTAGGTTCCTGCAGGAAATAGAAGAGGATAACATGTAGAACAAATGGATCATTTTATGGGACACCTCCTTAATTATACCAAAAGTGGTCACCTAGTGGCACCTATAGGCAATCTAGGCCTGTGCCTGTAGGTGGCCTTGGGGCAAGAGCACGTACTAAATTGGGAGGGAATTCACATATGAATACACTCTATAGTGTTTATCCCTGTGTATTTGCATTTATATTTTAAAGGGAACCTGTCACCCAAAAATCGCCTATTAAGCTGTTTACAGTACCTTATAGTGCTGTATAGTCGTTTCCTGATGCACTTTTTGTTAGTTTTGCAGCATGTATGCTCAGTCAGAAATCGATGTTATATTCAGCTGCTGCCCCGTGCTTCAAGTCAGGCTTGAAGTCACGGGGGCAGCGGCCTCGGCGTCTTACATGGCCCTCTCCCCGCCCCTGTGACTGACAGCCGAAATCCGATTCCGGGACGCGCTCAACGGCCGCATGCGCAGTAAAGGGCGGCAGGAGCGCGGTCCCGGCTGCCGCGCGTACTACGCGCCGTCTTACTTTCGCCGCACTGCGCATGCGCCCGACATCCTGTATCAAACGCGCCCGCGCCCGGCATCTGGGCGCGTTTGATACAGGATGTCGGGCGCATGCGCAGTGCGGCGAAAGTAAGACGGCGCGTAGTACGCGCGGCAGCCGGGACCGCGCTCCTGCCGCCCTTTACTGCGCATGCGGCCGTTGAGCGCGGTCCCGGAATCGGATTTCGGCTGTCAGTCACAGAGGCAGGGGGCGGGGAGAGGGCCATGTAAGACGCCGAGGCCGCTGCCCCCGTGACTTCAAGCCTGACTTGAAGCACGGGGCAGCAGCTGAATATAACATCGATTTCTGACTGAGCATACATGCTGCAAAACTAACAAAAAGTGCATCAGGAAACGACTATACAGCACTATAAGGTACTGTAAACAGCTTAATAGGCGATTTTTGGGTGACAGGTTCCCTTTAACTAGAAATTAAGCCCGTTACAATAACGGGCACTAGAACAGTAGGGCATAAACATTAGTAGGAACAGTCTATATTAAATGGCAAGGGGACAGCTGGCACTGACTGGTGGCGCTAAGACTGCTGGCAGCTACTGGTGGCTGAGACTGCTGGCACTGTGGCTAAGACTGCTGGCACTGACTGATGGCTGAGACTGCTGGCACTGACTGATGGCTGAGACAGCTGGCACTGACTGGTGGCTGAGACTGCTCGCACTGTGACTAGTGGCACTGACTGATCGTGGAGACAGCTGGCACTGACTGGTGGCTAAGACTGCTGGTAGCGACTGCGAGCGGTGGTGATTGCGTGGTGTGCAGGTGTGGGCAGCGTGTGGAGCGCCATGTGATGATTGGTTGGCTCACCATGCATATGCAGTTCAATTATCGGCACACACGCATAGACACGCAGCCCCGAGCAAGCACACAATGTATAATGATAAAAGCCCTGTGTTCGTGCTCCGTGTCCGTGCACACTGCTCCCTCCTCCTCCAGAGCCCGGGCACTTCTGCAAGAGGCTGCCCAACGGAGGTCTTGCTCCCCGGGGCTCAGCTCTGAGGGGAGTTCGGAGGAGGATGTTCTGTGTATAGAGGCAGTGGTATCAGGTGCTGAGTGCAGGGGGCTGCCGCAGGTTTGGTATTTGCCTCTAGTAGTAATACTCCTGCTCTAGTGTCCATCCATTAGTGATCCTGCCCCTGCTCCAGGTAACCCCCATCAGTTGCCCCTGCTCCAGGTAACCCCCATCAGTTGCCCCTGCTCGAGGTAACTCCCATCAGTTGCCCCTGCTCCAGGTAACCCCCATCAGTTGCCACTGCTCCAGGTAACCCCCATCAGTTGCCCTTCTCCAGGTATCTCTCATCAGTTGCCCCTGCTCCAGGTAACCCCCATCAGTTGCCCTTCTCCAGGTATCTCCCATCAGTTGCCCCTGCTCTAGGTAACCCCCATCAGTGGCCCTTCTCCAGGTAACTCCCATCAGTTGCCCCTGCTCCAGGTAACCACCATCAGTTGCCTCTGCTCCAGGTAACCCCCACCAGTTGCCCTTCTCCATGTAACTCCCATCAGTTGCTCTTCTCCAGGTGACCCCCATCAGTTGCACCTGCTCCAGGTAACTCCCATCAGTTTCCCCTGCTCCAGGTAACTCCCATCAGTTGCCCTTCTCCAGGTAACTCCCATCAGTTGCCCCTGCTCCAGGTAACCCCCATCAGTTGCCCTTCTCCAGGTAGCTCCTATCAGTTGCCCTTCTCCAGGTAACCCCCATCAGTTGCCCCTGCTCCAGGTAACCCCCATCAGTTGCCCCTGCTCTAGGTAACTCCCATCAGTTTCCCCTGCTCCAGGTAACCCCCATCAGTTGCCCTTCTCCAGGTAACCCCCATCAGTTGCCCTTCTCCATGTAACTCCCATCAGTTGCCCTTATCCAGGTGACCCCCATCAGTTGCACCTGCTCCAGGTAACTCCCATCAGTTTCCCCTGCTCCAGGTAACCCCCATCAGTTGCCCTTCTCCAGATAACTCCCATCAGTTGCCCCTGCTCCAGGTAACCCCCATCAGTTGCCCTTCTCCAGGTAACCCCCATCAGTTGCCCCTGCTCCAGGTAACCCCCATCAGTTGCCCCTGCTCCAGGTAACTCCCATCAGTTTCCCCTGCTCCAGGTAACCCCCATCAGTTGCCTCTGCTCCAGGTAACCCCCATCAGTTGCCCTTCTCCAGGTGACCCCCATCAGTTGCACCTGCTCCAGGTAACTCCCATCAGTTTCCCCTGCTCCAGGTAACTCCCATCAGTTGCCCTTCTCCAGGTAACTCCCATCAGTTGCCCCTGCTCCAGGTAACCCCCATCAGTTGCCCTTCTCCAGGTAGCTCCTATCAGTTGCCCTTCTCCAGGTAACCCCCATCAGTTGCCCCTGCTCCAGGTAACCCCCATCAGTTGCCCCTGCTCCAGGTTACTCCCATCAGTTTCCCCTGCTCCAGGTAACCCCATCAGTTGCCCTTCTCCAGGTAACCCCCATCAGTTGCCCTTCTCCATGTAACTCCCATCAGTTGCCCTTATCCAGGTGACCCCCATCAGTTGCACCTGCTCCAGGTAACTCCCATCAGTTTCCCCTGCTCCAGGTAACCCCCATCAGTTGCCCTTCTCCAGATAACTCCCATCAGTTGCCCCTGCTCCAGGTAACCCCCATCAGTGGCCCTTCTCCAGGTAACTCCCATCAGTTACCCCTGCTCCAGGTAACCCCCATCAGTTGCCTCTGCTCCAGGTAACTCCCATCAGTTTCCCCTGCTCCAGGTAACCCCCATCAGTTGCCCTTCTCCAGGTAACTCTCATTAGTTGCCCATGCTCCAGGTAACTCCCATCAGTTTCCCCTGCTCCAGGTAACCCCCATCAGTTGCCCCTGCTCCAGGTAACTCCCATCAGTTTCTCCTGCTCCAGGTAACTCCCTTTAGTTGCCCCTGCTCCAGGTAACTCCCATCAGTTGCCCCTGCTCCAGGTAACCCCCATCAGTTGCCCCTGCTCCAGGTAACTCCCATCAGTTGCCCCTGCTCCAGGTAACCCCCATCAGTTGCCCCTGCTCCAGGTAACTCCCATCAGCTGCCCCTGCTCCAGGTAACCCCCATCAGTTGCCCCTGCTCCAGGTAACTCCCATCAGTTGCCCCTGCTCCAGGTAACCCCCATCAGTTGCCCCTGCTCCAGGTAACCCCCATCAGTTGCCTCCGCGCCAGGTAACTCCCATCAGTTGCCCCTGCTCCAGGTAACTCCCATCAGTTGCCCCTGCTCCAGGTAACTCCCATCAGTTGCCCCTGCTCCAGGTAACTCCCATCAGTTGCCCCTGCTCCAGGTAACTCCCATCAGCTGCCCCTGCTCCAGGTAACCCCCATCAGTTGCCCCTGCTCCAGGTAACTCCCATCAGTTGCCCCTGCTCCAGGTAACCCCCATCAGTTGCCCCTGCTCCAGGTAACCCCCATCAGTTGCCTCTGCGCCAGGTAACTCCCATCAGTTGCCCCTGTTCCAGGTAACCCCCATCAGTTGCCCCTGCTTCAGGTGCTCTGCTGTCTGCTCCAGCTTCCCCCTTTCTACTGCAGGTGTTCCCCAGAGCCCCTACTCTCCCTGCATCCAGGACCCCCTTTCTCCTGCTCCAAGTGTCTCCCCTTTAGTCCCAGACGCCCCTCCTTCAGTTGCCTCCCCTCTGAAGTGCCCCTGCTCCAGATGCCCTTCCTCCCTCTGGTGCCTGTGCTCATGCCACCTCCACCTCCTGTCGTGCCCCTGCTGAGGTGGTCTCTCTTCCAGGTAACCCCCTTGCGATGATGGGGATTCAAAACCATGCCCCCTTACCGCCTCTTTCACCAATTAGCGGAGAGTGCTTCTTTCTCTCCCTATTCTGTTCTCCAGTGCGCTGATGTGGGCGGTGCGGCCGCATGTGGTGCGCTGCGATTCTATTTGCCAGCGCGCCGCGCATGCGCATTTAACATCGGCACACACGCACAGACACATCGCAGGCACAGAGGCATTTTATTATAGAGGATTAAGTGATCACGTTGCCATTAGGGAGGGAAGGACATCCAGGGATATGCAAGAAGAAGTTGCAGAGGATACTAGATGATGAGAAGGACAACACATTGTTAACCCTGTTTGAGTCTAAGGCAAACATTGTGCCTATAAGTTCTCCAGATGGAAAGCTGGTGCTGAGAGAGAGAGAAGCTTCAGCTGCATCCCCCTCCTCCCACCATTCTCTCCTCTGCTGAAGTATCCTTTCATCTCCCAGTTCCACAAAACAGCACAAAGTACTGTAGATCTTAGTCTGTTGACCTACTCGGCCCAAAAAGAAAAGGACAACCACCAACAGCCCACACTCGGTTTGTGAGTCTAATGACATGGCAAAGCTTAGCAGATGATATTAATGATCAAGGGGTCATGGCTGCTCCAAATGCCTCCCCATATATTGAGTAAAAGGGTTTCTCGGAAGGAGAATACTGATGGCCTATAGCTGTTTGAAGAGATCAGGTGAGCTCTGCAGCCTCTTTCTTGGCCAGTGACGCCTCGTTCAATGGTCAAGTAGCCTATGTGCAGCTCAGTCCATTCAAGTGAATGTAATACCAAGAACAGCCACTACGCAATGTACAGCGCTGTGCTGTGATGAGGCGGCAGTGCTCACCGGAGCGCCGCGGCCCCTTCAAACAGCTAATCAGCGGGGGTGTCTGCAGCTGGACCCCCACAGATCACATACGGATGACGTATCCTGAGGACAGGCCATCCATAGTCTACTCCCGGGAAATCCTTTTAGGGTACTTTCACACTTGCGTTGTTTGATTCCGGCAGGCAGTTCCGTTGCCTGAACTGACTGCCTGATCAGGCAAACTGTATGCAAACGGATGTCATTTTTTCTGACTGATCAGGCATTTTTCTGACTGATCAGGATCCTGATCAGTCAGAAAAATGCCTGATCAGTCAGAAAAATGCATTGCAATACCGGATCCGTTTTTCCGGTGTCATTAGGCAAAACTGAAAACTGACCCGTTTTTTTTTTCTTTTTTCCATTTTTAAAGGTCTGCGCATGCGCAGACCGGAAGGACGGAGCCGGCATTCTGGCATTCAGGCAAGTCTTCAGTTTTTTTCGCCGGAGATAAAACCGTAGCATGCTACGGTTTTCTCTTTTGCCTGATCAGTCAAAACGACTGAACTGAAGACATCCTGATGCAAACTGAACGGATTACTCTCCATTCAGAATGCATGGGGATATGCCTGATCAGTTCTTTTCCAGTATAGAGCCCCTGTGACGGAATTCTATGCCGGAAAAGACAAACGCAAATGTGAAAGTAGCCTTAATCAAAAATGTGCACACTGTGTCATATAAACAGAAAAATGATTCCTGCAGAATCATTCCACTAAAAAAACACTTACACTGTCTATAATGGTAAATACAGTATAAGCCGCTCCTCTGGCGTTGGAAAACGATTCAATATTGGGTGATGCTTGTCCTATGGCAAAAGCTCCGATAATGACGGCAAAGAATACCTAAGAGAATCAAAAAAAGAAAAACAAAGGTTAAAGGGGTTGTCTACTTTGTAGTAAGGTTCCACATTGATTCCACATTCAGTTCTGTAGCGGCGCCCACCACAGGAGAAATAAAGCGCTACATGGCGCCCACTGAATTCAACGAACTGCTGTGTGTAATGTGAGCACAGAGGTCCTCCGGACTGAGAGACGCTCTTTGTAGCCATGCTCCACTCTGCGTGGTCGACCAGCCTCCGTGAATTCAGAACGGGGTATCTAAACCAGTTAAACTTAACCCCTTAGTGACCAGCCTCTTTAGGGCCTTCGTGACCAAGGATTTTTTTCCATTTTTTACGTCGCGTTATAACTTATTTATTTTCCCATCAATGTAGCAGCATGAGGGCTTTTTCATTTTCTTATCTTTCATAAAATTTAAACCATTTATTAGTCACACAAGGGGAATTTAAAAGGCACTTCTGAAAACGGCTCAAATAGTGTAATGTATATACCGACAGTCACCAGCAGGCTGCGCCAGAGAGGAATACACTGCAGACAGGCCTGTGGGGTGCGAAAACATTGGTGCCCAACGATCTCATTCGCAGGGTGCCGATGGGAGTAGAGGAAGCTCCCTTCCTCTAAACCAGTGGTTCTCAACCTAGGGGTCGCGACCCCTTTGGGGGTCGATCGGCCCTTTCCGGGGGGTCGCCTGAGGCTTCCTATTGTGGGTCGCCCGCACAACGGCAGCGGTCCCTTATCCTCGCGCACAGGAAGTGATGTCCTATCACTGCCTGTGCTTGAAGGAGCCTGACGTCTGGACGGGTAAGTCAGGCTCCAGCCTGTCTGCTGAGGTCAGAGTTTTTTCGTTAATGACACCGCCGCTGAGCACCACTGCCACCAATGTTTTAATTGAGCCTGGCTAATTTTATTTTAATTATTTGGCTGAGCAAGGCTTAATTTATTTGGGGGGACATGAAGCACCGCTGATTTATTTATTTGGGGGACCCTGAGCACCATTGATTTATTTATTTGGGGGAAACCTGATGCACCGCTGATTTATTTATTTGGGGGTACCCTGAGCACCGCTGATTTATTTATTTGGGGGTACCCTGAGCACCGCTGATTTATTTATTTGGGGGTACCCTGAGCACCGCTGATTTATTTATTTGCGGGAGACCTGAAGCCCCGCTGATTTATTTATTTGGGGGGGACTTGAAGCACCACTGATTTATTTATTTGAGGGGTACCCAACATTTTGTCTTTGTGATGAATTACTCTGCTTTAATTATGTTCAATTTGTAGCAATAAAAATACATCCTGCATATCAGATATTTACATTACAATTCATAACAGTAGCAAAATTAGTTTGAACGTAGCAAGGAAAAAAATGTAATGGTTGGGGGTCACCACAACATGAGGAACTGTATTAAGGGGTCACGGCTTTAGAAAGGTTGAGAACCACTGCTGTAAACCACTTAGATGCCGTGGTCGCTATTGATCGCTGCATCTAAGGTGGTTAAATGACCTGGATTGGCCCTTTTGCTGCTCTGGGCAGTTAGAGCAGGAGCCGCCCTGCTTTATGCTGCACATTAGACCCCTGCAGAGCTTAGACTAGGTCGCCGTAAAAAGGCCCCTCAGTGACTGCAGTAAAAAGGCAGTTAGCAAAGTGTATATCTATGCCGCTCCTCCAAGCATGTAATAAAAAGCTGAACTCTTCTACAGGCTTCATTCACCTACCCATTGCCCCAGGTTTTAATATCCATTGTTCCAAGGCGGCCATTTTAACCACTAACCTACCATGCTACCCAGCGATGCCAGGGACGAAACATTGCAGCACCCAGCTTTTACAATTCTGAGCACAATGAGTTAACTTATTAAAACACTGGGAGGTTATCCAGCATACGCACAATTTTGACAAAAAATTAAAATAATAATAATAATTTGCTTACTGTCAGCACTTTCCCAATAGTGTATTCTTCTTGTATAATCAGAGTGGTTCCATACCAGAACGCCAGTGCATAGGATGCATAGATCATTAAGAATGCAAACCCCATGGACACGTTGGCGGTGACTGCCTTCTTGATGCCTATCTTTTTGGCATCTTCTAGATTCTTTTCATACCTGCCAAAGACAGGCACAAAGGGTTAAACAAGTCAGTAGTGGGTCCCTATGACAAAAAAAAAGAGTCGCACTCACCTCTTAATTTCCTTAGCTTGCCCCCCAAAGGCTATAACGGTCCGGATGGCCGCGAGAACCTCCTCGGCCACCGCCCCAGCTTTGGCGTAAGCCGTCAGCTCCTTGTTAGTAAAGGTTGACAATATCTGCGAATAAATAATCCGATTTACAGCAAACGCGTTTGTCGGTCGGTTTTATGCAGTGGCTAAGACACAGAAGACATCATTTCCTACCTTTGACCAAATAGCCGCTGAAAGTCCCATTACGGGACTGATTGCCAGAATAACCAGGGTCAGCTTCCAGCCCCTCACAAAGCCGATAATAAAGCCGGTGATGAAAGTAGCAATCGACTGCAGCAGCAAGGCTATCTTATCTCCAATGCCTTCGTTGATTTTTTGGACATCGCTGAAATAAAAAATAAAAAAAGACATGTGAAAAAAATTATCATTGGGAGAGGATGAAGGACAAGGCACCTTCTACGGCACCAACAACACCGCGGAACGGCTGCTCAAGGTATAGCCTCGGCAGAGAGGTGACCCATATGGTAGCTATAGACCCCCTAGATCAGGTCCTTGTTTCTCATGAGAAGATTGAGCAAGGCCTCCCCTCAACAAGGGCAATGGACCACAAATAAAAGGTCTTGCTGATGTTGTGCCACGCTCTTCGTACCATGACCGGTGCCATGAGGAGCGGGCATAGGTTGAGTTTTGGACCTTCTCAATTCTATGTACACCTTTGTCTAGAATACCAATGGCTGCTTATCCAATAGACTGGACAGAAAAGGTGCATTTTGGGCAGCTGACTTTTTCTTTATGTTAATTATTTATTTCAGTTTCTTTTTAGGATTTTGAAGTTCTATTTTACGAGAATGTAAGGTCCACGTTTCTCTCGTCACCTCTTCCTCTGCCTAGTCCTGTACACAACACACAAGATCTATTCTCGGGTAAATGAATGAGAGATAATCATGTCCTCCAGAAGTCTCCATAGAAACAAATCGGGTAATAGGTAATTGTGGCGAAACCAACCTCGCCACTGGGTTTTGGAGAGGGCTGTTTAAAAGCCTCTTGCCTCAGGATTATGGCCCATAGTAACTTTAAAGGAGAAGACAGACCGGCCGCACAGCTTAAATCTGTCTGTAGAATTGTATTTTATGTTATTATGCGTTCGGTTAAATTGTATGTTATGTGAGGGCACCCAGATAGCTAATATTATTGTATTTGTGTATTCTGAGTGCCATTCACCTAATGATATGCACTCAGACTTGAGCTATCTGGGGATATGTTAAATGTCTGTGTTTACTGTGGGGGTGTGCCATTGTGTGTTTGGGTGGTGATTCCTGTCCTGTTGTCTCCTCATGTGTATTGGTGATCTCCCTTTGTCCTGAGAGATAATTGGATTGCCTTCGGTTGTCTCCGGGACAGAGAGGAGGAAACCGTGATGCATTGTGGGGATATGTTGTATCTGTCCTGTGTCGCAGTCTCCCTTCTGGTCCTCTGGGGGCGTGAACGATTGGTTGCTGTATTTACATTGTATGTGTTGTAAATTACTGATTGGTTGTATTTCAAAACCCTGTGGGCGGACCTGTATTTGCAACAACTGTAATAAAAACCAGGCTGGGTGTGCCAGCACGTCAGAGCACTGCTTGACCCTCAACACGGAGCCTTGTCTCGTTATTGGGGGGATTCCCTGTATGCTGTTGGAGACTGATTGCCAGGAGTGTAAGCCGATTGTATGCTTTTCCTGTTTGTCTGCCGGCAGCTATTTGCGAGGTTCCAGTTTGGAGTGCTATTTTGTATCCAGTTCGGGAGGTTGGTGTTCTGCAGTAGCTGTGCCTGTCTCTCAGAAAGGGGCATATCGCCTAAACGGATTTTAACCCCTTGTCTGCTGAAACGGTCCGTTACAATTGGTGGCAGCAGTGGGATGACCCCCATGAGGTAGAGAAAGACCTGGCTCACCTAGCAACCCTGGAGTGGGAACTGGAGCAGGACTACCAAGATCTCTTCCACTCCATTGGGAAGGCTCAGCAGGACAGCAAGAAGTCGGACCCAGGTCCAAAGCCCTTCAGCTGGGAGGATATTGTGGATGTTTACTGGGAAGAACCCCAGGTGGCCGGTGGAGATTGGACCGAGGTCTCTCCACCGGTCCTGCAGGGAATTGGGAGCCTAGTCTCCATTCCCCAGCGGCAGGCTGAGTTACAGGGGGCAGAGGTAGTTGTTCCTGCCCCCCAGCAGCAGCATGATTTTTTGGGAATTGGGAGCCCAGTCTCCATTCCCCAGCGGCCGTGTGATGTACAGGGAATTGGGAGCCCAGTCTCCATTCCCTAGCGGCAGGCGGAGTTACAGGGGGCAGAGACAGTCGGTCCTGTCCCCCAGCGGCAGAGTGTCCTACAGGGAATAGAGAGCCCAGTCTCCTTTCCCCAGCAGCAGGACACTGTATTGGGAGCGGAGGCGGTCGGTCGCCCTCCCCAGCGGCTGGAAGTATGTATGGGAGAGGAGCTCGTTACCCCCTCTCCCCAGCGGCAACTTAACGCACCAGGGGGAAACAGTAAGCCCCACAATTGTGCAGATGGGACCGTGGTCTCTGCACTCACAGCACAGAGGGTAGGGACAGTCGGTCCTGTCCCCCAGCAACAGGGCTGTTTAGCCAAAGAGGAGACAGTCGGTTTCCCCCTCCAACAACCAGATCTCCAGCCATCTCCGCAGGGATACCAGGAGGAGGAGGTAAGCGAGCCCTCCCCTTCCCAGCTCCTTCCCAACCGAGTTCTGGGGGCAGGGGATGAGCCTGCAATACCCACTGATCCCTTCCCAGCGGAAGAGCTGGCATCAGGGCAGAGAGCCGCTAGCCTCTGCTCCACCGACCTCCTTGTTACAGGACTGGCTTGTACCCCCCTCACCCCAGCGGAAGAGCTGGCATCTGGGCAGAGCGCAGTCGGCCTCTGCCCACCAAGTACCTACAGCTCCAAGCTGGAGAACCACAAAGCAAGGAGTAGCAGATGCACACTCAACAGCTCGGGACCTACAGAACAGAGCCAGGCCCCAAAATTCAACAGGTCCAGTATTGGGTTGTGGGTGGGCTGCCAGATTAACTCAGGTACCGACCGACGTGAGGTCAGGTATCTGGTTAGTCTTCCCTGGGGGGGGGAGATGTGTGGCGAAACCAACCTCGCCACTGGGTTACAGTAATTAAGTACAAGAAGAGACAGATCACCATATTGTATGTGCTACCTGTGCCAATATGAAGGAGCACAGAAGCCATCACTCAAAGGAGTAAAGTGGCAAATATAAAAAAAATATATCTAATAATAATTGTAACGTATCCTCAGCAATCAATCATCTTTCATTACCAACTGGCGCGGCACCCATATAAATGCTGCACATAGGAGAAAAAAGCTGGAAGCATGGCTGCCGTTCGCCCAGTATCCCTCATCCAACTACCCACGTTACCCTCCAGAAAGCTGAGATGTGGGGTGCTGTTTGCCATAGTTCTCATACTGCTGGTCCTTACTGATTTCCCTTCCTTGCATGACAAATTACGAGCTAGGCAAGTTTAAAGGGGTTCTGCACTTTGTTTTAACTGATGATCTATCCTCTGGATAGATCATCAGTATCTGATTGGTGGTGGTCCGACAGCCGGGACCCCCGCCCATGAGCTGTTTGAGAAGGCAGCGGCGCTCCAGGAGCGCCGCGGCCTTCTTACTGTTTACCGCTGGCCCAGTGACATCACGACTTGTATCAACTAGCGTGGGCGGGGTTAAGCTCTGTTCACTTGAATGGAGCTTAGCCCCGCCCACGCTAATTGATACTAGTCGTGACTTCAGTGCTGTACCAAACAATCCTAATCTAACAGTTTTTTGTGGAGATGTCTGAGCAGGCAGCGGTCAGACATTCACTGCGCCTGCGCCGATTACAACGCGCACGGCACAGGTGCGAGATTTCGTACGGCTGGAACAGAGGGAGGATCGGATTCCATCAGAGATGGGCGTGCTGGAGGGACGCGCTGGGCGGCATTATGTGAAGGTAGACGGAGCCTCTAGGTGCTGAAAAGACGCCCGCATAGCACCTAGAGGCTCATTAGCATATCCATAAAAGTTCTTTTTTTAGCAAAACGGCTGGACAAAAAACTGTTAGATTAGGATTGTTTGGTACAGCAGACACTAGCGGATCGCTAGTGTCTGAAAGCTAAATAGGGGCAAACGAAGTGGTAGAAACCCTTTAAGGAGCTGTCAGTATGAGGACCCTGCCAAACAAATCCCAAATCTCAGACTCTGTTTCCAGGAAATTCAGTTTTAAGGCACGATGCCTTGTAACTTTTACTTGGTGATCCCTTGAGAAAAAAGTTTTAATCCATATGCAAATGAGCAGTTAAGTGCACTGAGGGTGGGTTCAAGCCACTCTGTGCACCCTTCCTCCTTCTGCTCTCCCATCCAGACCCTCTCTCTACTTGACTGACAGGGCCAGGTTTCTGCATAGTCATCCTGCCTGGTCCTGTAAATCAAGAAGGAAATGGAGGGGCTAGCAGAGGAAGTAGGAGGAGAGAGGGTGCACAGAGTGGCTTGGGCCCGCCCTCGGTGCACTTAACTGGTCATTTGCATACGGATTAAAAGTACTTTTTCTCCAGAATGCAGCAATGGATTGCTAAGCACAATGTATCATCACAATCAGCTGATGGTCCTACAAGGCATTGTGCCTGGTTCATCAGTGAATTTTCCGACAACAGACACCCTTTATTCCCAATGCAGCTCACTGGGCTTAACTGAATTATTAGGTTTTTGGCATTATTTAGGTTATATTTTTTATTGGGTGTTTACATTTTAAGGTAAGGGGAATGATAACTCTGAAAAAAAGTGAAAAAAAATGGCACCCTGAATAGTTATCACAACTCCAGAGAGTAACTTTCTTTTTTTTACTTTATAAATTTTTAGAAATATATTGAGAAAAAAAACTCCACAAAACCCAACCCACAAACAGTCGGAGCAGCTCCGAACCCCCCCCCCCCCTCCCACCACTGAACAAAATATAGCATACTTTCACACTTGCTTTGTTTGATTCCGGCAGGCAGTTCAGTTGCCCGAACTGCCTGCCTGATCAGGAAAACTGTATGCAAACGTCTTCTGTTTACTTAGGTTGGGAGACAGACAAGCCCTAGCAACAGTCTTTTAAGGAAACAGTGGAAAGGGACAGGGGACATTAATGAAAGCTGTTATTATAAGGTAATTACAGATCTTCTGACAATCATTGACAGACTAACTCAGGTATACATGCCTGGCTCTAATATACTAGCAAATAAAATAAAAATATGACAGTTACCCTTTAATCTTTAACAGCTCATTAATATTAAACTTGGGCCAGAGAGTAACTTAGGGATGACCCAAGCATTACCGTAAGCTCGGAGGTGGACACTCCGCTATTGTGGAGCAATGCTGTAGGACCGGTCATCACGGTATATAAAATATTAGTCTGAGCTGGATACAGTAATGGCGGTGAGTACTCACTCCGTCAGCCTGGTGTTCAGTTCTCCTGCGTCGTTGACATCAAACCAGCTGATCTCCTGCCTGAGCACCGCATGGAAGAAATGCTTTCTTATTTTCTTGATCTGCCGGCCAGCAGACAGTGTCCAAAGTGAGATCTGGAGATAACCAGCCAGAAGCACGGCAAATCCTAGCCCGCTGTAATAATAGGAATACCTGCGGGAGGAAAATACTGTGTTAGAACGGGCACAGCCATATCGATGGCGACTACTATGTGCACTCATCTGCTAGTCAATCCTGACTTGTCCCGCTATACTCACGACATTATGTCAGTGTTCGGGGACAGCGATGGTCAGTTCGCAGTGTTCGCCAGTGAACACATGCGTGCTGCCATCTTGACTCACCCGTCCAGCGATGCACAGGTTAGCCCTTACCTGTGCCGGTCTGAAATCAAATGCAGTCACCGGGAGCAGGCAGTTCCGAGAACAGCCGCCGGGGGGCCTTCATCGGGCTTTTCTCGGAACTGCCTGCTTCCGGTTGACTGCATTTGATTTCAGACTGGCTCCCGACACAGGTAAGGGCTTACCTGTGCATCGCCGGACGGGTCTACCTTACTAAAGATGGCAGCCCGCATGTGTTCGCTGGCGAACACTGCGCACTGACCATCACTGTTCAGGGACAAGATCAGTCATAACAGAGGTCTACGGGCAAGCAGAACAGATCCGTCTGGTTTCCTGTCGACAGGACTTTCTTTTCCGTCCTGCATAACGGAAACCAGACGGATCAGTTCTGCTGCCCATAGACCTCTCTTATGATGGATCAAAACGGAATGCCTCTAAAAGTTTCCGTTTTGAATTCCGTCTTACGAATTCCGTTATTTTCCGTTGTAACCAATAACTTCAGAACGGTGACGTGAACCCGCCGTAAGTGATACTAATGGTCTTTAGCCCTTGATGGCAGAGCTCTTTAGGATGCTCTAATGCGACCACAATAGTTCGTTTAACCGCCCTCCCCTCAAAATTTCCATTTACCCTCCGGAATTCTGAATGGGTACCAGATGCCCTATATGGCCTATATTACATACATACGGTACATTATACTGCCATTGCATGTCAATCTCCACTACTTCTCGATGCCATGGAGTCAGGTCATTCCTCATGGCCAATTCAAGGACAGTTTGCAGTGGACATATTATGGAAGCAGTGAATGTAATCCTATTGAAGGTCAACTTAAAATAAAGTGCCGCCATATGAGCCACACAGGGAGCCATAGATCAAGTCGTGCCCTTTGCCTTCCGCTTTTACGATCATGTTATTAAGCTTGCTCATCTCTGCATACAGTCAGATGCAGGTGGCCTGCAGAAATATCTTATTGTTAATAGATAACCCGGCTTCTATGATACCTGCACTTTGCACTGTGACAGACTGTATAATGCAGAACACCCAAGAAGCCAATGAAGACGCAAGAAAGGAACACGTCTTATCTTATTTTCAAGGATCAGTGATAAAATACTTGGTCCTGTAGTACAGGAAGGCCTAGTTCAGCGAATTACAGAATTACATGCCCTGTTACATTAGGCTACTATCACACTGGCGTTTTGGCTTTCCGTTTCTGAGATCCGCTCAGGGCTCTCACACACGGTCCAAAACGGATCAGTTTTGCCCTAATGCATTATGAATGGAAAAGGATCCGCTCAGAATGCATCAGTTTTCCTCCGATCAGTCACCATTACGCTCTGGAGGCCGACACCAGACAGGGTTTTGCTGTCCGCTTGACAAAACTGAGCCAAACGGATCCGTCCTGGCACACAATGTAAGTCAATGGGGACGGATCAGTTTTCTCTGACACAATCTGCCACAATAGAAAACGGATCCGTCCTCCATTGACTTTCAATGGTGTTCAAGACGGTGTTACCTAAATGTGTAGGTAAGACAGTACTGACCACTTGATCTAAGAGGAAAATGTCCACCCTAAGTATTTAGTACTCTGGAAAGGTAAGTTCACATGTACAGTAGCAACCACAGTGCAGCCAAGGTTTGGCCAAAAGCTGTGCCGATATGTTAGAGGGGTTATCCCATGGTCAATGTAAAAAAAATAATAATCAGACATCGTATAGTATATGAAATTCGCTTTATAACAAAGCTAGAACCAGCCCTGTACATCACATGGATCCTCCTCATTCATTGCTCGCGTTGTTCTGCTAGATTTATTTTAAGATCACAGCTTTAGGGGAATGTCCTCTCTGCTGCAGCTCTCTCCCTTCCACAGCCAAGGGACTGTGTCCTTTCTGCTGCATCATTCTCCCTATCACAGCTCTGAGGGTGTGTCTTATCTGCTGCAGCTCTCTCCCTATCACAGCTCTGAGGGTGTGTCTTATCTGCTGCAGCTCTCTCCCTATCACAGCTCTGAGGGTGTGTCTTATCTGCTGCAGCTCTCTCCCTATCACAGCTCTGAGGGTGTGTCTTATCTGCTGCAGCTCTCTCCCTATCACAGCTCTGAGGGTGTGTCTTATCTGCTGCAGCTCTCTCCCTATCACAGCTCTGAGGGTGTGTCTTATCTGCTGCAGCTCTCTCCCTATCACAGCTCTGAGGGTGTGTCTTATCTGCTGCAGCTCTCTCCCTATCACAGCTCTGAGGGTGTGTCTTATCTGCTGCAGCTCTCTCCCTATCACAGCTCTGAGGGTGTGTCTTATCTGCTGCAGCTCTCTCCCTATCACAGCTCTGAGGGTGTGTCTTATCTGCTGCAGCTCTCTCCCTATCACAGCTCTGAGGGTGTGTCTTATCTGCTGCAGCTCTCTCCCTATCACAGCTCTGAGGGTGTGTCTTATCTGCTGCAGCTCTCTCCCTGTGACTGACACAGCTTCTAAGTTAAAGGCTGGAACTGAGCATGTGTGACCACCTCGGTGATGTTACTGAGGTGGACAAAGAACAAACAGTAGGTGGCGCTATATAGCTACATTTTATTGAATCGCTCAGTGGCTATTTACATGCCACTAAAAGTATCCAGATCCAGGGACTGGTTAGAAAAATAGTTTTTTTCGGAGAACCCCTTTGATTATCACAGTTTTGCACATGTGACAGATGTTATTGCAGACAGTTTCTGCGATTGAATATCAGTTCCATTCACCTGGATGGGGTTTGCAGAAATCCACATGGAAGGAACAGAACTGATTTTCGGTTGCTGAAATTTTTTGCTGCATGTGAAGACACCGTAAAGAATTTGAAAACCGCACTGATCTACAGTAAAACTGCGTCGCACCGTGGTCAATACGTGTAAACTGTCCCTTATGAGACATGTACCTTTAATCAGTTAACGGGATTTCATTCTGTTCACTGTAAACAAGAATGTTTCCGTTCACTAACAGAAAGCAGAGATTTTTGTAAAAAAACTAACTTTAATTTCTTTTTTTCAGTGACCTGAACAACTTCAGTCTTCCCATATTCAGGACTCTCCTATCCTGTGATCTAATAATGGAGGCCCCGCGGGGCAGCCTGGATTGTCAAGCTCTCAAGTTGGGACTATCACATCCAACAGTCATAATAAACACCAAGAAGAATGAAAGGAAGTCTCCCCGTGCCGATAAGGATAAGTGTCGCTCCACCTTTGGACACCATTGATCTCATTTTTTGAAATCTTAAAAATTCCATATCTTTATCTGGCAGCGATCAAAAAGAGAGGGGGCTCCGCAGCTGCCAATGATGTTATAACACATGCTGGGAGTTGTAGTTTCACAGGTTACAGACCATTGTAATACAGGATACAGCTATTTTCTATCCAGTTGCGTAGGAAACGAAAGCCCAGCCCTATTCATTTTAAAGGAGCAGAGCTGTACTGTCGAGCCATGATGTAAGTGGTCGGGAGAACCAAAAGTCAAAGGGGTTTCTGGCCCTTCTTTCTCATAGACTGGTTCCAGAGACTGGACATAACATTATTAAGCCACTTTATAATTTAAAGAAATTCTCTGCCTACATTTGCAGTGACCCAGTGGACACTGCAAAGGGGTCAGAAATTGTTAAATTTGTGTTCTGACATGTTTTCCTCCCTAAAAGCCATGCATATGGGGTTAACAACCGGCTGCTCTATTCATCCCCTGAAGATGGGATGTAGCTCCTTTTAGCGTGTGAGGAGCTAGAGAGCGAGCAAGGAAGAAAAAACAGAGCAGCGCTGGGATAGCAGGAGCAGACAGCGAGAGGGAACAGAAACAAGCAGGAAGAAAAGTCTCACCCAGGTTGGTAGAGCAGCCATTAAAGGGTGAGGTGCGTGGTACAAGACTGTGAAGGTAACGCACTTGAAAGGTAATTTGGCTGAGCTCTCATTCTGCATTTAGCCATACACAAGAGACAGGTAATCTGGCTTTTAAAAGTACACCCCGCAGCTGGGTATTGTAGTGCCACTAAGAGAGAGAGAAGGTTGAACTGGAAGACAGTGCAGCTTCCTCACGATTGCTGGGAGAGTCGGATACAGCAGAGCTGCAGAATTTTAGCAGACCCTTATCTGCTCTGTCTGTGTACAATGCCCCCACAGGGGACTGTTTACCCTGTAACTGTGGCATCTAACATTGGATTCAGACCTGAGTGTTCTGAAAGGAGCGCTCTGTATGCGCGATTGTACCGGCGTTTGCAATCGTGCATACAGAGACAAGCGAACGCCCATTGTCGCGCGTTCCCGAAAGTCTATGTACGGGAACGCGTGACAAGACGCCCCAAAGAAGCTCATGTACTTCTTGGGGCGTCGGGCGTTTTACAGAGCGATCGTACGCGCTGTAAAACGCCCAGGTGTGAACCATTCCCATAGGGAATCATTGGTTTCTCCTTGTTGAGCGTTTTTACAGCACGTAAGAACGCGCTGTAAAACGCTCAGGTGTGAACCCAGCCTAAAGGAAAAGTGCAAAAAATAAAATGTCAGTGTCAATATCCCCCAGAGGTAAAATAACGACCTCTTATGTGCCAAAAGTATATTAAAGCATAAGTAAAAGAAATATAATAAAATCCTAATAAAAGGAAAAAAAAGCTACACACATATATCAAAATAACCAGCAAAAAAGGGAACTCATTTTAAATCATTTTTGTTTTAGTTTGTATATTTAATAAATAAATAACCTACAGTTTGAAAAACTGGCCATTTAGAACGATTGCAAAATGGTCGTTAAAAGCCAGATGGCCAGAAAATGGTTGCAAAATGGCCATAAAAAAACTGTCCATTTTCTATGGCCATTTGTCAATGTGCCTACCATTATGTTATGCATTTGTCTAGTTTCAGTACAAGAACCAGCTGAAGAAACGTTTTGTGAACTCCAGGATGGTGAAGTTGAAGTTAAAATTGTACTTACGTCGTCATGTCATCTTGGAATTTAATCGATGCGTTTATCAAGTCATCCACTGTAGAGGAAAAAAAAAGGAGCAGTTACCGCTGTCTCAGAGGGAAACCCACATAAGAGTCTGTTTACACGATCCAGACTCTGCACTGAAATCCTCATATACTCACTGGTCATGTTCTTCGCAACATCCACAAAGCTGTCCGTCATTTCTCCAAAGACGAGCATCATGAGCGGCAGAGAGGCACCGTGGGCCATCGCTGCTATCGTTCCAACCAACATCAGAAGTTTGTCCACTCCTCCAGAATATCGGAACTGGAAAAACAGATATATATGACAGTATAGTTACAGGGATCTTCAATAACCCTGGACAATCCAGCATCTACTCTGGCTGCAGCTCTCTCCCCCGTAACTGCCACCACTTCTAACAGCAGATATGGCTGAGCGTGTGCGACCATCTCAGTGAGGTGGACAAGAAATAAGGAAAAGAAACAGCAGGTGGCGCTATACAGATTCCTTTTTTTTTTTTATAACTCGCTGGCTATACATAAATTGTAGCTATACAATAATTTTAATTACATGCAATTACAAAAGATTATTTTTTGTGGCACAGTCCCTTTAAAAGTTGCAGCAGAAAGGTTGCTCTCCCTGAGCTACGATAGGGAGAGAACTGCAGCAAAAGGAATACACTCTCTGAGCTGAGATAGGGAGACAGCTGAAGCAGAAAGAACACATTCCCTCGAGCTGTGACAGGGAGAGAGCTGCATCAGAAAGGACACACCAGCTGTACAGTGACACGGAGAGAGCTGCATCAGAAAGGACACACCAGCTGTACAGTGACACGGAGAGAGCTGCAGCAGAAAGGACACACCAGCTGTACAGTGACACGGAGAGAGCTGCATCAGAAAGGACACACCAGCTGTACAGTGACACGGAGAGAGCTGCATCAGAAAGGACACACCAGCTGTACAGTGACACGGAGAGAGCTGCATCAGAAAGGACACACCAGCTGTACAGTGACACGGAGAGAGCTGCAGCAGAAAGGACACACCAGTGGTACAGTGACACGGAGAGAGCTGCAGCAGAAATGACCCAGCCCCTGAGCTGTGTTTGGGAAAGAGCTGCAACAAAAGGCCAAGACCTCTGAGAAAGGACACCCCATGAGCTGCAGCAGAGAGGACACTCCCTCTTTAGCAATGAATGTGGAGATCTCTGGATCCATGTGAGGTACAGGGCCGGTTCTATCTTTGTTAGAAAGAGATCATCATGTACTGTATGATGTCTGAGAACCCCGTAAAACCCTTATAGTAGATTTACATAACGATGTAGAAATTGAAACCATTCAGGCCCTACTTTATTTCGGATATAACAAGTTTTTATATTCTATTCCAAAAATGAAGACTGGCAAGTGATTAAGGAAAACGGATGGCGCCTTGTAGCAGTGTGGGGCCACGTTAGATGTAAGACGCCTGAAGCATTAGCCATGAAAGCACATCATTATCTGCAATTAATCTAATTGGATCAGACATCAGGTCTTAGAAACCCCAGGCTTCCTGGAAGAGGCAGCCAAATAATACCCATAGGTCGGGCGTCAGCAACGCGTCCTGTCACATTTATTGCTCCATTGCTCTATTTTTTAATTATTAAGTAGCAATTTTTCTCGCTGAAAGTAAACAGATGAGAGGGGAGGCACATGTATAGATGTAGCAGAGCTCAGTTCGTCATTGATCTTCTCTCTCTCCTTTGGGCATTGCCTTTTTATTACAAGGATCTCCCAAAAATTAGAACATGACAGTGTGATCCGCTGTAATCTATGGGACCGGGTGTTCAATTTCCCTGCAATGCTACCACCGGCAAAATGAAGTGCTACACACTGCCCATAGAACTCAATGAGCTGTCCAATCAAAGGAGTTGCCCCATTAAAACAATTTATCCCCATCCACAGGATAGACGCTAATGGGGTCATTTATTAAGACCAGCGCATCCATCGCCAGCCTAAATCTACAACAGCTTCCATGCTGGCGTATATTTAGATCATTTGGTCCGGCCTGCCCCCTTCCCCACCCATGCCATGACCCCTTTTTCAGACCTGACATGAGTGGGAAAAAGTTGCAGATTCTCCCGCAAATCCCCTTTGCCACTAAATTTGCAACAGATATGCGCTAAAAATTGTCCTATATCCCACTTAGGCCTCTTTCACACGGGTGTCATGGATTTGGGCCAGATAAGATGCAGGTGCGTCACAGGAAAACGTGCAATTTTTCTGTGCGAGTGCAAAACATTTGAATGCGTTTTGCGCGCGCGTGAGAAAAATCGGCATGTATGGTACCCAAACCCAAACTTCTTCACAGAAGTTTGGGTTAGGTGTTGTGTAGATTGTATTATTTTCCCTTGTAACATGGTTACAAGGGAAAATAATAGCATTCTGAATACAGAATGCATAGTACAATAGCGCTGGAGGGGTTAAAATAAATAAATAAATAAACTCACTTCATCCACTTGTTCGCGCAGCCCGGCTTCTCTTCTTTCTTCTGGACCTGGGTAAAGGACCTTTGATGCGCTCATCACATGGTCCATCACATGGTCCATCACAGTGGTGATGGATCATGTGATGGGCCATGTGATGAGCGCAGTGACGTCACCACAGGTCCTATACCTCCTGCACAGCAAAGAAGAAGACAGAAGAGAAGCCGGGCTGTGCGAACAAGTGGATGAGGTGAGTTAAATTATTATTTATTTATTTTTTAACCCCTCCAGCCCTATTGTACCAAGCATTCTGTATTCAGAATGCTATTATTTTCCCGTATAACCATGTTATAAGGGAAAATAATAATGATCGGGTCCCCATCCCGATCATCTCTTAGCAACCATGCGTAAAAATTGCACCGCATCCGCACTTGCTTGCGGATGCTTGCGATTTTCACGCAGCCCCATTCACTTCTATGGGGCCTGCGTTGCGTGAAAAACGCACAAAATAGAGCATGCTGCGATTTTCACGCAAAACGCACAAGTGATGCGTGAAAATCACCGCTCATGTGCACAGCCCCATAGAAATGAATGGGTCCGGATTCAGTGCGGGTGTGTGCGGGGTCAGTAAAAGATGCTGTAAATGCGGGTGCAAACTGTGCTATAAACGTGGTGCTGTGGTGGATGGCATTCTTGGTAGGTAAACTGATACACAGCAACGCAACGCTGCTTCATAACCACTTCATCCGGTCATTAAATTGTAATATTCATTTTTTTTTTATTTCTCGTTTTTATTAAATTCATTTATTTATGAAGCCGGGGCTTCTCACCATTGTGAACGGGCTGACCATCTTTGGTTTTTCTTCTTTTTTCTTCTCTTTTTTCCTGGAGAAAAGTCCTTTTTTCTTGCTGCAATAGAAAACAAGAACCCGGCATGACATAAAGGGCAGGAGGAATGAGATCACGTCTGGAAATAGTAAATGAGGGTATAATTCTATTGTAAGACATTAGCAACTGAAAAATGGCACTGCCGGGGGAATTACCAGTCAGGAAATTTGCAGAGCATTATGGGGTCTCCACTTACAGTGAATGACATATTACTTGATATCCATGATTCATAAAAATAGACCCATTCGGTTTGGGAGGTGGTGGCCCTAGAACGTTTATCATTATATACAGCAGTTTTCGGGGCCGGGGGCTGGCACATTTTTCGGTTGAGGCGCACGAACTGCCGGGTGCTCCTCCTGCATAACCCGAGCTAAGATAAATCTCCTCGATAGTGTGACACCACCCTTACGTCAGCATCTACGTACGGTCTTAGAAAAACTTTAACAGCAGCGCTCAGCAAAAGAAGTCAGACCACATTAAAAATGCACATAAAAAAAAAATCTTGCCTTCTTTTTTTGCCCCCGACTAAACACACCAGGGAACTAAAACGAATCATTTGAGATTTTTAGATGTATATAGTAAATAGGCAAGATGTACAATATGTATAAAGAATATAATATTAAGATCTGGTTCATAAAGTACAACACACATTCCATTCCGGAAGAGAAACGGTTACGAGATTTGCTGAGGCCATGTTTGGAAATGTTTGGACTCTTGCTTATACAGCGGCACTGAAAAGATTCAGGACATGTCTGGGAGAAGAGCTGAACCTTGTCCTATTCTGCAGGATGAACTTTAGTTTAAATATCCCAAATCAATAATAACGTTTTTTTGTTTTTGTTCACTTTTTATTGGTTTTACTTTGAAATACATAGTTTTTTTTGTTTTGTTTTTTCACTTTTAGGCCTTATTTACACATCAGTGATTCACGGACGTGTGGTGTCCGTGTTCTCCATACATCAGTGTTTTAGCACAGTCCATGGGTTCTTGGTTTTAGCACGGAAGCATGCCCTATTTTGTCCGTTTACCAATCCATCACGCCCATTATAGTCTATGGGTCTCTGAAAAACATGGACGTAACACCGATGCCATCAGAGATTCATCTGTGTTTCACAGGCCATTAAGAGGAAAATTTATTTTCAGCTGAGTAGTGTCCATGGAACATGAATGGCACATGGAGAGAAAAAAAACGGACACACGGATTCTTCATGAAAATCTTCACGGATGATTCACTAACCATCTTATTACGGATTTCATACCAGACGTGTGAATAAGCCTTAGGGCTAATGCACACGACCGTATGTATTTTGAGGTCCGCAAAAAATACGGATGACGTCCACGTGCATTCCGTATTTTGCGGAACAAAACTGCTGGCCCCTAATAGAGCAGTACTATCCTTGTCCGTAATGCGGACAATAATAGAACATGTTCTCGTTTTTTTTTGTTTGCAGAACGGAAATACGGACATGTTGAAACGGTGAGTAACTTCTGCTTTTTTTGTGGACCTATTGAAATGAATGGTTCTGTATACAGTCCGCAAAAAAAAAAAACTGAACGGACACGGAAAGAAAATACGTTCGTATGCATGATCCCTTACAATGAAGTACGAGACCTTGATTATTGAGGGACAAGTTGCAATTTTTTTAAGCCACCATTCTTGGGTTCTGCCAGTTAAACGCTGTCATGATGAAAATAGGTTTGAAATTTTTTGCATTTTACATGGTTAATAAACAATTTTATGTCACAGGGAAGATCTGAAGGCTATATACTCAAATTGGTGAACCTACAGTAGGAAATCACGATTATGACTTTTGACAAAAAGGTAGCCTTCAAAGGGTTAATGAACACTGAGAGATTTTGGGGACTTTCTAGCTAATAATGAGAAGCTAGTAATTTTCCACAGCTACCATAAAGAGCATATTGTGGAGGGAAAAAGACAGACTTGTTTACCACTAAAACTAGACATACTGACCTTTTGAATCTCTAGCTTAGCTCTGTTATTATGTCTGAAAACCTGTATTCGTGTGGAAAAACTACTGTGTCAATTGTCACTGAGTATCACTGGAGCTCTAATACAAGTCTATGACAGACGGGAGTGGTAACATTGTATTTGTTTGGGCTGTGTTTCTCCACTCCACCCCTCCCACTAGCTGTAAACTATATATAAGGGGAGCAATCAAAGCCTCTGCAGTTAAGGAACAATGTTTGCAGGTTGATGCTCTGCCAGACTACTAGAGTGGCCTGAAGGAGACACTGAGATGGGGATACTCTGCCACAGACCCTGGGCCTCCAGTCTTTGGCCAGGGTACCAGCCTTCTGAGGGAGGGAGAGGGACAGCTAGCTCAGGCCTTTCCTCAGCATCAAACCCTTCTTCTGCCAGGGAGGAGACTGGAGAAGCCTGCCCTATGCCTCGCCTGGATTGTTTTGCACCTGAATTCCTCCAGTAAAGAAGCATGCTGGTTTACTGCAGACCCTGACTCTCTGGACTTATTTACCATTAGGATGCACCATGCCTTACCATCTCTTCCGGAGAGCAGCAACACGTGGTGACACCTCGACGGTGTCCGGGAGACCCAGTGTAGCGTTGGGGCCACCCTAAACCCGGCGACTGCACTACACAATGGATAGAGCTGTGTGGTTCCAGCTCTGACTTCTGGAGCTACTGTAAAAGGGGTGCAGGTTTTCAGACCCCCTCCTGAGGACAGGCCATTTCTTCTAAAATCCTGGAAAACCTCTTTAATCGCAGTCTTTCTCCCTGTCTCCCCATGTCTGATCTGTGCCCCTTGCAATCACTATTCCTATATATAGGTTTATTGTGCTAATAAAAGTTAATCATACTATATGAAATAAAAAAGTGCAACTTTACCCCTTAAAGACAGGGCCCATTTTAGTTTTTGCATTTTCATTTTTTTCCTCCCCACATTTCAAGAGTCATAACTTTTTTTAATCCTGCAGCTGCAGCTTTTTTTGTAGGCAAGTTGTATTTTTTATGGCACCATTTAATTTACCATTTCTTGTATTGGAAAACGGGAAACAAATTCTTTGTGGGTTGAAAAAAAACAAAAAACACAACCTGCAAAACTCCGACTGCTTGTCCCATGGACCATAACAGGTACTATTGTGGTCTATGAGATTCTGAGACACTACCTGCTGAGCTGTGTCTCGCTTTACAGGTAGTTAACCATGACAGAAAACCTTCAGAAAGCCCCAGGCTGTCATGGTAACTAATAGGAGCCCCGTATTTTCACAGGGGCTCCGATAAGAAGGCAATGGGAGCCCCCTCTCTCTGCCTAACCCCACAGATGCCGCAATCACTGTTGAACGCGACATCTGAGGGTTTAAATGACCGGGTTCGGCGTCATCGCCGATCCCAGTCATTACAGCCGGGTGCCGGCATCTGCAACATATGGAGCAGGTCTCAGCACAGCAGCCCGCTCCATACTTCCTCCTAACATACATGTACGTGATTATGCGTTAAGGGGTTAATATACTTTGTGTTTTTATCTCTCATCACTTTATTGTTTACCTCTAGAATGCTGCATACAATTTTAATACAATGATTAAAGTGATTGGGCGTCCACGATCAACTGAATGAGGGGTTCGTGGTGCTCCAGCCAACACTATGCCCCCTCATTGTTTAGCTTCATTCAGGCTAGGCCATCAATATTACACTGCCACCCCCAAAAAATGTCCCGGAGACCCCGTTAGGCCTCATGCATGTGAACATATTTTCTTTCAGTGTGCTACCCGACCCATACAGTTCAATGGGGCGATGCACAAATCCGTTTTTTTTTACAAATCATTGAGAATTTCACCAACGTCCTATTCTCTTCTGTTGTGGATGAGAATAGCCCTGTCTTTCTGGAATGCACACAGAAGCATCCATACGTGCATCAGATACGGCTGTGTGCAATGACGCCATAAAGAAATCTCAATCTACCCGATGTCGCTCTGGCAGGGAACCATTATACTTTGTCATGTACGTTTTTTCTCACTACCCAGTCTGTGATCTCTGTTTTTCCCACCGCAACAATCAAACCCCCAGTGATTCAGGATGAAGGCTTTATTTCTGATAAGAGTCACATCCGTGAGCGACCGGAAGACCGCATGTGGCAGAGAAGAAAGACATTGATTTCTAGCAAATATTTCTTCCTCCTCCCTGCTAGCTTTCCCTGTTTAAAGGGAAACTTCCTTCATAAAGGGATATTTAAAAAAAACCCTCAGTATTCATAGAAAACAATTTTATATAAAGAATTTTTGGCAGCACTATACCATTAAAGGGGTTATCCAATCCCTATAATGACCCCCAGAATGCCCGGACCCCTCCTCTAGAGCATACTTACCGGATCCCCGACACCCGCAGTCCCTCCGGATCCCTGCACGGCCGCCGCTGAATCTCCCCGTCACCCATGAAGCTACGGAGGCTCGTCCCCTTCACGTCCTGCTATTGACTGCTCCCCGAGTCGCCGGATGTTTTGATCCATGCAGCGGCGGCCGTGCAGGGATCCAGGTGCTGGAGAGCAGGCGAGTATGCTCTAGAGGAGGGGCCTGACCATTCTGGGGGTCATAAGGATTGGATAACCCCTTTAAATATATTAAATACAGAATATTGTCCTTCTGTAACAGTCAGCATGCAGAAATAAAACTCCTATATAGACAGGTGATCCATGGTCAGTTTACCGCTGCTGTGAGGGAAAAATGCAATCTGTAAGGTAATCCTCGTGATAATAGTAGGTGTAGAATTAGGATAACAGTAGAACAGCTCAATAATTCTCATTATCAGCCTAGATAAAGATGTCCACAGAAGAGCATTGCATTGATTAGTGTAGTATGTGATGCTCTAATAGAGTCACTACAAGGGGAGCGCTCTCTGGCCAGAGTGATGGTCTGACTGGGAGAGTTAGGCGAGACTGTCTGCCATGTTCAAGATAGGAAAACGACTATAAAGAAAATCCAGAAAACCACTCGTTTTTTGGGGGAAATAAATACATAGAATATTCACATATAGGTTTTGATGGTACTGTCACTTTATGGCCTCATGCACACGACCGCTGTGTGCATCCTTGGCCGTTGTGCCGTTTTCCGCTTTTTTTCGCTGACCCGTTGACTTTCAATGGGTCCGTGGAAAAATCGGAAAATGCACCGTTTGGCAGCCGCATCCGTGATCCGTGTTTCCTGGCCGTGAAAAAAATAGGACCTGTCCTATTTTTATCACGGCCAACAGTTCACGGACCCATTCAAGTCAATGGGTCCGTGAAAAATCACGGATGCACACAAGATTGTCATCCGCGTCCGTGTCCATGATCCGTGTCCGTTTTTTACTATCATTTCAATGGCAAACTTTACTTAGTTTTTTTTTTTTCATTTTTCATGTCCGTGGATCCTCCAAAAATCAAGGAAGACCCACGGCCGAAAAAACAGTCACAGATCACGGACCTACGGACCCCGTTTTTGCGGACCTAAAAAAAAAACGGTCGTGTGCATAAGGCCTAAAGATGTCGGATCCCTTTAATAATGCATTTTTATACGTTTGCCACATCCACACCCCCTGCAATGTGGCTGTGATAAAATGGGACAGTGAAATCCTATTTCAATCACATGCTGCAGACCCGGCCATTACTGCCACGATACACTTGGCACATTGCAAGCCCTGCACCTATGAAGTCCTATGAAAAACTTCCAGAAAAGCATCAAAAATGTAAAAAACGTTTTCTAATATCTTAAATCCATGCTGAGATATGACGACTTGAAGTTACAAACCCAAAGCCTGAGGCTGCACTACTGAGAGACCCTGATGACAACATGTCACCTTCTGATTTCTGTCACATGCAATGTTGTCACCGAGACCTTGTATGTATGAAAAAGACTAAATACAACAATACCCCACATATAGACTGTAGATAAATGCCCCCACTCCAGACATATCGCCCTATTTCAACATGTGATAATCTCAGGATCTCTCAGTAGTGCAGCCTCAGGCATTGGGCTTGTAACTTCCAGTCATCATATCTCAGCTTCAAATTTATATACATTTTTATTTATTCTTTTTATATTTTTAACCAAGGGAGTTTTTTTTTTTCCTTCTTCTGGTAGCACTCCCTTAGGCCCCTTTCACACGGGCGAGTTTTCCGCGCGGATGCGATGCGTGAGGTGAACGCATTGCACCCGCACTGAATCCCGACCCATTCACTTCAATGGGGCTGCGCAGATGAGCAGTGATTTTCACTCATCACTTGTGCGTTGTGTGAAAATCGCAGCATGCTCTATATTCTGTGTATTTCACGCAACGCAGGCCCATAGAAATGAATGGGGCCTGCGTGAAAATCGCAAGTAAGTGCGGATGCGGTGCCATTTTCACGCATGGTTGCTAGGAGATTATAGGGATGAGCAACCCCATTGAAGTGTATTCACTGTATGGTTATAAGGGAAAATAATAGCATTCTTAATACAGAATGCTTAGTAAAATAGGGCTGGAGGGGTTAAAAAAATTAAATAAAAAATTTACTCACCTCATCCACTTGATCGCGCAGCCGGCATCGCCTTCTTTCCGGACCTGCAAAAGGACCTTTGATGATGTAATGTGAGTGAGTGAGCGCGGTGACGTCAGCGCAGGTCCTTCTATCTTCATTCAGCAGGACCTGCGCTGACGTCACCACGTGGTGAGCGCGATTACGTCATCAAAGGTCCTTCTGCAGGTCCTGAAAGAAGAAGCAAGAAGACGATGCCGAGTGCGCGATCAAGTGGATGAGGTGAGTTCATTTTTTTTATTTTTTAACCCCTCCAGCGCTATTGTACTATGCATTCAGTATTCAGAATGCTATTATTTTCCCTTATAACCATGTTATAATGGAAAATAATAAAATCCACAGAACACCCAAACCCGAACTTCAGTGAAGAAGTCCGGGTTTGGGTCTGGGTACCACATTCTGTTTTTTCTCACGCGCGTGCAAAACGCATTTGCACTCGCGCGGAAAATACTGAACATCGGAACGCATTCGCAGACAAAACTGACTGAAATTGCGTGCCTACTGGCACGGGTTTCCCGCAATGCACCCTGAACGCATCCGGCCCTCACCGTGTGAAGGAGGCCTTAACATCAATACAGGAAATTCCGGCCTGGGGCCGCATGCTGTGTTTGTCTGATCTGTAACAATGTAGGTGTGCACAACAGCTCAATACATGTCCAAGGACTGAAAATTAACCCCTTTTAAAATGTTTTTTTTTCTGGTTTTAGGTTAAAGGGATCTTCCTGGAGTACAATACCGATAGCCTATTCTCAGGATAGGTCATCAATATCTGATCACTGGGGGTCTGACTCCCGCAACGCTCTGGTGAGCACTGCCACCTACTCTCAGCTCACCAAGCACAGCGCCGTCCATTGTATAGTGGCTCTGCTGGGTATTGCAGCCCAGGCCCATTCACTTGAATGCACCTAGGCCATGGGGGCTGATGAACGTGACGAAAGAAGAGGCTGCTGTGGCCAGCTGATCGGCGTGGGTGCTGGGAGCTGGATCCGCCCGGTCAGATCTTAAAGACCTTTCCTGAGGATAGGCCATCAATAGTCTACTCCTGGAAACCCCCTTTAATAACATCTAATCACTGTACAAATAATCAGGTGTAAAACTGGGTTGGATTTGCCTTGGGCAGATCTACTATGGATTTTTAAGGCCCCTTGCAGACGAGCGTGTGTCACGCTGCTCCCGGCCTGACCTCCCAGCACTGACGGGGGTCACTGACATAATGCTGTTAGTGTCATCTAATACATTCCAGAACTGTAAGGCCTCTTGCATACAAACGTTTTTTTTTTCCCATTTCTGTTCCGTTTTTTTTGCGTTCCATATACGGAACCATTTATTTTAGTTGGATCTGCAAAAAAAACAGAAGGTACTCCGTATGCATTCCGTTTCCGTTTTTCCGTTCTGTTCAAAGATAAAAAATGTCCTATTATTGTCCGCATTACGGACAAGGATAGGACTGTTCTATCAGGGGCCAGCTGTTCCATTCCGCAAAAAAACTAAATGCACACGGATGTCATCCATATTTTTGGTGGACCGCAAAATACTGAAAAAGCCATACAGTCGTGTGCAAGAGGCCTAAGGCCTCTTTCACACGACCGTTTTTTTTTTCCGTTTTGCGGGCCATTTTTTGCGTTCCGTATACGGTCCGTATACGGAACCATTCATTTCACTGGTTCCGCAAAAAAACGGAATGTGTTCCGTATGCATTCCGTTTCCATATTTCTGTTTTTCCGTTCCGTTGAAAGATAGAACATGTCCTATATTTGGCCGCAAATCACGTTCCGTGGCTCCATTAAAGTCTATGGGTCCGCAAAAAAAACGGAATGCATACCGAAATGCATCCGTATGTCTTCCGTATCCGTTCCGTTTTTTGCGGAACCATCTATTGAAAATGTTATGCCCAGCCCAATTTTTTATATGAAATTACTGTATACTGTATTTGCCATACGGAAAAACGGAACGGAACAACGGAACGGAAACGGAACCACAACGGAAGCAAAAAACAGAACAACGGATCCGTGAAAAACGGACCGCAAAACAATGAAATGGACATACTGTCGTGTGAAAGAGGCCTAAGGGTTACATAGCATCATAAATCAATATAATGCTATGTGACCCCCGTCAGGCCGGGAAACATGCGCTCGGCTGCAAGGGGCCTAAGAGAATCTGCAGCAGTAACCCAAGGCGGATCCCTGGCGTGGATATGCAAACGGACCCCTCACCATAGTAATACATACTCGTTCGGGCCGAGGCCCCCAAAATGAGCTCCAGAGCATTGGCATAACTAGAAATGACTGGGCCCCACAGCAAACTTTTAAACAGGCCCCCCCAGCAACTTCTTCGCAACTCCGACTCCAGTGACTAGTGAAGATCACTTTCTCAGAATAGTAGGTCCGGCCGTGTGTCCAGCCATTTCCTCCTGTGTCACTGCATATAATGTCATTGGAGGGGGCCCTGACAATAAAATCTTTTAGTCCACCTCCTGGGTGGGCCCCTTCTGAGTTCGGGCCCCAAGGCAGCCGCTTCCCCTATAGCTACGCCCCTGCTCCAGAGAGCCGAGCCCTGTACTCGCTATCAGTAGAACTCCCATAGAGATGAATGGAGTGGCAATTTGCATGGTTGACTTGCTGCTTCATTCAACATGCGGCCATATAGATAGACGACGAGCCGTCTATCTATATGGCCGCATGTTGCCCCGTGGTCATTAATATGTCACCGTGCAATCAGCTCGGCTCTGTAATGTTACTTTGGCAGCAGAAAAGCAAACATTTAGCGCTGGAGAAAGCGAATAAAAACCGCACCGTACGTTGTTTGCTCTGCAATAAAATAATGATCATGTTCTGTCAAAAAACACCTTGAACATCGAGGCCTTGAAAGTGTGAACGCCCTCGCAGGTTCCATGCCTGTGATTATGTGACCATGAACATGGAGGCAGTCGGAAAAAAAACATGTCCTCCCTGGGAAGACAACCTTCATCTTCACCAAATACTGAGAAGTGATGTAATGTTCCAAGGAGCTGAAGGTCTGAGAACTGCCATGGAATTAAAGGGGTATTCCAGGATTTTACCATTCGCGGGCTATCCTAAGAATAAGGTATCAATATCTGATCGTTGGGGGTCCAGCACCCTGCACAACGATAGGCTGTTCTGCACTGCTCCCACTGAGGTGCATGGGAGCAGTGCTGCAGTAACCAGCTCTGTCCACTACACAATGGAGGGAGCTGTGGAGTTACTGGGAAACAGCTGATTGTGCCAGATCCCCACCAGATACTGATGCGTTACCCTGCCAGCAATAGTAATATCCTGAAATGCCCCTTTAAGGTGGCATACTCTTCAAATAGGTTACAGTTATTCCTCCCGACACCTCCTCCACCATAGAAATGCATGCTCGTTTGGGCCGAGTGTGCATGTGTTCTTCAAGGGGAGAGGGAATTAAGCCACTGCCAGTGATAACACATGGATTGGGCATGTTAAAGAGGACCTCTCCTAACACGTCTGTTTTAGTAACTACGTGCATTCCTCATGTAATAACCATTCTGGAGAGACCCTATTCTTATGACTCCATTCCTCCATTATTTCTGCAAAAAGTTTACAAATAAAATGGCAGCAGTCTGCAGTAAAAGGTCCTGCTGGGTATTACCAGTATCGGGTGTGTCTGACACTATCCAATCAGTGCTGCTCTTGTCAGACTGTACAAGGACACACCCCCAACTGGTAACACCCATCTGTACCATTAATGCAAGCTGCTGGCAAATCCTTCATAACTTCTAGTAGAAATAATAGAGAAATGGTACATCATAGAGTCATAAGACTAGAGGCTCCAGAATAGTTATTACATGGGGAATGCAAGTAGTGACTACAATAGGCATGTCTGGGGCGTGTCCTCTTTAAAATACAACACGTCTGACCCTTTACCCCCATAACAGCAGATTAGATGATCATCCAGTTGTGCCAAAATCATCAGCTATCATCTGCAGTGTATGACGAGCTTAGGACAGTGACTTTTTACCATATAGAACATGCGACGCAGACGAAAAGCGAAAGCGTCACCATGGACCTGCCTTGGGACAAAGTGAAGCTGAAATCCGGCTGCTATGGGTAACTTCTCATTTTTATACATAAAGCTGAACTATAAGGAGGGTAAATAGGGGCATTGCCGAGGCTCCAACCATTTTTGGCCTTGAGCCCCCCCCCCCCCGGACACTTATAGCAGCAATTGTTACTAATATTTATTACTGAGGGTCAAGGTTTCCCCTCCCCTGCCTGCACCTTGTTCCAGCAAGCATATTTATTGCCATGGTAGGAGGAGATAAGCAGCTGCCATAGACTTCTGCTTATCTCTTCGACGAACAAAGGATCGGGCATGTCAAAGCCTAACACGCAAATCCGTGTTCAAGCCAACAGCCGACAACATGGGGCGGTGGGGGGCGCCTAACACACATCAGATCTATCGTCACTCAATTACCCAGGCTGATGCAAAGTGAACAAGGGAGGAATGATCGCTATAGAAGTCCTTCCTCCCTCGTTCAGCCATGTAAGGGCTCATTCACACGACCATATAGTCGTCATGCCCATGTTGTGGACCACAAATTAGCGATCCGCAAAACATAGGCACCGGCCGTTTGAACTCCATGCTGCAGTGCGGATGCACTGACTTGAATGGGTCCGCGATCCGCAAGATATGGCAAAAGATAGCACATATCCTATCTTTTGCGGTGCGGAAGCCCGGATCCGAAAGCCCGCGAGGGGCTTCTGAGTGTTTCCACAGGCTACTGATCCGTGCTTTATCTTACCAATCGTGGAGCCATTCAAGTCAATGGGTCCGCACTGCAGCGCGGAGTTCATATGGCTGGTGTCTGTGTATTGTGGACCCGCTGTTTGCGGGCACTGTGGCCATAAGGTGGCGTGAATGGACCGTTAGCTTTTGGTAACACATCCCGGATCACATATGGAGATGTGCCGCCGGGGCCCTAACTTACCTCACATTATATGACCCTTGACTGAAAATGGGACCCCACCAGTTTTTTCTGGCCTTGGAATTAGCTTTAGTAGTGAAGTCATCTGATTTTCTATTAAAAACAAGATAGCCGCCCCTGACTTAGGGCTCATGCACACGACCGTATCCAGTCCGCAAAAAAATGATCCGCAAAAAATATGGATGACATCCGTGTGCATTCCGTATTTTGCAGAACGGAACAGCTGGCCCCTAATAGAACAGTCCTATCCTTGTCTGTAATGTGGACAATAATAGGACATGTTCTATTTTTTTGCGGAATGGAAATACGGACATATGTAAACGGAATGCACACGGAGTAACTTCTGTTTTTTTTTTTGTGGACCCATTGAAGTGAATGGTTTCGCATACATCTGCAAAAAAAAAAAACGGAATGTACATGGAAAGAAAATACATTTGTGTGCATGAGTCCTTAGGCACTTTCCAGCAGTCCCGGGACAATTCTGTGAAAGCGAGAGGATTTATTCAAGCCCTGCTGCACTTGTCGACATTTCTGTGAACTTTGGGGGGAATTTATTGGTGGTCAATGGGGGTGAGGATTATAAGTAGCGAGGGGCTCCGTGCCACCAGATGAATGGACCGGCAGGTCATCATGCATGTGTGGCGGTGTGGATGTGGCTGCTCCCAACAGAAGGGGATGTAAAAATCACATCACAGGATTAGTATTCTGAAAATGTCCCTGCTACCAAAACCACTCTACCTCCTACAGACCATCCCCCTTCGTATTCCGTCCACTTTCTGGTCCCAAATTCGCCAGTGTTTCACACAGTTCGTGTGGTCACCTGGTAAACCACGAATAAAATGGGAAACAATGACCCGTTCCAAGGAGACGGGGGGGGGGTCTTCCGGACTGTTGATTATACTACCACGCCACCACCTATGCCCGGCTGTTGGACTTGGCTCGCACTGACATTTCCCGGTCCTGGGTCCATATTGCCCGAGACTCCTCTCCCTGCTCTATAGCAATCCTTCCGTGGCTATTTGGCGTACCTCGCCCCACTCCCTCTATGCTATCCTTTACAGTCCACCACACATTCGCAACCTTGGCGTCCATTAGTCGACACGCCTCCCTAATTTACCCTAAGGGCCCCTTGGTTCCAATAACAGACCACCCTCGCTTTCCTCCGGGACATTCGTCCCAGCCCTTTCTCCAGGGCACGAGGACTTGCCCGTTAAGATTCCCTCAAGTCCTTTCTGGGTCCTCGCTGAAACCCCTATCCCAACTGCTGGGGACCCCTACCCCATCAACTCGTAACTCTTTTGAGTACCATTTCCATTCCGCCATATGTAAGACCCACGCACTGACCCGATCTCTCACAACATTGGAACAGTTGTGTATTCACCCCTCAGCGGTCTTCAGACCAATATTGACTATACACAAACTGCTGATCCAGCGATGCTCCTCGCGCCCACCTCCGTTCTGTCAGGCCTGGGAACAGGACATACCGTAGGTACTCGTCCTACCCCATCTCAATGCACTGATTTCTACCAAGGCTCAAGAAACGAGCTACACAATTCTATCCAGATGGTACAGAGTACCCGCATTGCTTCATAAATGGTTCAGACAGATGCTGGAGATGTCAGACGGAGGAGGGCACGATGATCCACATCTGGTGGCATTGTACTACTCTGCGTCCCTTTTGGAATTCTGTACATAAGACAATTAGAGAAGTAACAGGCATCCCTATCCAGACCACACCTGAAGACCTCCTGTGGTTCGTTCTTGACCTGAATGTCCCTGCCTATAAGAATTCACTCTGAAATATATGATCCAAGCGGCAGAGGCAGTAATACCACGACGCTGGAAATGTACCTCCCCTCCTTCGAAGAGTGGTTTGAGGAGATATCAGAGAATGGAGGATCTAATTAGCGTGACACCTCTAGACGCTTCAAGATATCTGAGGACTTGGGGTCCGTGGGACACATTCCGTTCCTCAGAAACCTTCCGACACATACAAATGTGATCTCCACATATCTAGCTAGTGTTCCCCTCTTACCCTCCCTTCTCCCCCCCACCTCCCACCGTCTAATGTCTTCTTCTCTGTGTCTTCTTTTGAATGTATATTTTTTGTATTGTTCCATTGATGGTTTCCACGCTGTAGAGTGAATTATTATATTGAGCGCTAGTTGCTTCATGTGCTCCAAACCACTGCATGAACACGTGGTTGTATCAAATGATACTGTAAGAGAATGTTGTACTGAAACATTCAAAAACTTCAATAAAACGTTAAATGAGAAAAAATCACATCGCTTCCCTCCACTTTTGGGTTTTGGATGAAGACACCTGGGGTTACTAGGATGAGCCATAATATCTGTCTAAAGTGCTCCGACTATATTAGGGAATTGCATGACAAGCATTTTCCTAATGTACTGTTATGTCTGTACATTGCTCTTTTTTTTTTACATAGTTTATAATAATAAACTGCAAAATATATCCAGTTCCACGTAGGCCCTGGTGGCAGCTCCTGTCCGGTCACGGTATACAGGCTACTAGAAACACCACCTGCATTCTGCGGACAGCACCTACTGCATTCTGCAGCATAATACAGGACCACTACCAGCATTTTCATCCTGCAGAGATTTTCTTTTATTTATTTTTTATCAGATAATTTGTATTAACAGTTTTTGAATTTACAAACATAAAAAAGAAAAAAAGAAAAAACCCTTCATAAGATATAGGGTTGGGTATACACAGTCCGGTTGGTCATTCAGTTATCAAGACATTTTCATAAATGGCAACCAGCTTACAATAATAAAGGCACAGTATATGGAGGAGACATAGCGCTTCAATTGTGGCACAAACGAATATAGAATAAACCACCCCTAACCCTCCCCTCCAGTGACGAGACGGGCACTAATATAGGTGCAATGTACCATGGCACCGAGGAAGACAAAGCCGACACTCCAATTATAAGCCCATGCCCTACCCTTACCATGATGAGCTCATCCTGCAGAGATTTTCAACGCAGAGAGGGGGCGGATTTTGAACTCTACGGCATGGTCAACTGTTTGTCGGTGCAGATTTCACCTTTTGCATTGATCTGGTGCAAATCTGCATCAAAATCCACAATTAAAATCTGCACATCACATGGATTTTGGTGAAAAACACACAAAAATCGCCATAATCTACACTGCCATGGACATGTACTTTAGGCCTCATGCACACGACCGTTGTTTTATTCCGTGTCCGTTGCGCCGTTTTTCATGATTTTCTGCGGACCCATTGATTTTCAATGGGTCCGTTGAAAACTCCTCTAATGCACCGTTTGCCATTCGCTTCCGTGGTTCCAGTCCGTCCCAAAAATATAACCTGTCCTATTATTTTTGTGGAAAACGGTTCGCGGACCCATTCAAGTCAATGGGACTGCTAAAAAACGCGGAGGCACACAAGATTGTCATCCGCGTCCGTTTTTTCCTATTATTTGCATGGCAAAACTGTCTTAGACTTTTTTTTACATTCCTTTATGTCTGGTGGTCCTCCGAAAATAAAGGAAAACACACGGAAACAAAAACGGAAACGGATCATGGAACAACGGAACCCCATTTTGCGGAACGGAACACAACAACGGTCGTGTGCATCAGGCCTTAGGCTACATGCACACAATCGTATGTGTTTTGTGGTCCGCAAAAAAAACGGATGATATCCTTTTTTTTGCGGATCCATTGTAACAATGCCTATCCTTGTCTGCAAAACGGACAAGAATAGGACATGTTCTATTTATTTTTAACGGGGCTACGGAAGGGACATACTGATGCGGACTGCACACGGTGTGTTGTCCGCATTTTTAGCGGACCCATTGAAATGAATGGGTCCGCATCCTATCCGCATCCTATCTGCAAAAGAAACGGAACGGGCGCGGAAACAAAATGCGTTGGTGTGCATGTAGCCTTAGGCTACATGCACACGACCGTATGTGTTTTGCGGTCCGCAAATTGCGTATCTGCCCCCCAAAAAAAACGGATGACATTCGTATGCCATCCGTTTTTTTTGCAAATCCATTGTAACAATGCCTAAAACGGACAAGAATAGGACGTAGCGGGGCTACGGAACAGACATACTGATCAGGACAGCACACCGCATTTTTTGCAGACCCTATGAAATGAATGGGTCCGTATCCTATCCGCAAAAAAAATGGAACGGGCACGGAAACAAAATACGTTTGTGTGCATGTAGACTTACTCTGACAGTATGTTGAACCTTGGTTCTCCCACAGCAAAATACACGTCTTACATAAGGATCTTGCAGGCTATAGATTCTCTCCGCATCTCATCGAGGGTTAAAAATCTGCAGTATGCTAGGAATTAGGCTAGGGCTACATGGCGACGTGTGTCGCGTGACATTTATTGTAATGACGCTTGTGGTGTTGCTCTGTGACATACGACATGCTGCGACACGACAGTCGCAAAAAAATCAATCCCATTTGGATTTTTGTGAGACTGTCGTGTCGCAGTCGCAGCATGTCGCAGGGCGACACCATAGACTATCATTACAAAATATGTCACGTGACACATGTCGCCATGTAGTTGTACACTTTTTGTCGTTGTGTAGCCCTAGCCTTAGAAAACCTGTAGCATGTACTGTACGTACGACCAGACGGCGCGGTTGTGGTGCAGGTAGGAACCGCAGCATCTTGTTTTCCAATAGAAGTCAATGGAGAAACAGGTTTCCGAGACAGACCTGACACTTTCCAAACTGTGATGACTGAGCCTGTTGTACCTGCGGCTGACACACGTACCTGCGGCTGACTGAACGTAAAACAAGCCCAACCGCTTGCGGCTGCTGACCGCGTTGGCCATAGAGTTGAGTAGCCGCTTGCGCTATATATTTAACCTATTTTACCACATGGGTCACTATTTGAAGTTAATCCGAATGCTAGAGAACCACGAAAATTCACAACAGTTCAAACAACAGTCCATAAACGATCACGGACAAAAAAAACCGCACCCTGATCCGTGCAGTCGGCCGCATGCATTCCCATAATGGTGTGGTCGTACCCTAATTCGCAATGCAAATCTGCAGCGTGCGAATTCATTTAATATATCCTTAGGGCACTTTCACACTAGTGTTTTTGTTTTCCGGTATTCAGTTCCGTCCTAGGGGCTCTATACAGGAAAAAACGGATCAGTTCTATCCTAATGCCTCCTGAATGGAGAGAAATCAGTTCAGTCCCTCTTACGTTTTTTGGACGGAGGAAATACCGCAGCATGCTGGAGTTTTCTCTCCGGCCAAAACTCCTGAACACTTGCCGGAACGCCGCATTACTTTACATTGAAGTGTCTTAGTGCCAGATCTGGCATTAAGTGTTCCGGCAAAACGGCTCCGGCATGCGCAGACCTTTAAAAATGTAAAAAAAATTAACACCGGATCCGTTTTTCCGGATGACACAGGAGAGACGGATCCGGTATTTCAATGCATTTGTCAGACTGATCTGCATCCGGATCGTCTGACAAATGCCATCAGTTTGTGTCCGGATTGCCGTATACGGCGGGCAGTTCCGGTGACGTAACTGCCTGCCGGAATCCTCTGCCGCGAGTGTGAAAGTAGCCTTTCTCCGCGACCTCCAGTTTACAAGTCATCTGTGTATTATAAAAGTCACCTTTTCGGTGGGCTGGGGTCTACGACGTCCACTTGAACTTCTCCGAGCCCATTAGCTTGGCTTTTATCCTCCATCCCATTGGATACTCTTTTCTGGTCGCTTTCCATATTTAATTACTGAAAAGAATAAAGTTAGAATTATATCAAAAGCGAATAAACAATAGAATATACAATAAAAAATACCAAGAATATTATTACAATATTAGGAAAAACAAGAGCATATATCATTTCAGTCAGCACTATGTCAATGTATATAGAAATCTAAAAGCTACAATATATCAGGTAAACATACAAGTAAATATATACGTTTCTACAATGAATACCATTAGCACAGAACCAGAGACGACGTTCCATGTCACCGGTAAAAGAGAAGCAAATGGAAAGAAACATGAATTGTACATACACTGAGCTATGGTTATACAGATGTAGCAGAGCCGAATCGGTTGTTTAGGTTTTTCAGCCTACTTTGCGGGTACACTGCTGTCCTAGGTAAAGCCACAGCACAATAGGACATGACGACAAACTCTTCTCGACTCTATCTGCTATTTTTACACTTACCTTTCTAGTTTCTCCAGCTTAGGATGTAAAGATAGGTCCACAGGCGGCTGTACAGTCCTGATATTACAACGTGGAGGAGGACTGAGCAAATAGAGGCAGAAAGTACAGAGCTAACGGAGAAAATGTGCTCGGTCCCTCCTCCGTGAAGCCAATAAATGACACTTACTGTCCTGATATGGCCCGTTTGGGGCGTGCCCCGGTTGCTGCTCCTCCTCACTGCACTGGTTGTTAATATCTCATGCATCCTGTCCTCCATTACAAATACAGTGCAGCAGTCACCGCAGCCCCCCCCCCCCCCCCCTGCTTCCTTCAGACGCTAGTGTATGAGCAAGCTCTGGTTGATGACATCATCGCACAGGCCGCCTCCAGGTCATCGAGGGCCTTTTGTAACCTTCAGTATATTCACAGATACTAAATGTTATTCTGATTTTAGCAAATACTTTTAAAAAATATATATTTTGCATCATTCCTCGCTGTTTTCAAGATCTCTGCTTGCTGTCAGTGACTATTTCCAGTGGAAGGAATTAAGGGGGCAGTGATCCCCAGCTGTAGGGATCAGTGAGGGGTCCCAGCAGATTGGGGGTCTGATGAACATACATTCTGTGCCTGGTTATGTACACACGACCACAAAACACGGATCTGCAAAAAATACGGATGACGCCCATGGGCATTCCGTATTTTGCGGAATGGAACAGCTTGCCCCTAATCCATTATTACATACCGTAGTTGTCAACAGTCACAATTTGCAGAGACTGTTATAATTTTTCAGAATTTCGGCTGTCCCATGGCCAAGATTGGTGGGTCTTATGTCACCTGGCAGTCCTGGCTCGTTTGGGCGTTTTCAGGGGTGGATTTTTCCATCACATTATACACTGCTCGTTTCCAGGGATTACGACCTCATGGCAATTCAGCAGTGGTGGTCGTGCTTTCACAATGGCCGGGACCGTGGGAGTGTGCATAGGCTGGTGCTTTTTCCTATAGAGTGCAAGCACGACCACCGTTGCTGGATTGTAGGGTGGTCGTAACCATGGAGTGGTTTAAACCACTAGCAGTGTTTAAAGTGATGGGAAAATGAATCAAGCCAGCAAAAGAGGCAATATGGACAATAACAATACATTAGTAAGTGCCTTGTATTCACTTTCTCTACATAAATGAAATTTACTGAGGTGCGACATCCCCTTTAAAGGGGTTTTCCGAGACTTCTACTGATGACCAATTCTCTGGATAGATGATTAGTATCTGATCGGTGGGTGTACGATACTGGGGACCCCCACCAATCAGCTGTTTGAGAAGGCCCAGGCGCCCTCATTAGCCCAGCAGCCTTCTCACAGCTTTGCCTAGGCTATGTGAAGTCAGGTTCATGGCCTAGGCACAGCTCAGCCCAATTCAAGCACAGCCTCTATCAAATGGACAGCACGGGGAGAGGGCCACGGTGCTACTACGAGTGCCGGTGCCTTTTCATTAGCTGTGGTACAAACGCTGTTTTTCTTTTGTTGATCCGAGGCTCCCTTCCTGAGTTATGATACTTTTTCTTAATATGCAAATTAGGGATTTGGTGCAATGAGGGCATCACCTTTGCTCTTGTACCACCCAAGCCCCGCTCCTTTCTGTGGCCAACCCCACCATGGCTGCTTTGCCACTGCCTGGCCCTGTCAATTAAAGCAACGAGGGAAGGGCTGGCCACAGAAAAGAATGGAGCTTGGGTGCAACAAGAGCAACGATGACACCCTCAGTGCACTAAACACCTACTATGCATTTTTATATAGCGTCATAACTCTGGTACGGAGTCTCAGATCAACAAAAGAAAAACAGTGTTTTGAGGACAGGCCAACAATATGAACATCCCAGAAAATCCCTTTACAACAGATTCCAGACCACCCAAATAAAAACAGACCCCCCCCCCCCCCCAAAAAAAAAAAAATTTAAATACAGACCCACACGAGACTCTGTAAACAAATACAGACCCTAGACCGGACCCCTAAATACAGATCACAAGCACACACAGCAGGTCACACTATGCAGAGCCGTCGTCTTGCTTTAGGACCCGCACAGATATGGTCATGTGACCTCAGCTGTGCAGGTCCTTCTACAGCAACAGGTCCTGTACACATTTGTATTAAGGGGATGATTGTACATAATCTACGTTCTGGTGGAGGCCTCTATTCCCTCATTACTGGTGGCTCCGGGGCTCAGGTCCGGGTGTCCTCCCTTTAATTCGGCTCTGAATCTAGTTAATAACAACGTTATAGTATCATATATTAAATTGTCTCAGTGCTGTATCCCCTTCATTCTAAGTATTGGTGGGGGTCCTGGAGGTCGGACCCCCCCCCCCCCCCGGTAGAATATCCTACAGATATGACATGACTTCAGAAGATTGGAAAACCCCTAAATGAGTATCAAGGCGCGAAGTGACAACCTCCTGTTTTCTGCAATCACAAGAAATAACAGGTTAAACCAGTGGCTCCGTATACAGTGCACACAGCACGGGACGGCACAGATGATTGATCGGAAGTACGGTACACCTCCCTACAGACCGGACAGTCTACCGTAATCTACTGTACCATAATAACACTGTGTATTATATCACACTCCTCATACTGTTAATAAAACAGACAATGTATCATTTCATTTCGAGGGCAGATCTGACCCCTAGAAGGATGAGACGGAATATTGCTGTGATCATAATAGACAGGACTATTCTATGTGCTGGAGATATGGCCCAAATCACAGACACTAGACGACAGATGGATACATAGGCATAGGCAGACAGAAAGATAGATAGATAGATAGATAAAGATATAGACAGACAGAAAGATGGATAGATAGATAGATAGATAAAGATATAGACAGACAGATAATAGATAGATTATAGATAATAGATAGATAGAAGATAAATAGATAATGGATAGATAGATAGATAAATAGATAATGGATAGATAGATGGATAGATAGATAGATAATAGATAGATAGATAGATAGATAAATAGATAATAGATAGATAGATGGATAGATAGATGATGCAAGATTTTCATGCAGACAGTAATACTATGTACATAATTTGCTTCCATAACTATTGTGAAATCCATATTCGGGTTACGCTGCCGGCATGTGACTGATTACACCGTATACTATGAACCTCCCACCTGAAGAAGGCTGTGCGCCTGTTACATTGATTTACATGTGATTCATGGTTGAGTCAGGATTTTACCAAAAAGGAAGAGGAATAGCTCACGGATGGAAGAACCACGCAACTTTGTGAAATATCTTTCTACAGTAAATCTTATCACCGGTGGTTGTAGATGACAATAATGTGGCCAAGTTTTGGTTTCCGCATTATGACCTTCAGGGACAGACTGGGAACTGAAAGGGGTTGTGCCAAGTTTCTTAGTTATTCCCTATCCACAGGATAGAAGATTGCTGGGGGTCCGACCACTGGAGCCCCCACCGATCACTCTGCCACTCTATCAGAACAAGGGAAAGGGAACCACCGTTCTTGTGATTGTTTGGGGTTCCAGTGGTCAGACCCCCAACGACCAGCTAGTGAATAGGGGATAACTTAAAAACTTGGCTCAACCCCTTTAAAGGGGTTATCCAATCCTAAAAAAAGCCCCCCCCCTCATATGCCGGGCCCCCCACGCTGAATATACTTATCCGGGTCCCTGCTCCCTGCGCGGCTCCTGGTCCCCGCACCGCCGCTGCTGCTTCTCCCCATACACGGATGAAAACATCTGGTGTTGGGAGCAGCCAATGGCAGACGGGTACGGGGACGAGCCAACCTAGTGTCACCCGCGATGCTAGGAAGGCTCGTCCCCATCCCCACCTGCCATTGGCTGCTCCATCCCACCCCCGACACTGGATGTTTTCATCAAGAAGCAGCAGCGGCGGTGCGGGGACCAGGATCGGCGCAGGGAGCGGGGAGCCAGGTAAGTATATTCAGGGTGGGGGGCCCGGTATATGGGGGGAAATTGTATAGGATTGGATAATCCCTTTAAGGTGGCTCTGAAAAAAAAAACTAAAAGAGGCCCGATGTTGTATGCAGGGATAACACAAGTGGGTGAGGCCAGTCAAAGTCATACCCCCTATAGTGCCTCCATTATTAAAAATGCCCCCAAGTATTGCCCTTTATGATGCCCCTCTAATGCTCCCTAAATGATCAAGAAAAAAAACTAACAAATCAAATACTCAACTCGTTCCACACCGTCGCCTGCGGTGCAGCCACATGCCACTACCGGTCTGCAGCGCCTGCATTTCAGAGCAGGCGGTCGAGATATTCACAAGATCGGTTATCGTTATATTCAGCAGGGTCAACCCTAACATGCCATATACCTGGCTTTATAGGGTTCATCCTGCTGGCAGGTGCTCTTTAAGAACTATTATTCACCGCCTTCAGGTGGCATTCATGGAACTTTTAATGGACAGGTATATTTACCAGAAAAGATGACATGCATACTTAACATCAGAAAGTGATTTACAGTCCACTTAGTCCTGCACGTCACATACCATGGAGACCAAATACAATGCATGATGCATGCCGTGCCTTTAAGGGCCATATCCAGCTTGGCAAACAATTGTTTTTAATAGTGGTCCACGGTGTCTGAAACAAAAAAAATGAATCAACGTTCTAAATAATTTATAGAAAAAATGTCCTACCGTATTGTGTCTACAGCTCCTATGCAGGTCTATGTGTCTCCATGATTACAGATGACAAATATGTCTGCGGCTGCAGTCATGCGTTACTCTGTTCCATCTCTCCCTGCTTCCTGTAAGGTCCAATAGACATTATACGATGGCAGAGACATAAAAGAGTAACACACAGCGCCCTATAACATAACCATACAGAGCCCTATAACATAACCATACACAGTGCCCTATAACATAACCATACACAGTGCCCTATAACATAACCATACACAGTGCCCTATAACATAACCATACACAGCGCCCTATAACATAACTATACACAGTGCCCTATAACATAACCATACACAGTGCCCTATAACATAACCATACACTGTGCCCTATAACATAACCATACACAGCGCCCTATAACATAACCATACACAGCGGCCTATAACATAACCATACACAGTGCCCTATAACATAACCATACACAGTGCCCTATAACATAACCATACACAGTGCCCTATAACATAACCATACACAGTGCCCTATAACATAACCATACACTGTGCCCTATAACATAACCATACACAGCGCCCTATAACATAACCATACACAGCGGCCTATAACATAACCATACACAGCGCCCTATAACATAACCATACACAGCGCCCTATAACATAACCATACACAGTGCCCTATAACATAACCATACACAGTGCCCTATAACATAACCATACACAGTGCCCTATAACATAACCATACACAGTGCCCTATAACATACCCATACACAGTGCCCTATAACATAACCATACACAGCGCCCTATAACATAACCATACACAGTGTCCTATAACATAACCATACACAGTGCCCTATAACATAACCATACACAGTGCCCTATAACATAACCATACACAGTGCCCTATAACATAACCATACACAGTGTCCTATAACATAACCATACACAGAGCCCTATAACATAACCATACACAGCGCCCTATAACATACCCATACACAGAGCCCTATAACATAACCATACACAGAGCCCTATAACATAACCATACACAGCGCCCTATAAGATAATCATACACAGCGCCCTATAACATACCCATACACAGTACCCTATAACATACCCATACACAGTACCCTATAACATACCCATACACAGTGCCCTATAACATAACCATACACAGCGCCCTATAACATAACCATACACAGCGCCCTATAACATAACCATACACAGCGCCCTATAACATAACCATACACAGTGCCCTATAACATAACCATACACAGCGCCCTATAACATAACCATACACAGCGCCCTATAACATACCCATACACAGCGCCCTATAACATAACCATACACAGCGCCCTATAACATACCCATACACTGTGGAGGTCCCCGAACCCCTGCTTAGTCTGCAGGATGGAGTCCAGGGATATGTCACAAATGAGAATAGTCCTTTAACCCTAGAACCCCAGCCTTAAAACCTGGACAGCCCTATACGGGTGTGACTGTTCACATGCAGCAAATACGTTGTTCATCAGTCCTGTATTGCGGTCAGACCGCGCACAGCCCTTTACAGCAGCGAAGTGCGTGGGATTTCATCAATATGGATTCTATCCTTCGCAATGCATAGCGTGAAATCCATGGAAATTCTGACAATATCTGTTTCAAAATCTGCAGAAGTAGGTATTTAAGATATCCTAATTGATTGCTCTGGTCCAGGGATGCCCAACCGGCGGCCCTCCAGCTGTTGCAAAACTACAACTCCCAGCATGCCCGGAAACCCTACAGCTATCAGCTTACAGCCGAGCATGATGGGAGTTGTAGTTTTACAACAGCTGCAGGGCTGCAGGTAGTGAAGAGATAAGCACGACCCCTCGGAGCAGGGGAGACTTCTCCGCGCCCCATCCTCCTTATCCTACTTCTCTCAGACGTTTTCCCGCCTCTTGGAGTCTTGCTGGGGATTTGCGATTGTTCTAAACTTTGACACACAGTGAAATAAACTGTAGATTCTGACAATCCACGTCCTCGTGTTTTTTTTCATAGGCTACTTTCACATTAGCATTTTTTTACGGATCCGTCATGGATCCGCAAAAACGCTTCCCTTACAATAATACAACCGCACGCATCCGTCATGAACGGATACGGTTGTATTATGTCTTCTATAGCCAAGACGGATCCATCTTGAACACCATTGAAAGTCAATGGGGGACGGATCTGTTTTCTACTGTGTCAGAGAAAACGGATCCGTCCCCATTGACTTACATTGTGTATCTTGCTCCGGACCACATCGCTCGCAGCGTTTTTCTGTCCGCGATGGGGACGCAACCAAACGGAACGCAATACATTCTGGAGCGCTCCGTTCTGTTCAGTTTTGTCCCTATTGACAATGAATGGGGACAGAACTGAAGCGTTTTCTTCCGCTATTGAGACCCTATGACGGATCTCAGTAGCGGAATTGAAAACGCAGATGTGGAAGTAGCCTCAGTATGTATTTCTATGAATAACAGGAAATGAGAATGTTGTAACTCTAGACACAAGTGCAGATAAGAAAGCTCTCGCCCCGCGCTGCCCATTTACATCTGGTACACGCCCGGACTAGTGTCTAAGGTGCTGCCAGCTCTATGGAGGGAATTCATGAAGGCTGGCATCTACGTACGTAATGTGCTGGCGTGAGATGACGGAGATCTGAGCTATAATTTACACCGTTCCTGCCAAGACACACTCTTTTTATTTTTTTTAACTGGCAAAAAGATTTTCTAGTAAAAAGCAGCTTTTGCAAACATTATGACTTGTACGTCAGAAAACTGCAGGCCGCACTGATATATACGGATTACACTAGAGAAATCCATGAATACAGTCCTGCAGGATATAAAGACGATAGATGGATGGATAAGACACTGAGGCTACTTTCACACTAGCGTTTTAGTTCTCCGGTATTGAGATCCGTCAGAGGGACTCAATACCAAAAAAAAAAAACGCTTCAGTTCTGTCCCCATTCATTGTCAATGGGTACAAAACTGAACTGAACAGAACGGAGCGCTCCAAAAAGTATTCCGTTCCGTTTAGTTGCGTTCTCATACCGGAGAGCAAACCGCAACATGTTGTAGTTTGCTTTCCGTCCTGGGATGCAGAGCAAGACGGATCCGTCATGGCCCACAATGCAAGTCAATGGGGGCGGATCCATTTAACTCTGACACAATCTGACACAATAGAAAACAGATCCGTCCCCCATTGACTTTCAATGGAGTTCATGACGGATCCGTCTTGGCGATGTTACAGACAATACAAACGGATCTGTTCATAACGGATGCAGATGGTTGTATTATCAGTAACGGAAGCGTTTTTGATGAACCCTGCCGGATCCCGAACGAACGCTAGTGTGAGAGTAGCCTAAGGGTCCATTCACATGTCCGCAACGTGTTTTGCGGATCCACGGATCTGCAAAACACGGATAGCGGCAATGTGCGTTCCGCATTTTGCAGACCGCACATTGCTAGCACTACGGTAATAGAATATGCCTGTTCTTGTCCACAATTGCGGACAAGAATAGGACATGTTCTATTTTTTTTCGGGAATTCGGGAACGGAATTGCGGACCCGGAAGTGCGGGTCCGCAATTCCGTGTCCGGGCAGCACGTCGTGCTGCCCCATAGAAATGAATGGATCCGAAATTCCGTTCCTTTTGCGGAACGAAATTGTGGACGTGTGAATGGACCCTAAGGCAGATATTAGATGATAGATATTTAGATAGATAGATATATATGAGAGGTAGATAGATAGATAATAGATAGATAGATAGATATGAGATAGATAGATAAATAGAAAAATAAATAGATAGATATGAGATAGATAGATAGATAAATAGATATAGGAGATAGATAGAAAGATAGATAGATAATAGATAGATATATAATAGATAGATAGATAGATAGATAGGAGATAGAGGCAGGAACTGATACATAAGAGAATACATTTGTCCTGGATTAGAACACATTATTCAGTTACATTATACAATGTCTTACCTTTGATTTTAATCTGAATACTGCAGATAAGCAGATAACAGATCCTAATCAGTGACAGGGGTGAAATGACAAGTACAGATCCCGATCTGAGATAACACAAGGTCATTGGCTGATACCATCAAGTAGAAATGTACAGTGTGATCCTCATAAAACAGGGCACACTGCTCAGAATGTCAGATTGCAGACAGCCGGGACGTGACTGGAGACGTTGTCTGCTGCTAGACTAGTACGGCTCCGTACAGACGACTGTATGTTCAGGACGCATCCGATCCTTGTTTTTTTGCGGATTCAGACCCATTCTTTTCTATGTAGAACATCACTGAACTATCAAAATAGAAGATGTCCTATAGTCATTTGTTACATAATGCGGGATGTGTGGAAGGGAAAATTAGGGATGTACATGGTCATGTGACTATTGCATTATTAGGTTGATTTCACACATAGGTTGGCAGGCGATTTTCTGCCCTTTTGCATTTTTTTGTAGAATTTTTTACGGTAAAAACGCCAGCTCCTCATGTTAGCTGAAGGTCTACTGGGAATATACAACGTGGGACAAATAAGTGGAGTTTTTTTTGGGCGCCTGGTGTTTTTAAATAAATGGGAGTTTTTTTGTCTTTTGGACTTCTTTTCAAAAACGTAGCATGCTAGAGCTCTTGGTGGTTTTTTTCACATCACCCTCTCTAGAGAGGAAAACTATATGACAAAAAAAAAATGCTAGAGGGCAAACAAATTGCAAAAACTGCACGGAAAAAACACCACAAAAAACAAAACTGTGTGGTTGCTTTGGCATCTTTGGCTTTTTTTCCTGAAGAAGCTGCCATTGGCTGCTCAGTGTTCCTTTTGGTGGAAAAGTAGTTGCAGTATTTCATCTGGTTTGGCTCATACAGGGGGTCCTGATCAGCTCCCCCACACTTCACAATTATATTAAAAAAATATCAAATGACAACCGTGTGACTTGCAAATAATTTGCTTTTGTATTTTGTATTCAGGTTTAAAGGGGTTGTCCCATTTCAAACCAGCGCCTGGATCTGAAAACTGCATGTAATTAAAAATTTTGTATAGCCAGTGAGTTATTCAATAAAATGAATATGTATAGCGCCACCTGCTGTTTGTTCTTTTCCTTATTTCTCTGTCCACAACAGTAACATCACTGAGGTGGTCACAAATTTTTAGTTCTATCCTTCAACTACCACCAGCCTTATCTACAGTTAGAAGCTGTGACAGTTACATGGAGAGAGCTGCAGCAGAAAGGACATGCCCACTGAGAAAGGAGAGACACACACCCTGAAAAAGAATGCACCCCCTGAACTGTGATAGGGTGAGAGTGACAGTAGAAAGGACATATCCCCTAAAAAGGACACCCCCGCCCGAGCAGTAATAGGGAGAGAACTACAGTAGAGTGGACATAACCCCTGAGAAAGGGCCCACCCCCTGAAATGCAATAAATGCAGCGCTTAACATTGGGGGTCTGATTGGGGATGTGAGGTGAGGTCTGATTAACATTGGGGGTCTGAGCTGAGGTCTAATGAAAAATATTTTTTTCTTACTCTCCTCCTCTAAAACCCAGGTGTGTCTTATGGGAAGGTGCGTCTTATAGGGTGAAAAATATGGTATAAGTTTGTTCTGTGTAACAATGCATTGCTTATTGGCTACAGGAAATCAAAGGCAGATATCTGTTCTTGAAAAATCCCATTTACACAACTGGGTTAAAATAGATTTTTATTTATTTCTTTATTTTTTGGGGGGGGGGGGTGCTTTCATTTTTGTATCTCATTTGCCACAATCACAGCAAGACCCTAGCAAAATTACAGGGTGGTGATGGTGCAACTTTCTGCCACACCAAAGGCAGCTCATGTGAAAATACCAATGCCAGGTTATAATAGGGGTGTTTGGGGCCCAAAGCTTTGGGGCCATTATCCCTGGGCAGACATCTGGGATGGCGGGGTACAAGAGCACATCACTCCCATCCTCACTATTCACTCTTAAAAGGTCATAGGGCACAGGGCACTAGGCCGGAACCCTATGAGGCTATAGAGCGTCACAGACGGTCTTGATGTGATGTGCCCGCTCCAGTTTTTGTGCAGCGCAATGATGTCATCACGACTGCCCGCACCAGGATCAGGTGTCACTCTCGGATGTGGGAGGGAAACACCACACCGAACATAGGAGGGAAAGGGGTGAGGGAATAAGGCCTGGAAACTAGGGAAAGGAGATGGACACCTCCTTGTAACACCCTAATCAAAGTCCTGACTAACTAGCAGTATGAACAAACCCCAAAGGTAGGTGAGTTCATACACAGGAATACCTAGTGTCCTAACTCACCCTATAGGACCCTGGTACTAATGTCAGGACTGAGACTACCTGTTCCTCCAAAAGGAAGGACGAACAGGAGTCTCCCTCCGGCCTTAATACAAATGACAGGGAAATGCAACACACAAAATAACCTAAACAAAATACAAAAGGGAACGAAAACACTTAACTTCAAGTGGCTATGGACGCACCAGAAACTCAGCCGAGAGCCACACACCAGCTATCCACAACTCCAACAGAAGCTATAAACCGCACAGCATAGTGGGAGAAACAACAATAAATAGAGAAGGTTAAATGACCATAATAGCTACACCTGGGGAAAGAAGGTTTGGTAAGCACCAGAAACAACACAGACGTCATTTGATCCAGAAGGAAAACATGTCAGATCAAACCACGTGTGGCCAGTCTTACCGATCTCCTGCCACCTGTCGCTGAAACGTCCGTGACATCAGGCCACAGCCGGAACAGGTTCGTTGGCTGCATCGCAGATGGTGGAAGTGAGGTGAGTATTTTGATATTTTTTTAAATCTTTTTACTACTACTGGGGCAAAAAAAATGTGCATACGGGGCAATAAGAACTACTGGGGGAATAAGAACTAATGCAGGTATTATTACTACTGGGGGTAGTGTGTATGATCATTTTTACTATTGGTGGGATTTTGGGGAGCACTATGGGGGTACAATCTGTATGGCAGTATAATTTCTGCAGTATAGTATTTCGGGGCATTGGGGAGCACAGCGGGCAGAGTATTGGGGTCAGCAGCAGGATGACGATGTTGGGGAACCAGAAGGGGGCAGATGATGGTAAGTGAAGAATCTAAGATGTCTGTGTGGTAAACTCTGAAGAGGCAAAACATGGCTGAAAGATGTCATCATGGTGGTCTGCTCCCAATTGAGAAGATGAGGAAAGAGAACAGGAGACATCACTGGATGTATGAGGTATGTGGCGCTGTATTACCTATATTTGTGATAGCGCTGTATGTAATATCTTGGAACAGTCCAAGGCCTTTGAGCCACTTAATCTACTCCTGGAAAGTAGTTTTAGGACTCATGCACATTAAATAAATGTCGGCCGAGCTTGCTGATTTCGGTTAGAGCAGTCGACCATCTTATGTGTATAAGGGCATCCAAACTCCCCCCCCGACCGCGGGTGTTGGGGTAGGTAAGGATCAGGCAGTTGGATTTCAACTGCACAATCATTTTTTTCTCGAAAGATAAGCTGCTGCCAGCATTGTCTTGCCGGACACATGCATGCTCAGCCAGGCTGAGTGTGTGTATAGAGGGGTTGAAGAGAAGGCTGTGGGAAAACTAGTGTTTGGTCGGCAGCTATCTAATATGTATGGCCAACTTTAGATATTATGAATGGAGAGGAAAACATTAGGTAACTTGGGATCCAGAAAAGATAAGGAAGCAAAAGATTTAAAGATTTACACAGTGACTCAATATTTGCTATAAAGACGATTAGAGGAATGATATAAGCCATGCAATGCATTTCCTAGAAAGCCGGCCATAAAAGGCTTGATAATAAAGTCACCATTCACCATCCATACTCTGGGCCCAACTAGGGTTGCACCGGGTATTGAATTATCGATACCCAATTGTACAGCCTAGTATCACAAAACATGGAGCGCGCTGCTCTCAGTGCGCGCCATGTTCCCTCAGCAGCACAGGGGGGAAGGAGAAAGTCTCTCCCTCCCCCGTGTGCCTGCTGCCACCAATGAGAGGAGAGGGGAGGGGCTGTGGCCACTCCGCCACCAATGAAGATAACTAACCCATTAATTCAAATATAGACGGCAGGTGCTGGCGGCAGAATCACATACCCGGCACCCGACCTCTATGACCCGACCTAAGGGGGCTAACGGTTATTAAATAAAAAGTAAAAAAAACAAACACCAAAATATTAAGTATAAACCACCCACTTTCCCAATTTTACATATAAACAGTAAATAAATAAATAAACATATTACATATCGCCACGTCCGAAAAGTCCAAACTATTAAAATATAAAAAAATATCTACTATACGGTGAACGCTGTAACAGAAAAAATGTAATAAAAACTGCGCGATTCGCCATTTTTTAGTCACCTTGTCCCCCCAAAAAATAGGATCGGACTGTTCTATTATGGTCCAGACATTACACAAAATGGCGAATGCACGCAGCTTTTTTGGAGTATTATTTTTTTTGCGTGGTATCGAAATGGTATCGAGTATCGCAATACTTTTTTGTGGTATCGAAATCGAATCAAAATTTTGGTATTTTGGCAACCTTAGGCCAAAAGCTCATTCGCTACAGCCAATAGCTATTCCTTCCGATGTCTCCCATTGAAATCAACCTACTTTTGAATATACTGTATGTATATATAATTGTGCATGGGGGGACTTAAAAAAACCTGTCACCAGCCGTCCCTTTATATCTGCATACACAGGCAGCTGTCAATCACTGATAGGACCGCCCACATGACTCCTAAGCCCAGAACGAGCAGAGATTTACAGAATTTTTCCTCAGCTCAGCTCCTCCTGCTCTATAATATGCTGCCCGCAGATTTCACTGCATCATCGTGGTGGCAGGTTCCCTTTAAAGGGTTGTTCCCATCTCAGACACTGGGGGCATATCGCCACCTCTGGGACCTGCACTTATATTTAGAATGGAGCCCCCAAAGCCCCGGAGGGTGCACCACGCATGCGCCGCCATCCTGCATTCTTTCCTATGGGATCGCCGGGAAACAGCCGAGCAGCACACTGAGTTTATATTCTGAAGTCCCATTGAAATGAATGGGAGGCGCACGGTGCAAGCACAGACACCGCTCCATTCCCTTCTATGGGGCCGTCCCAGCTCTCTGCTATTTTTGGCGCTCTCATAGGAATTAATGGACGGCGGTCCGGGACTTTGTGGGCTCCGTTCTGAGCATAGGTGCAGATCCCAGAGGTGGGCTCCACAGCTATGAGACATTGGGGCAGATACGCCCCATTGTCTGAGACGGGAATAACCCTTTAAGGCTCATGAATAGTACTGTATTTGGGATCCGCGATATAGGTGCAGGACATGGTGTTAGTGGAGCAAACATATACTGTCAGCAGAAAGTCATCCTGTACATACTGGCAGGCTCAACCAACTTTTTTATATGCATGACCAACTTAAAGGGAACTTGTCACATTGAATATACAGTCCTTTCTGCAGGCAGCAGGTTATAGAGCAGGAGGAGCTGAGCAGAGTGATGTATAGTGTTATGTAAAACAAATCAGTATAACTTGAACTCTATTTATTGAGATCCCTTCTTTTCCTATGTTTAGGAGTCCAGTGGGCGGTCCTAACAGTGACCAGCAGTTGACACTATATGCACAGTCATACAGATTTCAATGAATAAAATGCAAGTTATATATCAATCTGCTCCGCTCCTCCTGCTGTATGATGTGTAGCCTGCGGATCGGACACGTGACAGTTTCACTTTAATACTCGTAAAAAGTTGTAGACACACAGAATATTATTTTTTTTCATCGATGCATACAGAATGCACCATGCCATATTATGCCGGCATATGCTTGCTGCTGAGTCGCTGACATATTATTTTAACCTGTTCCCTGGCAGCTCTTCCTACAGCATTGTCAGCCATACAACCTTGGTAAATTCTAGGCCTGCAAGAAAGATCCATATTCAGAACTGTCTGCAAAGCAAAATACTTTCCTGCTGCAGAATAAACTTGTCCCAAACCCGTTCTTCCCAGTCATTGTCTGATCACACTGCCTACCTACCATCGTGAAGCCGTCTCTTGCTGGGTTTTTCCTGTAATATTCTTTTTTCTACATGTGATTGTGACAGATTTCTGATGTTATCTGCGGTCTATCTATCTAATATCTATCTATATATCTATATCTATATATCTATTATCTATCTATCCAATTATCTATCTATATGTCTATCTCATATCTATCTATCTATCTCATATCTGTCTATCATGTACTATGTTTATCTCCTGGAGGTTCCGGTCTCTCCTTATAAGGAGCCATTCACACTGACTTCACCTGAAAATACTTGTTATCAGTTGCACTCACATGCTCAGTTATAAATGTCATAAAGTAATCTATCCTATCTCATATCTATCCTTAGGGAAAGCCACAAATCCTTAATAAATAAACTGAAAAAATAGGCAGCTCTCCAAAACCCCCCAAAGGTGAAGACTTTATTTAGCCCATCTTATTCGGCAACTTTGGCAATAGTCTAGCCCAGTGATGGCGAACCTATGGCACGGGTGCCAGAGGGGGCACTCAGAGCCCTCTCTGTGGGCACCCGCACCCTGGAAAAAGTCTATGGTGTACCTATATGCCTTAGACTTCTCCTGCAATTCATTCAGCGCAGGGTGCACTATGAACGGCACAGGCAGCGCACTGAATGTAGGCAGGCTATTATAGCTAAATGATAAAGTGACATGGAAGATAGACTATACTGGTATTCAGGGTAAATTGCTGTGTTGGCACTTTGTGATAAATAATTGGGTTTTGGGTTGCAGTTTGGGCACTCGGTCTCTAAAAGGTTCGCCATCACTGGTCTAGCCCCTTTGGGCTTGCACCCATTTTTCTTTTTTATAGTGCTACCAGATTTGTTCTCTTTATCTAAAAAAACAACAGCAGCTCTCTCTCTTCAAGGATGAAGGTGGGTGCAATCCCTCCTGGATTCCAGGTCCGAATCCGCAGATAATAAAAAAAGAACATAAATTGAGGCAGCACTCCAAAGAAGGTGAGGGTGGGGGACCCGTCTATTACCCCGTCGCAACGTTTCAGCCCTGCTCAATGGGGCCCTTGTCAAGCAAACAAATGAGGTCCCACAGAGGTTTAAATACCCACAAAGTGATTAGAATACGTCATTATATAATTGGTCACTAATGATACATGATTAGGTGTATAACATAAAATTACATACAGTGAACATGATTCCAGGTGCATCAATAATACATCATGTAAAAACTTATGTCACAACAGTTATTCATGTATAAACTCATCCTTTAAAGGAGTTGTCCAAGTTATATTTATTGATGACCTATCCTCAGGACAGGTCATCAATATCAGATCGGCTGGGGTCTGACACCCGGCACCCCCGCCGATCAGCTGTTTGAAGAGAAGGCGCGCGTCGTGCCAGCGCCGCCTCCTCTTCACTGTTTACCTTCTCGCCGTTGCATCTTTAAAGGGAACCTGTCACCGGGATTTTGTGTATAGAGCTAAGGACATGGGTTGCTAGATGGCCGCTAGCACATACACAATACCCAGTCCCCATAGCTCTGTGTGCTTTTATTGTGTAAAAAAAAAACGATTTGATACATATGCAAATTAACCTGAGATGAGTCCTGTACGTGAGATGAGTCAGGGACAGGACTCATCTCAGGTTAATTTGCATATGTATCAAATCATTTTATTTACACAATAAAAGCACACAGAGCTATGGGGACTGGGTATTGCGGATGTGCTAGCGGCCATCTAGCAACCCATGTCCTCAGCTCTATACACAAAATCCCGGTGACAGATTCCCTTTAATTACACCCAAGCCGTCCCATTCATTTCAATAGTACAGAACGTTCCCATACACTTGTATAGAAGCGATCTGTACCATTGACATGAATGGGACGGCTTGGGTGTAATTACAGATGCAACGGTGAGAAGGTAAACAGCGAAGAGGAGGCGGCGCTGGCACGGCGCGCCTTCTCTTCAAACAGCTGATTGGCGGGTGTGCCGGGTGTCGGACCCCCGCCGATCTGATATTGATGACCTATCCTGAGGATAGGTCATCAATAAATATAACTTGGACAACCCCATTACTGTATAAAGTATACTATATTGTAAAGTGCCTGTGCATAATTAAATAGTTTCATCTGTGAAAAGTGCCAGTGCAATTAATATCTACTGTATCTATCTATCTATTTTTGTGTATCTATCTTTCTATCTATACATCCATCCCTTATCTATCTATCTATCCATCCTCTATATCTATCCCACAGAGACATGTATGGGATGTCAGATCCTCCGTCATGTCATACAGCGATCAGAAAGACCGAAAACCTACTGCTGACCCCACAGTGACACATGACGCACGTCTGGTTTGTGGTGGAGCAGTTGTCACGATAGAAGAGGAAGAGAAGCAGTGAACGGACAAGGACATCGTCTCCACCCTGGGAGAAATGGAGGAGGAGGATCTCATGTCCAGCACAGATCTATGTAATCACATGAAATTTCATCAGCACAGGATGGAAGAGGCAGAATATCTATATGTCTGTCTGTCTATCTATCTATCCATCCTAATCTATCTAGGTATAGAAAATATTCTGGTGCTAATACTACGCTTATTTTGTAAATTTGAGATTCTTGGCAAATACAATTTGTACAAAATTATTTGGGCCCGTCTGCCAAACGTCAAGGCGATCTCCTACCTGTTATGTGCCATAATGGCCTCCATTAAATTCAGGGAATGCAGGTACCAACATGCACGCTGAGCCCAGTCTATACCTCTCCTGGTGCCAGACGGCTTCCAATGAATGCAGTGAGAGCAGGCTACAGCTTTATACTTACACTGATTAAAATCAGCCTATGGGGCAGACAGGCTGGTCAGGGGTGCAAGACTAAGGCCTCATTCACACATACGTGGACCACGGTCCGTGAAAACCCGGCCTGCTGTCATTGGTTGCTATGATGCCGTGCGCTTCATGCTGCCGCCGCTGTACAGTAATACACTTGTATGATCTATACGGCGGCATGAGGCCTAACTGGAGTCAGCCACACAGCTCCACTACAACTGCAAAAAAAGGGGGTCAGTATCTGTATTTGCCAAGAATCTCAAATTTACAGAATAAGCGTAGCATTAGCGCCAGAATGTTTTCTATAATTATGGCATTATTGTACTTTATTTGGTTTGCAGAGTGATAATGCATTGTTTTTTTCATTTGTGTTTCTAGCCATGGCAGCGCGCACCTGTGCACTGGGATGTGCTGACTCACCCTCTTTTTTGCAGTTGTACTAATCTGTCTGTCTATCTATCTGTCTATCCAGCTTATAGCCATCTCAGCCTGAAGAAAGGGGTGGTAGGCTTGGTGTTCAGCACCTTTTCCCTGAAGAAGGTCTTCCCAGTGATGAGGACTGGTGATGAAAGCTCTTTTCCTCCTGGACAGATGTGACGCTCTCTAGAATAAAATCCACCTTGTACTGAAATAACATTTAAAGAAAAATATTTTGACTTATTTGAACGTCATCTGTGACTGAGAAATACCCGCATTGTGTGGAGCCTTTCACAGGGTCCTGCCAGAGTCAATAACACGGAAAAGCAATTGTACTCGGAGCAGCGGGATCCGGCCTGATCTAATCTGAGGCTACTCCGGGGCTAGGGAATATCGTTAAAGGGAACCTGCCACTTTCCTGCCGCTCTCCGGACATGTCTGCCTCAGAAAATACTTGTATTCTCCATAAAATAATAAATCCGGAGAATCTATACTGAGAATACTGCGTCATCACTGACAGCGTCAGACTGTATATGTCCCATTGGTATGGAGAATGGCAACAGTCAGTTGTCAATTTGTAGGCATTGTTTGCTTAGGGCCCTTTCACACTTGCGTTGTCCGGATCCGGCGTGTCCTCCACTTGCCGGAGGTACACGCCGGATCCGGAAAAACGCAAGTGTACGGAAAGCATTTGAAGACGGATCCGTCTTCAAAATGCTTTCAGTGTTACTATGGCAGCCAGGACGCTATTAGGTCCCTTTCACACGAGCGTGATTTCCGCGCGGGTGCAGTGCGTGACGTGAACGCATAGCACCCGCACTGAATCCTGACCCATTAATTTCAATGGGGTCTGTGTACATGAGCGTTTTTTTTCACGCATCAGTTCTGCAATGCTTTGAAATCGCAGCATGTTCTATATTCTGCGTTTGTAACGCAGGACAGGCCCCATAGAAGTGAATGGGGCTGCGTGAAAAACGCATTGCATCCGCAAGCAAGTGCGGGTGCGATGCGTTTTTCACTGATGGTTGCTAAGAGACGTTGTTTGTAAACATTCCGTTTTTTATCACGCGCGTGAAAAACGCATCAAAACGCATTGCACCCGCGCGGAAAAAACTGAACAACTAAACGCAATCGCAGACAAAACTGACTTGTTTTAGTGCCAAAATCGCAGCATTTTCACTGAACGCACCCTGAACGCATCCGGATCAAATCCGTCACGCCCGTGTGAAACCAGCCTTAAAGTCCTGGTTGCCATAGTAGTAGCGGGGAGCGGGGGAGCGGCATACTTACAGTCCGTGCGTCTCCCGGGGCGCTCCAGAATTACGTCAGAGCGCCCCATGCGCATGGATCATGTGATCCATGCGATCACGTCATCCATGCGCTTGGGGCGCCCTGGCGTCACTCTGGAGCGCCCCGGGAGCCGCACGGATGGTAAGTATGCTGCTCCCCGCTCCCCACTACACTTTACCATGGCTGCCAGGACTTTAGCGTCCCGGCAGCCATGGTAACCATTCAGAAAAAGCTAAACGTCGCATCCGGCAATGCGCCGAAACGACGTTTAGCTTAAGGCCGGATCCGGATCAATGCCTTTCAATGGGCATTCATTCCGGATCCGGCCTTGCGGCAAGTCTTCAGGATTTTTGGCCGGAGCAAAAAGTACTGCATGCTGCGGTATTTTCTCCGGCCAAAAAACGTTCCGTTCCGGAACTGAAGACATCCTGATGCATCCTGAACGGATTTCTCTCCATTCAGAATGCATTAGGATACAACTGATCAGGATTCTTCCGGCATAGAGCCCCGACGACAGAACTCTATGCCGGAACCGGCCAACGCAAGTGTGAAAGGGCCCTAAGATAGATAGTGAGATAGATAAATAATGGATAGATAGATAGATAATACTAGATAGATATTAGATAGATAGATAGATAGATAGATAGATAGATATTAGATAGATAGAAAATACTTTCCCACTTTCTTTAGCAATGTTAAAATGTATTTAGTCCTGCCAATAACGCTGATTTGAATTGGATAGATACATAAGGTCATTGATACATAGATAACAGACAGATAGAAACTAAATAGATAGATAATAGATTATGTGATGTGACAGATAATTAGATAAATTAAAAGATATTTGATAGATAGATAGATAGATAGATTAGGATAGATACGGATACATAGATAGGAGATAGATACATAATAGATTATGTGATGTGACAGATAGATATAAGACAGATAGACAGACAGACATATAGATATTCTGCCTCTTCCATCCTGTGCTGATGATATTCCATGTGATTACATAGATCTGCCATTCCTCCAAGGATGTAATAATTCTCGGAGACTCTGTGCTGGACATGAGATCGTCCTCCTCCATTTGTCTTTGTCCCTTCACTGCTTCTCTTCCTCTTCTATCGTGACAACTGCTCCACCACAAACCAGACGTGCGTCATGTGTCACTGTGGGGTCAGCAGTAGGTTTTCGGTCTTTCTGCTCGCTGTATGACATGACGGAGGATCTAAAAAAAGGGAGATATGAGATCTGCACACCCTAAGTGGTGGGTGTTTGTAGAGGACATGCGTCAATTGATGTCTAGGAGAAAATATAACTTTTAATTAAACTGCATTATGATATTCCCACATGAAAAATTAAAAATAACAAAAAATAATGTGTCAGATAATGCAAATACCGTAGGCATCTACTCAGCGGATGAAAAATACGGCGTGGGGTGTGCCAGGTATTGTCACACTTGTGGTCACTCACGGTTCTGTGGACCTTGATGTTGGGGGCAAATTACATTGTCACATCCCTGCTTGGAGATAATCGGATGTCAGATGCTGCAGCGTTGATCAAAATCCGCTTGTAGGCACTTGGGATACTCTCCCTATAGATCTGCCATGTCCCTGCCTAAAAGTGGAGTTTTCTCCCCGAAAGGGGCGGCCCCGCTTATCGGTGACTCACCCTAAATATAAATTCCCTTCCTATTAAAAGGTTTCCCATGCAGTAGGTGCCTATATGTCAGAGGTCCCGACGCGTTTCCCCTTTTATATATGTGTCAGGTTCATCAGGGGACTCTGAAGTCTCTAAGGTGCACAATGGCAGGAAGATGGAAGCCAGTGGGTGGTCTCAGCGCTACTATACGTGTACAGGTATCTGCCACACTGGAGAGAGGCTTGTGTCCGGTAATACACTGACAGACTTCATAACCACGTCAACATGGTATATCTGTGCCACTGGTCATACACCCACATAATACCGGGCAAACACACACTGTACAGAAATATACTGTTCATAGATACACACACACATATACATAGTGCACACAGTACACACACACATATATATAGTACACACACATAGTACACATACATACATACATAGTACACACACATATACATAGCACACACACACACTGTACAGAAATATACTGTTCATAGATACACACACACATATACATACACACATATACATAGTGCACACACACATATACACACACACATATACATAGTGCACACACACATATACACACACACATATACATAGTGCACACACACATATACACACACACACACACACACACACACACACACATAGAACACACACACATATACATAGTACACACACACACATATACATAGTACACACACACACATACATAGTACACACACACACATACATAGTACACACACACACATATACATAGTACACACACACACATACATAGTGCACACACACACACATACATAGTGCACACACACATATACATAGTACACACACACACACACACATACATAGTGCACACACACATATACACACACACATATACATAGTGCACACACACATATACACACACACATATACATAGTGCACACACACATATACATAATACACACATACCTTGCTGTAACCTTCCAGGTGGTGCTGGATTTCTCACCCAGAAGATGGAGGGCGGCAGCGCTAGAGGAAGCCCCGAGGAGGCAGTGCCAAGAGCAAAGCTGGCAAATGGAGCTGATTAGGGAATAGCAGAGACAGAGGACCTCCACACAGGACTGGAGCTAGGAGTCACAGCGCCCTCTCTAGGCCGGCCCTGACAAGGGCACCTGTGGAGGACTTGCACCTTGTTAGGTGGTTCTGGTGGAGGCCCTTACTTTCTCCCTATTCCTGGAAGCCATGGGTGCCAGGCCCTGTTAGTACTAACTTTAAAGGGGTTGTCCAGGATTTTTTTATTTTTATTCTTATTCTCCCCACCCCACAAAGCAGGACCTGTAAAGAGCCTATACGTACCTGCTCCCTGCTGCCATTTCTAGCTCTGTGGCTCTCTTCACCTTCTGGTCCTTACTTGCTAGCGGCAATCTAGCCGTGCATGTCCGCATCTCTATAGGGTAAAAAGAGGTGACAGAATCCCTTTAATGCGCGTAGTCATGTGCCCTGCTGAAGCCAATTACTGGCCTCAGCAGTGACGTACAGTATATCTAAGCGGCATGTGACACAGCAGCAACGTGCCACTGGGGGACACTTCACAGCTGAGGCCAGTGATTGGCTGCAGTGGCGGATATAGGGTGGCCACTTGTTTTACCCACAAAAGCCAGACATTGTAGACCACAGACTACTCCTGCTAGGTCATGCGCTCCTTACTTCCGGCAAAAGAGGGGGGGAAAAAGTATGTGAAAGCCTGAAGGTGAGATGCGCAGGGCCCAAAATACTTCTCTCACCCTTGAGAGCCATGTCCGCCAGCTCTAGTGACTGACTTGGGGCTAAAGAAGCCTCAGTCGGTCAATTTTTTGCCGCAGTGCAAAGCTGCTGCCTCAGCATGGGGCTACTAAAAAGGACATCCCTGCGTCCGCCCAAGCCCTGCGCCAGACAGAGGACAGGGAACCAAGAAACCGGACTGTCTGTCCAAAAACCGCACGTCTGACCACGCTAGGCGGAAGTGACTGAGTCTGTGCAGGAAGTTTACAGGCGGGGAACAGAAGTCCAGTGCCTGTGAGTTGGTAAGTATAATTGTAGGTCCCGCTGGGTGGGGAGAATTATAAAAAAGAAAATCCTGGAGAACCCTTTGAGGGCCTTTTACATGGGTAGATGATTGGGCGAAGGAATGCAGTTTCTAAATAAATTTTTGTGTGCGTTCATGGCCCAGTGGTCAGCCGACAACCAGCAGGCATTCTCTCACATGCACGTAAAAATGATCTGCTGTCAGCAGCACATCTCCCCATGAAAACAGCAAGGGTTGAGCGAATCGAAGTATCCGAGGTGGACTTCGATCCGAATTTCAGGAAAAATTCAATTTGCCAGGAACCCAAATTTCCTCATGCTTCATGGTAAGGAATCAATTTTCCTTGAAATGGCAGTAAAAAAAAAAATCAGACTCACCTCATCCATTTGAACGCCACCGTGATTGATGATCCTGCGCAAAATCTCGTGCGTGGTGATGTACGACGTCACCACGCCAGTAAGCATGATGACCTCAACACGCAAGATGGTGGTGGCCGCCTCTTCGCGCTCAAATGGATAGGGTGAGCATAATAATTTTTTTAGGCCTCTTTCACACGAACAATACAGATTAGGTACAGATGCGTTCAGTGAAACGCATTTTTTTCCGCGTGGGTGCAATGCGTTTTGATGCTTTTTTCACGTGATAAAAACGGAAGGTTTAGAAACATCTAGCAACCATTCGCAAAAAATGCATTGCATCCGCTCTTGCTTCCGGATGCAATGCGTTTTTCAGAGAAGCCCCATTCACTTCTATGGGGCCAGCGTTGCGTGAAAAACGCAGAATATAGAACATGTTGAGATTTTCACGCAACGCAGAACTGATGCGTGAAAAACAACGCTCATGTACACAGCCCCATTGAAATGAATGGGTCCGGATTCAGTGCGGGTGCAATGCGTGATGAGAACGCATTGCACCCGTGCGGAAAACTCGCTCGTGTGAAAGGGGCCTTATTCTCAGATGCCGCGTGAACACGGTATCTGAAGGGTGCAATGGCGGGGGGTGGCGCAATCACCATTCCCCGTCATTACACCCGCTACTTTCAAAGAAATGCGCTTCGTGATAAATTAATTAGTCACAAAGCGAATTTCGGAGAAGCAGCTGAATCAAATTTTTCGAAACTTGGCTCAACACTTAAAACAGCAGATATCCTACCGTCAGTCTTGGATCTCCATGCCCAGACTGCCACTTCCTGGGGCCCTTTGCTAATTTCTATGTGCATTAGTGACAGGGGCCCTTAAAGAAGAATTGCCCTGTATGTTCTTTACTCTTATTTTGCACCAAAATATAAAGATTGATATATTTTCTCGCAGTTGACTCGCACACGATTTCACATTTTTACCCAGTCTATGCTCAGTGTGTGTGTGTATTATACCGTACAGGTTACACTGGATGACTCAGCAGCACCTGACCCGTGCAGGTAGGAAGTCATTACCACAATGTCATCAGGGCCAGAGGAACGCTCATAAGGAAAGATTTCCTTTTCAGGACACAGAAGTGGAACGGGAGGAGCCACCTTAAAGGCAAAGTGTATTACACCTACAGGACGGTTACCATATTGGGTATGGCGGTGATATCTCTACAGTCATGTGTGTCCAAATTAGGGGAGGTTATAATATCTTAAGAAACCATGCCATAATAGGAATCGCTCATCAGGAAGGCTACGTGTGCACTTACCATCGGTGCGCAGTAAGGGTTGTCACCTCTGACAAATCAAGCAACGAGGACAACCACCGTAAGCTCCAGACGGGTAGGTCTTTGACCCCCGACATGGAGCAGATTTCTGCAAATGTATATGTCTATGACAACGATGGTCTGTTCTTGGGCAGAAAGAGTATTTTTGCTCCTGTAAGAGGGTCACACGTGGCTTCAATTTGCGCCAGATCCTGAATCAACTCCCAAATTGGAGCTTTTCTAGCACAATGGTTGTCAGCAGATGCCCAACCATACACAATGCATTCGGAAAGTCTTCAGACCCTTACACTCTTTTCACATTTTGTTATTATACGTCCTTGTGCTAAAATAAAAAAGTTTACATTTTTCCCTATCATTTTCCCCTCCAACATCAGGATGTGCCCCAAGGGAAGAAAGAGTGCCTCCTCTTGTCACTGCCCAGCCCTAGGGAGAATCGGTGTGAGAGATTATTGCCACTACCACTCCCATCCTCCGATTGGCTTCTCCTGGGCTGCAAACATCCTCTACTCCATTCCTCTGTGGCTGCCCGACACAGCTGATTCATGGGGGTGCAGCTGGGTGCCGGACTCCCACCGATCATCAGGATAGGTCATCAATAATCTGTAGCTCAGACAACCCATTTAAGGGTATTACAGCTCATGCTATCAGTCAGGACTAAGGCTGGACATACACTCTAGATAGCGAGCATTCAGCTGACAGTTACACGCATGCATGTCGGACCCGCACCAATCTTGTGATGAAGACCTATCCTAAGCAGAGGGCATCAATATTTAAAGGGATTGTGCCAGTATTCTATCCACAGCATGGGGGATAACTATCCGATCACAGCGGCCGGACCCCCACCGGAGGTGCCATTCCCCCAGCTGAATAGAATGGCAGGTCCAGTATGTGTTCCGCTGCTAAATTCATTCTCTATGAGATTAACGGAGATAGCTGTGTACAGAATAACTTTTAAACTTATCTCAACCCCTTTAAAGAGCACCTTCCAGCATTATCAACCCTATTAATGGACTGATAGCGTTGATCCTGCTGATTATAATAATAATACCTGTCCTGTGAAGCTAAGCTTCCAGTCTGAGTTCTGCCCGTCAGGTAGACATTGGCGCTGGTTTATCAAAAGAGGAGTGTGCTTATCATAAATGAAATGCCTCCTCCGGCAGTCCGTGCGTCTGACATCTTCTCTAGCTCATGGCTGCTATAGATTTCAGCAGGGACGTAGCTATAGGGGGTGCAGAGGTCGCTACCGGGTCCAGGAGCCTGAGGGGACCCAAAGACCCTTGTGCCACATAAAAAGATACTGGTATTAGAGAAAGTGCATGCCGGTCAAGTTACACCTCTGGCTGGAGGGAAGGGGTTAGGTCAAGAGTTTGGCATGGGGGGGGGGGGGGTCGTTTCAATTTTTACCTCAGGCAGCATGAAGGCTATGTGCTTCCCTGCCCCTGGCCACAGGGCACTGAGGGAAGGGGGGCCCAAGCTTAACTCTTGCACTAGTGCCCATGAGTATTTAGCTAGGCCCCTGGATTTCAGTCATTGTTCACACCAGTTTCTGGCTTTCTAGAAGATGGCCAGAGCTTGAGCTATGGGTTTAGATCTCTTTTGTTAGCTGAGTTCAGTTGAACCAAGGCTGCTGATGGATTAATTTCCTCCCTTCTCAGTTACCATCAGCCAGTTTGATTCCCAAAGGAACTCCAGTGAACCCCTGAGACTGTGTGCTGCTGAAGAGGGAGTGCAGAGTTTTCGTCTGTGAGGGTTTATGATTTCCGGCCACCCTTTCCTATATGTTGGCAGCTTGCATTGCTGCTTTGTGGAATCTGTACCTCACTTTTAGTAATTGCAGAGAAAATTGGATTTTGTGTACCCCTCAGCTGGCACTGTATGTAAGGAATTGATTTGTAAGGAACAGTAACTCAGAGAACTCTAGAGGTACCTCATGCTTCAGCCAGAACTTTGTTGGAACTGTTGTACCTAAGATTTGTGCCTCTATTTTAAAGGGGATTTTAGAGATCTTGATACTGGTGATCTATCCTCTGGATAGGTCTTCAGGACCTGATCGGTGTGGGTACGACACCCGGGACCCCCGCCGAACAGCTGTTTGGGAAGGCATGGATGCTCCTATGAGTACCGCAGCCTTCTCTCTGCTTTTTCTAGGCCGAGTGACAACACGTTCATCGATCATGCGGGTTAGGAGCAGCTCAGCCCCATAGTAGTCAATGGGTGCTTGGTGAGCAGAGAGAAGGAGCACCAGTGCTTGCCAAACAGCTGATTGGCGGGGGTCCCGGGTGTCGGACCCCCACCAATCAGATAGGTCATCAGTATCAAAATCTTGGAAAACCCCTTTAAGTAAAGATTGTTGAACTGCCCTCTGGCTTCCTGTCTATAATTCACACCTCGCCATCCAGAGCATTCCACCTTCCATCAGTCAGGAGACCCCATCTAGTGTGTGCCCCATGGTAAACTACTCCTCAGAGCTCCTCAGGTCCGCTCCCTCTTCAGTGTACCAACTGTAACACCCAGAGTTGTGTTACTACACGCCTCTACCCCGCTACTATCTTCTAAGAGCTTTATACTGTCATCTAATGTGATTTTACTTATGTACTCTACAAATGTGCATATAAACCTATGTTAAATGTCATTGTTCATGTAATACTGTCTGGTTACTAGTAGGTGGCAGCAACACATTGGCAGAGACAGTTTAGTGTTACTGAGCTGGGATTGTTTATTCCAGCTTGGCTCCCCCTCTGTGGAGAGAGTGGGCAGTTCCCACATCTTGCAGCATGGGTGGGGAAGGAAGTTAGAGTCAGTGTAGCCTCCTCCCTGCTAGGGGAAGGCTATGTTATAGCGTTCAGGAGAACCCCCTGTATAGGGAAAACAGCAAGGACCTAGTCTTGGCTGAGACTTGGCCATATTCCCAGTCTGAGCACCTTCAGCCTCAGCTGGATGAACAAAGCAGAAAACCACAGACAACCTCCAGAATTCCAGGAAGAAAGCATCCCCTGATAATCCATCTGTGAGTTAAGTCCAGTGCCTAGGAGAAGCCTATTCCTCCTTAGCTAGTCTGTCCCCACAAAGCAGAAGTTACATTTAAAGCAGAAGCATTTATTCCTGCCAAACATTGCCAAAACCTGCTGGGACCAAGAGACCAAAGCTGTATACTGCTTGGATGCAAGTTATTTTAAGTAAAGAAACGTTTTAACTTCATCTAAAGGTCTAGACATTATTTCTTCAGCTAAATTCCTCTATTACTCTTACTATCACTACACTTAAATTTATTGCAAGTGAGCCAGGAGTCCGGCCGTACCCGGGTAGGAGACACCATGACACAATTATCACTATCCTACATAGATATTATAGGCCATTACACCACTCTGGCATTCCTAATCTGGGACGTGCGTTATAACACCTTGAAAGTGCCCTGGGATAGTACCCTGCACACGCTGCAATTGGCGTCACAACAAATACAGGATATATTATCCACCTGACCCGGCCACTGGCGTCAGCGTACCCGTTCCTGGTCACTGCAAAAAGTGCTGTCACAAACAGGATCGAATTCAGTGCCTAACAGGATCGAATTGTGTAGCTAACAGGACCGAATTGTGTGTCTAACACTACTACAAGGCCTAAGAACTGTGTTAAAACCCAGAAAATTGACTTTATTACTTTTGTTGCGAGACAAGAAAGCGCGGCACCGCCGCACTGTGCGCGTCAGCACTCCAAGGGTTAATTCGCCATATTTCTGTAATGGCGTAGCTTCTTCATGACCCTCAGAAGCGGGAAAACACAGGAACGCCCTCTCAGGAGCGCGAAAATGCTGAATACGCCCAGGGGTGAGATTCAAATTTTTATCAACAGGTTCCCTACTCACCGGCGGACACTCAGCGTCACGACACATGTTTACATATACATACACCATATATACAGTACAGACCAAAAGTTTGGACACACCTTCTCATTCAAAGAGTTTTTTTATTTTCATGACTATGAAAATTGTAGATTCACACTGAAGGCATCAAAACTATGAATTAACACATATGGAATTATATACATAACAAAAAAGTGTGAAACAACTGAAAATATGTCATATTCTAGGTTCTTCAAAGTAGCCACCTTTTGCTTTGATTACTGCTTTGCACACTCTTGGCATTCTCTTGATGAGCTTCAAGAGGTAGTCACCTGAAATGGTTTTCACTTCACAGGTGTGCCCTGTCAGGTTTAATAAGTGGGATTTCTTGCCTTATAAATTGGGTTGGGACCATCAGTTGCGTTGTGGAGAAGTCAGGTGGATACACAGCTGATAGTCCTACGGAATAGACTGTTAGAATTTGTATTACGGCAAGAAAAAAGCAGCAAAGTAAAGAAAACGAGTGGCCATCATTACTTTAAGAAATGAAGGTCAGTCAGTCCGAAAAATTGGGAAAACTTTGAAAGTGTCCCCAAGTGCAGTCACAAAAACCATCAAGCGCTACAAAGAAACTGGCTCACATGCGGACCGCCCCAGGAAAGGAAGACCAAGAGTCACATCTGCTGCGGAGGATAAGTTCATCCGAGTCACCAGCCTCAGAAATCGCAGGTTAACAGCAGCTCAGATTAGAGACCAGGTCATGGCCACACAGAGTTCTAGCAGCAGACACATCTCTAGAACAACTGTTAAGAGGAGACTGTGTGAATCAAGCCTTCATGGTAGAATATCTGCTAGGAAACCACTGCTAAGGACAGGCAACAAGCAGAAGAGACTTGTTTGGGCTAAAGAACACAAGGAATGCACATTAGACCAGTGGAAATCTGTGCTTTGGTCTGATGAGTCCAAATTTGAGATCTTTGGTTTCAACCACCGTGTCTTTGTGCGACGCAGAAAAGGTGAACGGATGGACTCTACATGCCTGGTTCCCACCGTGAAGCATGGAGGAGGAGGTGTGATGGTGTGGGGGTGCTTTGCTGGTGACACTGTTGGGGATTTATTCAAAATTGAAGGCATACTGAACCAGCATGGCTACCACAGCATCTTGCAGCGGCATGCTATTCCATCCGGTTTGCGTTTAGTTGGACCATCATTTATTTTTCAACAGGACAATGACCCCAAACACACCTTCAGGCTGTGTAAGAGCTATTTGACCATGAAGGAGAGTGATGGGGTGCTGCGCCAGATGACCTGGCCTCCACAGTAACCGGACCTGAACCCAATCGAGATGGTTTGGGGTGAGCTGGACCGCAGAGTGAAGGCAAAAGGGCCAACAAGTGCTAAGCATCTCTGGGAACTCCTTCAAGACTGTTGGAATACCATTTCAGGTGACTACCTCTTGAAGCTCATCAAGAGAATGCCAAGAGTGTGCAAAGCAGTAATCAAAGCAAAAGGTGGCTACTTTGAAGAACCTAGAATATGACATATTTTCAGTTGTTTCACACTTTTTTGTTATGTATATAATTCCACATGTGTTAATTCATAGTTTTGATGCCTTCAGTGTGAATCTATAATTTTCATAGTCATGAAAATAAAGAAAACTCTTTGAATGAGAAGGTGTGTCCAAACTTTTGGTCTGTACTGTATATATATGCAACACACATAAATACACCATATACATTTTGGCGTCCCCCCCTTCCCCCCGCAGCTCACCTGGCCCTGGTCCCGTCTGCAGCAGATGGCTTCTCCTCTGTGTGGTGCTGGTATCTTCGCCCTGCCTCAGACAATCGCTGACTTGAGGACTGTATTTTTCGCCCTATAAGACGCACCTAGGTTTTAGAGGAGAACAATAAGAAAAAAAAATGTTTACATTACACCTCAGGTCAGACCAGCAATCAGACCCCTAATGTTAATCAGACCCCTAATGCCTCAGATCAGCCCCCATGTCAGCCATGAGCCCCCATGTCAGCCATGAGCCCTCCATGTCAGCCATAAGCACCCATGTCACATTTCACCCCCTCAATGTCACATTTCACCCCCTCAATGTCACATTTCACCCCCTCAATGTCACATTTCTCACCCCTCCCTGTCAAATCACATGTGTCACATCAGCCCTCACATTTTTCCTTCTCCATTTATGTTGTCACATTTCTCCCCCCCCCCCCGATCCCCTCCATCCATGTTGTCACATTTCTCCCCCCCCGGCCCCCTCCATCCATATTGTCACATTTCTTCCCCCCGGCCCCATCCATGTTGTCACATTTCTCCCCCCCATCCATGATGTTGTCACATTTCTCCCCCCCCCCCAGGGCCCCCTCCATCCACGTTGTCACATTTCTCCCCCCCTGGCCCCCTCCATTCATGTTGTCACATTTCTCCCCTCCCTGACCCCCTCCATCCATATTGTCACATTCCCCCCCCCCATCCATAATGTTGTCACATTTCTCCCCCCCTGGCCCCTCCATCCATATTGTCACATTTCTTCCCCCCGGCCCCATTCATGTTGTCACATTTCTCCCCCCATCCATGATGTTGTCACATTCCCCCCCCTTGCCCCCTCCATTCATGTTGTCACATTTCTCCCCTCCCCTGGCCCCCTCCATCCATGTTGTCACATTTCTCCCCCCCTGGCCCCCTCCATTCATGTTGTCACATTTCTTCCCCCCTGGCCCCCTCCATCCATGTTGTCATATTTCTCCCCCGGCCCCCTCCATTCATGTTGTCACATTTCTCCCCCCCCCCCCGGCCCCCTCAATCCATATTGTCACATTTCTCCCTCCCCTGGCCCCCTCCATCCATGTTGTCACATTTCTCCCCCCCCCGACCCCTCCATCCATGTTGTCACATTTCTTCCCCCCTGACCCCCTCCATTCATGTTGTCACATTTCTCCCTCCCCTGGCCCCCTCCATCCATATTGTCACATTTCTCCCCCCCGGCCCCATCCATGTTGTCACATTTCCACCCCCATCCATGATGTTGTCACATTTCTCCCCCCCTGTTCCCCTCCATTCATGTTGTAACATTTCTCCCCCCCTGGCCCCCTCCATCCATATTGTCACATTTCTCCCCCCATCCATGATGTTGTCACATTTTTCCCCCCGGGCCCCCTCCATCCATATTGTCACATTTCTCCCCCCCATCCATGATGTTGTCACATTTCTCCCCCCCCCCTCTGTCCCCCTCCATCCATGTTGTCACATTTCTCCCCCCCTGGCCCCCTCCATTCATGTTGTCACATTTCTCCCCCCCATCCATGATGTTGTTACATTTCTCCCCCCCCCCCAGGGCCCCCTCCATCCACGTTGTCACATTTCTCCCCCCCTGGCCCCCTCCATTCATGTTGTCACATTTCTCCCCTCCCTGACCCCCTCCATCCATATTGTCACATTCCCCCCCATCCATAATGTTGTCACATTTCTCCCCCCCTGGCCCCTCCATCCATATTGTCACATTTCTTCCCCCCGGCCCCATTCATGTTGTCACATTTCTCCCCCCATCCATGATGTTGTCACATTCCCCCCCCTTGCCCCCTCCATTCATGTTGTCACATTTCTCCCCTCCCCTGGCCCCCTCCATCCATGTTGTCACATTTCTCCCCCCCTGGCCCCCTCCATTCATGTTGTCACATTTCTTCCCCCCTGGCCCCCTCCATCCATGTTGTAATATTTCTCCCCCGGCCCCCTCCATTCATGTTGTCACATTTCTCCCCCCCCGGCCCCCTCAATCCATATTGTCACATTTCTCCCTCCCCTGGCCCCCTCCATCCATGTTGTCACATTTCTCCCCCCCGACCCCCTCCATCCATGTTGTCACATTTCTCCCCCCCCTGACCCCCTCCATTCATGTTGTCACATTTCTCCCTCCCCTGGCCCCCTCCATCCATATTGTCACATTTCTCCCCCCCGGCCCCATCCATGTTGTCACATTTCCACCCCCATCCATGATGTTGTCACATTTCTCCCCCCCTGTTCCCCTCCATTCATGTTGTAACATTTCTCCCCCCCTGGCCCCCTCCATCCATATTGTCACATTTCTCCCCCCATCCATGATGTTGTCACATTTTTCCCCCCGGGCCCCCTCCATCCATATTGTCACATTTCTCCCCCCCATCCATGATGTTGTCACATTTCTCCCCCCCTCTGTCCCCCTCCATCCATGTTGTCACATTTCTCCCCCCCTGGCCCCCTCCATTCATGTTGTCACATTTCTCCCCCCTGGCCCCCTCCATCCATGTTGTCACATTTCTCCCCCCCTGGCCCCCTTCATTCATGTTGTCAGATTTCTCCCCCCCCGGCCCCATCCATGTTGTCACATTTCTCCCCCCCCCGGCCCCATCCATGTTGTCACATTTCTCCCCCCCGGCCCCCTCTATCCATGTTGTTCACATTTCTCCCCCCTGGCCCCCTCCATTCATGTTGTCACATTTCTCCCCCCTGGCCCCCTCCATTCATGTTGTCACATTTCTCCCCCCCTGGCCCCCTCAATTCATTTTGTCACATTTCTCCCCCCCCGGCCCCCTCCATCCATGTTGTCACATTTCTCCCCCCCGTCCCCTCCATTCATGTTGTCACATTTCTCCCCCCGGCCCCCTCCATCCATGTTGTCACATTTCTCCCCCCCTGGCCCCCTCCATCCATGTTGTCACATCCCCCCCCCCCGGCCCCATCCATGTTGTCACATTTCTCCCCTCCATCCATGTTGTCACATTTCTCCCCCCCTGGCCCCCTCCATCGATGTTGTCACATTTCTCCCCCCCGGCCCCATCCATGTTGTCACATTTCTCCCCTCCATCCATGTTGTCACATTTCTCCCCCCCGGCCCCCTCCATCCATGTTGTCACTTTTCTCCCCACCGGCTCTCTCCATCCATGTTGTCACATTTCTCCCCCCTGGCCCCCTCCATTCATGTTGTCACATTTCTCCCCCCCTGGACCCCTCCATTCATGTTGTCACATTTCTCTCCCCCCTGGCCCCCTCCATCCATATTGTCACATTCCCCCCCCCCCCCCCCGGCCCCATCCATGTTGTCACATCCCCCCCCCCCCGGCCCCATCCATGTTGTCACATTTCTCCCCTCCATCCATGTTGTCACATTTCTCCCCCCCTGGCCCCCTCCATCCATGTTGTCACATTTCTCCCCCCCGGCCCCATCCATGTTGTCACATTTCTCCCCTCCATCCATGTTGTCACATTTCTCCCCCCCGGCCCCCTCCATCCATGTTGTCACTTTTCTCCCCACCGGCTCTCTCCATCCATGTTGTCACATTTCTCCCCCCCTGGCCCCCTCCATTCATGTTGTCACATTTCTCCCCCCCTGGACCCCTCCATTCATGTTGTCACATTTCTCCCCCCCGGCCCCCTCTATCCATATTGTCACAATTTTTTTCCCCCGGGCCCATCCATGTTGTCACATTTCCCCCCCTTCATCCATGATGTTGTCACATTTCTCCCCCCCCCCCGGCCCCCCTCCATTCATGTTGACACATTTCTCCCCCCCGGCCCCCCTCCATCCATATTGTCACATTTCTCTCTCCCCCATCCATGATGTTGTCACATTTCTCCCCCCCCCTGGCCCCCTCCATTCATGTTGTCACATTTCTCCCCCCCCGGGGCCCCCTCCATGCCATCCATGTTGTCACATCATACTCACTACCCTAACACGACCTGAACTGTCCTGATGGCTTTGTCTGGACTGTGTGACTCAGTCAGACTGACACAACACAGTCATTCAGCTCTAACCTCTAGACAGTCCCTCTGCTCTGGCTGCTTCCCGCCGCCGCTGCGCCGTTCACTCACCAGTCACGCCCCCGTGGCCTGAGCCCATGTGACCGTGTGTTGCCATGACTCCGAGCGGCCAGCACACGCAGGCTGGGGGTGGGCGGACGGATGGTGGCGGCGCTGCCGCAGTAGTAAGATTAAAAAAAAAAAGGTCATTCGTGCGCGGGGAGATCATTTGAGTGAGCGGCTGCTGGAGCGTCGGGTTGAAAATAATCACTTATGTTATGTGTTGCAGGACCAGGTCGGGATTCCTGATTCTCACCGGTCCTGCGAACCTGCTGTAAATTTAACAAACGGTTTGGCAGAACCGGAGAGAACCGGCTGTATCCCATGCCTGAATATGCCCCTCTAGAAGCAGGAAACCTAAATCCTGCCCACCAAGAACTTTGCAATGTGAGCCAAGGGAGTGAAGACTACTCTCCTCAGGCTCCACCTTCATTTCCTGCATCCAGCCTGACTGAGGAGCAGAGGAAGATGGCTCTCCCAAAGCCAAAGTGGGATCAAATGACCGTAAAAGGCGAACCGGTGTACGAAAAGTACCTACCGTAGATCCGGGTCTCCCAACTCGCCTGCAAGAAAGGCCCGTCTGCGTTTGCTGTGATCCCAGAGGCTACAGAATCCTTATCGGACGGCGAGACGGCCGCTACTCCTGACTTAAAGATGACCGCCATTCTCGAGCCTGCTCCCGCGGAAGCTGACGTCAGCCCAGCAGTCCAGATCCTGGAGGCCGTGTATTCCTCCTATGGGTGCCGAACCAGCAACCCAGCCGTCCTCCAAAATGCCCTCCACAGCCAAGCCCGCTCCGCAGAAGATCCACTTGTCAAGTCTTCCAGGCACTGGATGCGCTTATACCGTCAAGCGCTCCATCGTCATCGCCAGCGACCAACACTTTTTGCAGTGACCAGGAACGCTCCATCGTCATCGCCAGCGACCGACGTCCCGGCCCAGGAACCAGCTGCGTCCTCTGAGGAGTTGACCATTCTGCAGATAGCCGCCACCGCTAACGATGATCAGCAGGAGGCACCAGAACCGGCCACCCGGCCACGACATCAGGTAGTAGCCACCTTGCTCCCTGAGGCCCCGGTCCAACCCGTAGCTGCCCCTGCACCATGCTCGGTGGTACCTGACACCTCTGTTAGGCCCAAATAGGCCCCGCTCCGCAAGCCTGCTGGCGTGGCGGAGAAGGCTGGAGTTTCCACTCCGCCGCCTAGAACGGAGAGCCCCAAACCAACTCACCTTAACCCCGAAGTGCCCCTCGAAATTACCTGTCATGCCTAGAGCCAGTGGGAATACAAGACGCAGTCGAAGAGTGGGTTAAGCAAGTCTTGGATGAGCCCCGGCAATCCTAAACTCGCCCGGCGCACCGGAACAGTGCTATGGTTCTCTGTGGAGAGGGGTGTTGGATTCCTTCAGGACAATTATACTGGAGCAGAATTATTTGTGGGCCGCCGCTCCGTTAAGCGGACTTACCTGCCTCAGTCCCGCCACAAACACTATGTCGGGTATCAAGTAGAATATACCCCGATGCGGTCTGTACAAGGTTTATTTGCAGCTGGAGTGACCCTTCTGGCCAAACCGTTAACCCCTGCTACTACCCCAGAGACCTAGCAGGAAGAACCAGGTTCTGCTGGGAGAGTCCGGTGTTTACAAGAAGCCCCGGATGGCCAACTAAGTTTCAGGGAATGAGTGCAACCTAACCCAGAGCCCCTTATCCCTGACCTGGCAGCACCCCCAACACTACGGGTGGGCCAGATCAACTATTCAGTGCTAACTTATAACCCCAGAGTGCAACCCGATGTTTTTCCATGGAAGCTTCAGCAGTCTCATCTGGTTGAACTTCCAGAACCCCTTCAGCCAGAGGTTTTACCTACTTCTGCACCGGCAAGGGATTCCGGCTTGCAGCAAGTAACCACAGCATTCACCAGGCTGACTGTTCAGCCAGTATAAAGAAATCCCACAAGAGGGCAGTGGCGCACCACTACAGCCGCAAATCTGAATTACTAAAGGCAGGAGCGCCCTCTAATGAGCTCCAGCAGCTCCAGCAGTGAGGAGGACCTGCAAGTCCTTCTCTAAATGCCTCCTTATCCTTAAAATAAGAACTACTGGGAGCCACAGTGTGGACTGGTCTTGAAAACTGAGAGACTGTTGGCCAGTTTTGTTTTACTCCGTTGCCATTAGTTACAGCCGCAGCTGGATGGCCACATTTGTCAGGACTCCCCCCACTTCAACAATTGTTTACACCCCAGTTTGTGCCAAGGTTGTGCATTGTTTTATCCCCTTTCCAGGGAACTATGGCTCTCATCATGCTGCTATTTTATGTGTTTTTATATAACATTTTATTATAACATTTTATACTGTTCCTTGGATTACAAATATACCTTCTATTGGATTACAAGTGACTTTTGTTTGTTTACAGACGATTCCAACTTTAAAGCACTTCAAAGAAAAAGGACTCAAGTCATATTTGAGCGTATTATGATAATTTTGATTGCACTAATAAATGCATAATATACTTGCACTGTTTTTCCCAACATGTTTATAGGTTATGCAACGTTACAAGCCAGCACCCAAACGTGTGCCTGAGCTTTTTGTTATCTCTATTGTAATATTTTTGCACTATGTTTTTGCACTCAAGTTTACAGGTTGAGCAACGTTCAAGCACTTATGCCCATTGTGTGTATTCTTCTCTAGGTGCCGCAGTTTGAATTAATGCACTTTTTGTGAAGTTGCACTTAACTTTTGCACTTCTGCTTCTTTGGACGCTTAATACTAATAGCCTACTCCTGGTGTCATGTATCCTGGGTACCCAGGTAGGACAAGTGGTAAGTCCCAGGCAGGTCCAGAAACTACAAGGGTAACCCCACTGCTTTGGGAATGTTATATGTGCCAAGATTAGTAATGGGACTACTAAACCCCCATCCTGGTATGTCTTCCAGGAGTTTTATGGGATTATTATACCCTCCTCCTGTGACTGCCAGAAGCGTTTGGAGAAGCTGGTACCTCCCCCTTCTGTGCCTTTGCCTAATGTATGGCGCCTCCACCTTAGAGCCATTTTAGCTACCCTTAGTCACCATTGTGATTGTGCTATAAGCCTTATTTTCAGACTTTGGTGCAGGGAAAGGAATACAGGATAAAGCCACCCTTCCATTTGCGGGCATTTAATTACACAATGGTGGGACTACAGAGTAAAGACACCCCCATGGTTCCTTTGGTGTTTACAGAGCTCAGAACACTTCAAAGTTAGTCAGTAGTGATTGCTTACTGCAGATCTTTGGTTCACTGGGTATACCGCGAGGAAAACTGTTAATTAAGACAGCCTACTCATGCAGGCAGGAACCTTGGGGTAGCCGTTATATGTTTGTTTTTGTATTTCTTTATGTGTACTTCATGCAACACTTTGTTCTTATTTGGGTACCCCAGAGCTTGTTCCTCTCATCCTAAGCACAAGCCGAGGGCGGCTTGACTCAAAGTAAGGGGGAATGTAACACCCCAGAGTTGTGTTACTACACTCCTCTACCCCGCTACTATCTTCTAAGAGCTTTATACTGTCATCTGATGTAATTTTACTTATGTCCTCTACAAATGTGCATATAAATCTATGTTAAATGTCATTGTTCATGTAATACTGCCTGGTTACTAGCAGGTGGCAGCAACACATTGGCAGAGACAGTTTAGTGTATCTGAGCTGGGATTGTTTATTCCAGCTTGGCTCCCCCTCTGTGGAGAGAGTGGGCAGTTCCCACATCCTGCCGCATGGGTGGAGAAGGAAGTTAGAGTCAGTGTAGCTTCCCCCTGCTAGGGGAAAGCTGTTTGATAGCGTTCAGGAGAACCCCCTGTATAGAGAGGAAAGCAAGGACCTAGTCTAGGCTGAGACTTGGCCATATTCCCAGTCTGAGCACCTTCAGCTCAGCTGGATGAACAAAGCAGAAAACCACAGACAACCTCCAGAATTCCAGGAAGAAAGCATCCCCTGATAATCCATCTGTGAGTTAAGTCCAGTGCCTAGGAGAAGCCTATTCCTCCTCAGCTAGTCTGTCCCCATAAAGCAGAAGTTACATTTAAAGCAGAAGCATTTATTCCTGCCAAACATTGCCAAAACCTGCTGGAACCAAAAGACCAAAGCTGTATACAGCTTGGATGCAAGTTATTTCAAGTAAAGCAACGTTTTAACTTCATATAAAGGTCTGGAAATTATTTCTTCTGCAAAATTCCTCTATTACTCCTACTATCACTACACTTAAATTTATTGCAAGTGAGCTAGGAGTCCAGCCGTACCCGGGTAGGAGACACCATGACACAATTGTCACTATCCTACATAGATATTATAGGCCATTACACCACTCTGGCATTCCTAATCTGGGACGTGCGTTATAACACCTTGAAAGTGCCCTGGGATAGTACCCTGCACACTGCAATTAGCGTCACAACAAATACAGGATATATTATCCACCTGACCCGGCCACTGCATTAAAGTGGCGTCATCGTACCCGTTTCTGGTCACTGCACTAACCACTGTGCCACCACGGAAATTATCTTTACCAGTACTACTACTATCCTCTTCGCTGCTCCTGTTAGATTGTAGAACATAATTATTTAGTGAACATGAGGACTATAGCTGCCCCATACACCTTAATTAGCTGCCATCTGAACAGCCCTCCCGACTCCCCCATACACATACACACTCAGTGCAGATGAATGTCTATGTGTTTTCAATGGGGAGAGAGGAGAAAGTCGCTATCAGACACCTCTGAAGGCACCTTACTGTATCTCCTGGGAGAGTGAAAGGACCACTTGTTGAAATTCAACACAACCAATCCTACTCCCCCCCCAACATCATCTGTCAGAGGAGAGTCGGGAGCCCCCCCACAGACATTCACAACTGCATTCCATTGTAGCATGCATTGTATATTTGATATAGGTGATAAGTAGGGTGCACTTGTTTTTTATTATATTTTTTTTATGTGTTACCTTGGGTGATTTATTTAAAGTGTATGACATTTTGGTAAAAATCCTTCAGGTGTGAACAATGTCTATCATGTGTCTCTTTGCTTTTACTGTGTGCGGTTTTGAGCCTTGACGCTTGTAGATCCCCTTTTTACATATAGTAGGAGTGGACTAATCGTTTGATCATTAAGATCGCCCAAGGGGTAATCAATTAGAGCAGTACGCAAAATAAATTCAAGAAATATCAAACATCTCATGGCTATACTGGTGGGTAAGGGGCCTATGACCTTTAATGCCAGGGGCTGAGATGAGCTTAGACCGTCCCTTCAGATAAGAGCTGATTAGGAGCGGAGGAGCCGGAGGATGTGGTTATCGTCTCTTTAGTTTGCTGACGTAGGCAGGGGAGTAACAGGGTATCAAACACAGCAACTGCTAAGTGGCCCAAAAACTAAGGAGACCCATCTCAACTGGGGACATAAGGTGCAGTTAGTGATTACTAAGGCACAGAGTGTTACTACAGGGAGTGCAGAATTATTAGGCAAGTTGTATTTTTGAGGATTAATTTTATTATTGAACAACAACCATGTTCTCAATGAACCCAAAAAACTCATTAATATCAAAGCTGAATATTTTTGGAAGTAGTTTTTAATTTGTTTTTAGTTTTAGCTATTTTAGGGGGATATCTGTGTGTGCAGGTGACTATTACTGTACATAATTATTAGGCAACTTAACAAAAAACAAATATATACCCATTTCAATTATTTATTTTTACCAGTGAAACCAATATAACATCTCAACATTCACAAATATACATTTCTGACATTCAAAAACAAAACAAAAACAAATCAGTGACCAATATAGCCACCTTTCTTTGCAAGGACACTCAAAAGCCTGCCATCCATGGATTCTGTCAGTGTTTTGATCTGTTCACCATCAACATTGCGTGCAGCAGCAACCACAGCCTCCCAGACACTGTTCAGAGAGGTGTACTGTTTTCCCTCCTTGTAAATCTCACATTTGATGATGGACCACAGGTTCTCAATGGGGTTCAGATCAGGTGAACAAGGAGGCCATGTCATTAGATTTTCTTCTTTTATACCCTTTCTTGCCAGCCACGTTGTGGAGTACTTGGACGCGTGTGATGGAGCATTGTCCTGCATGAAAATCATGTTTTTCTTACCTTGCAGACTTCTTCCTGTACCACTGCTTGAAGAAGGTGTCTTCCAGAAACTGGCAGTAGGACTGGGAGTTGAGCTTGACTCCATCCTCAACCCAAAAAAGCCCCACAAGCTCATCTTTGATGATACCAGCCCAAACCAGTACTCCACCTCCACCTTGCTGGCGTCTGAGTCGGACTGGAGCTCTCTGCCCTTTACCAATCCAGCCACGGGCCCATCCATCTGGCCCATCAAGACTCACTCTCATTTCATCAGTCCATAAAACCTTAGAAAAATCAGTCTTGAGATATTTCTTGGCCCAGTCTTGACGTTTCAGCTTGTGTGTCTTGTTCAGTGGTGGTCGTCTTTCAGCCTTTCTTACCTTGGCCATGTCTCTGAGTATTGCACACCTTGTGCTTTTGGGCACTCCAGTGATGTTGCAGCTCTGAAATATGGCCAAACTGGTGGCAAGTGGCATCTTGGCAGCTGCACGCTTGACTTTTCTCAGTTCATGGGCAGTTATTTTGCGCCTTGGTTTTTCCACACGCTTCTTGCGACCCTGTTGACTATTTTGAATGAAACGCTTGATTGTTCGATGATCACGCTTCAGAAGCTTTGCAATTTTAAGAGTGCTGCATCCCTCTGCAAGATATCTCACTATTTTTGACTTTTCTGAGCCTGTCAAGTCCTTCTTTTGACCCATTTTGCCAAAGGAATGGAAGTTGCCTAATAATTATGCACACCTGATATAGGGTGTTGATGTCATTAGACCACACCCCTTCTCATTACAGAGATGCACATCACCTAATATGCTTAATTGGTAGTAGGCTTTCGAGCCTATACAGCTTGGAGTAAGACAACATGCATAAAGAGGATGATGTGCTCAAAATACTCATTTGCCTAATAATTCTGCACGTAGTGTAGATACCTGTACATCATTATTATTTTTTCCCATGATGTGATGTCCTACATATGACCTTTTTTGTGTGTATTATACCTGAGCTATGAGATGATATGATTAAAGGGAACCTGTCACCTGGATTTTGGGTATAGAGCTGAGGACATGGGTTGCTAGATGGCCGCTAGCACATCCGCAATACCCAGTCCCCATAGCTCTGTGTGCTTTTATTGTGTATAAAAACCAATTTGATATGTATGCAAATTAACCTGAGATGAGTCAGAGCTTGAAAATATGACTCTTCTCTCGTCACACAAGTAAGATATGACTCTTTTATGTTAATTTGCATATGTATCAAATCGTTTTTTTGACACAATAAAAGCACACAGAGCTATGGAGACTGGGTATTGCGGATGTGCTAGTGGCCATCTAGCAACCCATGTCCTTAGTTCTATACCCAAAATCCCGGTGACAGGTTCCCTTTAAGGTGTCATGGTGTTTATTATTTCTGCACTGTGACATCACTGTGTAGATTATTCCACTGTGTGTCTTATCCTACGACTGTGACATCACTGTGACTTATCCTACTATTTTGCCATCATTGCGTGCCTTATCCCTCTATTGTGACATTGCTATATGCCTTATCTCACTATTCTGACATCATTGTGTGCCTTTTCCCAATATTGTGACATCACTGTGCTTTTTCCCACTACTGTGACATCATTGTATTCCTTATCCCAATATTGTGACATCACTGTGTGTCTTATCTCACTATTGTGACATCATTATGCGCATTATGCCGCTATTGTGACATTACTGTGTGCATTATGCCACTATTGTGACATCATTGTGTGCCATATCCAATATTGTGACATCATTCTGTGCCTTATCCCATTATTGTGACATCACTGTGGGCCTTATGCCTTGCTGGTAAAGGTGGTCATATTAGATTGGGGCACGTAAGTTTTGCTATGGGACCCCATTGTTACTTTTTACACCCCTGGGCATAGGTGATTTGGTATGATAACTTGTCTACTATAGGCTCGTTGCCCTGTGAGCCCTCTCAAAATGTGTTAGACTCTTACAAAACGTTACAATTAGCTGGTAAACTAGTCCGATAAATAAACTTTTGCTAAGGGCTATAAAAGTAATGAGGGCACGGCCACATGGTCAGGATTCCTGATGTAGTTTTGGAAGCCAAAATCAGGAGTGGCTCATAATAGTATAGAAAGTGTACGGGGCGACTTCTCCAATTGCTTTTTAATTCATTCATGGGTTTGACTTCCAAAACTGCATCAGGAAACCTGACCGTGTGTCCCCGGAGTCACTTGGAGCACAGTGCATAACAAAGCTATAAAGAATAATTAATCACGATTGCCAGCCAACTTTATTTATAACCGAGGGTTGGGCATGGAAGTGTTCTGAACAAGTACATGATAAACATAGCTTCCCAGATATAGTACATGGCAAATGGCCCAGCGACCAGGTCAACTAAGGCCACATTCACACAGTCATATTATTACCAGGGGCGTTGCTAAGGTCTCAAAAGATCCGGGGCCCAAGCACCAACACATATGGCCCAATTCTCTAAGTTGAACAACCGCATCCCCCCCCCTTCTGCAAACACTAGCACTGATGACATTTTACTGTACTTGCTATACAGCAGCACATACCTGTCACATCCAGTGCCTCCCAGGTGACGTCCTCTGATGTAGACCTTCTCTGTCATCATCTTCTCCATTCCGTCCGGACAACTTCTCTCAGCCGCCTCGTCTCTGCAGAGTGTGACACACAGACATCTTAGCTTCCTCACTTTTCTGTACCCCCAAATATTATCCTAAAGAAAAATGAGTGCCCACCCATAGTAACAGTACTCCTCATAGTCCCACCAATAGTAATTCCCTTCTAGAATGCTCTCATTAGTAATACTGCCCCCTACTGGACCCAACAGTGATAATGCTCCCCAAGAGTGCCCCCATTAGAAATAAGGCCCCCTATTATTCCCCCAGTGGTATTAAAGCTCTCTACAGACCCCTCAGTAGCAATAAGGCCCCCATATTGCTCTTAGAAATAATGCAGATCTATAAGTCCCTCCTATAGAGCCCCCAGTAGTAATAAAAACGCCTAATGTCCCCTGAATTTAAAATTCCCCCAGTATTTATAACACCCCGACTGTTATAATGCTCGCCCTGAAGCGCCCCAAATATTTATAATGCCGCCTGCAGTACCCCCTGTAGTTATATTGCCCTCTACTATTATAATGCTTGCCCTGAAGCACCCCAAGTATTTATAATGCCGCCTGCAGTGCCACCTGTAGTTATCTTTCTCCGTTTAGTGTCCTCAGAAATTATAATTCCTCAGCACCTCCGCCATACAGGCCCATGTAAATAACACTATTTCCCTCCCTCCGCCATAGAGTCCCATATAAATACCATCACACCATCTCTCCAGTCCCCTCCAATATATAGTCCCATGTAAATAACATCACCTCCTCAATATTCAGTCCCATATAAATAACATCACTCCCTCCCCAGACACCTTTAACATACAGTCCCATGTAAATAAAATCACCCCCTCCCCAGCCACCTCCAACATGCAGTTCCATATAAATAACATTACCCCTTAACATTCAATCCAATGTAAATAATATCACTCCCTCCCACAGCTGACTTCAACATGCAGTCCCATATAAATAACATTACCCCTCAACATACAGTCCCATGTAAATAAAATCACTCCACCTCACTGTCCCATGTAAATAACTTCCCTCCCTTCAGCCCTAACATACAGTCCCAGTTAAATAACCACAACTCTCAGCATTGCTCTGCCTCTCCCTTCCCTTACCTCTCCTCATGTAGCAGAGCTCACCTCAGCCTCTTCCCAGGGCATCTCTTCACTGCTGAGCCCTCCTCTCCTGCACTGGTCACATGATTGTAACATCATCCCAGGTCCTTTTCAGCTACTGCATTTAGAACTGATCACATGACCTGTGATGTCATCACAGGTCCTTCAGTTCTTCCAGTGTATTAGATTCAATTGTATTGCTGTCCTGAGGATGGCAATACAGTTATATCTAACAGGCAGACAGGACATTTGGGGCCTGGAACAAAACATCAGGGGCCCAGACCCAAAATGTTTTGACCTAGCAATGCCCCTGACTATTACTGTAGTTAAAGGGGTTGGTCCATCTCATAGACTTGAGGCATAACGCAAGGATATGCCCCCAATGTCTGACAGGTGCGGGTCCCTCTGGACTCTAGAATGGAGCCCGCAAAGTGAAGGAGAGCCGACTGAGCATGCGTGGTCACCATCCATTTATTTCTGTCTTACATTTAGACCATTTTCCAGGGGCAGAAAATGATGAATGAGACCGGTCTGCCGGCCTGTCTCCTTTCCCGCCCACGCCACAACCACTTTTTAAGACCTGGAGTGAATAGGGAATAAGTACCATGGACAGCGACAGAATATGCGCCAGATATATGCGAAAAAAGTGGCGTATATCTGGTCATAAATTACCTCCAATGTGTTTCTGGCAGTAAGGCCCCTAAAGGGTTTGTCCTGCAAAGAAATAATCTACATTTTTCAAACAAGCACCGGGATCAGAATATTTTTGTAATTGCATATAATCTGATAGATCTGATATAATGTATCTCTATAGTGCCACCTGCTGTTTGTTCCTTTCTCATTTCTCTGTCCACCTTGCTAAGTGGACACACGTTCTCATGTTCATCCTTCAGCTGCCACCAGCCGTATCCTCTGTTAGAAGCTATGACAGTTACAAGGCACCTTCCTTGTGAAAGTACAAGCCCCCTGAAAAAGCTGTCAGCTTGAAATAAACTTAGCAGAGCAATTGGAGTAATTCATGTTCTTTGGATCCATGTGAGGTCCATGGCTGGTTCTAGCTTTGTTAGAAAAGGCTGTCATGTTCTACTGTATATGATATCTTGTTTTAATAATTTTTATTTTTTCCAGATGGGATACCCCTTTAATATTCTTATTTTTCTGTCTGTGACATTCAGCTTCTACCATTAACTTCTGTTCCTCAGGACATTAAAGAGGTTGTCCCATAAACAATATTGATCCCTTGTCCACAGGATAGAAGATAGATCTATGATCACAAGGGGCTGCAACCACTGAGACAGACGTCGGGTCATGAGAACGGAGATAGCTGAAAGCTGTATGAGTACATGGAGTATGACCTCGCATGCACTCTGTTCACACAGGGGACTGAGGACCTCCCGTTTCATGATTGGTGGGGTTCCCAGAAGTTGGACTTACTTTGATTATTGTATAATCAAAGTCAGTCCAACCTCTGCGAGTAGGTGATAAATGTTGTTTATTGGAAAACACCTACAAATCCCAGCAGAATATGAGCTAATGGTAAATGGTGAACGTCACAGACAGAAAAAAGGGTTTTTTATTTAAATACTCATAAACAAGGAAATCTTTTTTTATTTTATTTTTTACATCAAGTCCCCCATCAGTGCTTCTCTCATGGGCAGCTTTGTCATACACAGTAGCTATGTTGACCTGGTCACCAATCGACAATTTTCAGGCAACTAAACGTATACTTTAGGGCTCATGCACACGACCGTATGCCCTCCAAGACATACGGTCCGTGAGCGGGCCATATGCCCCAGGGCGGCATACATTGTGCGCACGGGAGCGCACAGCATCATAGGTTGCTATGATACTGTGCGCATCGGTCCGCCTGCGGGGCTATTGTCCTGCACTCATATGATCAGTAGTCCCGCAGGCGGCCCGATGCGCACAGTATAATAGTAACTTATGATGCTGTGCGCTCCTGTGCCCATGATGTATGCCGCTCCGGGACATATGGCCCGCTCATGGACCGTATGTCTCGGATGTATTGGTAATACGCATGTATTGGTAATATTGCACCCAAAATGTATGTAGTATCCTGGACCAAGGGTACTTTGAAGTATGGACATTTGTCCCTATTGCTGCTATGCAAAGCCATAAACTCTCTACTTTAGTGCACTTTGAAGGGTTAACAGTGCACTGTGAGTAATGCTGTTGAGGAAACGTAGACTGTTATTACACTATATTGTCACGGATGGTGTTGCAGAAAACTAGAAGATACAAATAAAGATCCGACTGACTTGATCCCAAACTAAGGAACATAAGGGTGAGCCCTATAAAAGCCCTAGAGCTCTCCCTGACTGCTCAGCCCATGCAAAGATCTTTATGATAGATAATTGCATGCCCTCGTACCCAGACTGAGTGACACCTCAAAACCCTATAATAGTGAGGGGACACGACCTCCAGCTCCCTACACTTAATACGGAAGGAGTCAGGGTCACCTAGGATCAAGCCAACAGGAAAACACAAATAAAGGAACAGACTTATCTGAGGAACCAGCGGTTGCAGCATCTAGCAGTGAGCACAATCCAGGAAGTTGTATAAACCGCAAAGTGATGCAGTATGGGAGGGGATATAAAGGGATGCAATCAGTGCAACTAGATGACAGCTGAGAGAGGGAAACGAGATGACAAAACGAAACCAAAACAAAAGAACCTCAAGCAAGAGGTACTGAAGAACGTCTGTCAGAGCTTCTCAGAGATCTGGCGGTGACATATATCTGCACTGCACTGCAGAAAGGGTTAATACACAGCCAGCTAATAATGAGAAATTGGGACTTTCTATTAATGCACTGACATCCTCCACAGTTAGGACTCATGCCTATGAGCGTACTGGCTCAGTGGCCGTATTGCGAACCGTAGATAGCCGGTCTGCAATATATGGACACAGGCTGTGCCGTGTGCATTCCGTGGTACCCTTTGACTTGAATGGATCCACAATCCACAGGACTTCACCTATCTTTTGCGGAGCACGGATCGGAAGCCCATGGAAGCACGACAAAGCACTTACTTGGGCTTCCCATCCATGCCTCCACACTGCAAAAAGATAGAACATGTTTTATCTTTGGCCGTATGTTGAGGATCACGGACCGATTCAAGTCAATGGGTCTGCAAACGGTGTGCACATGGCCAGTGTCTGTGCATTGAAGACCACTATTTGCGGTCTGCAGCATGGGCACTGAACGCTCATGCTCGCGGTTAGGGGCCCTTACTAAAAGGGACTACACAAACCTTTGGAGGGAAAAAAAAAACACAAACACTGGTTTAGCTCTTACGTCTGAAGACTTGTTTATGCCTGGAAAAACTGCTTAGCCATTCCCATAGACTTGTATTGAAACGCTATAAAATGCTATGGCAGACTGAAATTGCAACATTGTTTCTGTTTAGGCTGTGTTTCTCCACTCCACTCACTAGAAGGTTCTAGTTCAGTTAGAAACTGTATTTAAGCAGAGCAGTCAGAGCCCCTAGTTGTCTGCAGATAGGGACCAGTGTTTAGTAGAAGAGACTCTGCCAGACTGCATGAGTGACCAGAAAAAAACAGTGCGATAAGGATTCTGAGTCACAGACCCCAGATTACCAGCCCTTTGACCAGGGAGCCAGTTGGATGACTGAGCCACAGACTCTGGACAGCCAGTCTTCTGACAGAAAGAGAGGGACAGCTAGCTTAGGCCATTCCTCAGCACTCGTCTTCTGCCAGAGAGGAGACAGGAGAAGCCTGCCCTATGCCTCACCTGTATTGTTTTGCACCTGAGTTCCCCCAGTAAAGAAGCACCCTGGTTTACTGCAGACCCTGACTCTCTGGACTTATTTCTAATTGGGGTGCATCACGCCTTAACATCCCTACCAGAAATTAGCCACACGTAGTGACACCTCGACGGTGTCCAGGAGACCCAGTGTAGTGTTGGGACCACCCCAAACCCGACCACTGCATGTACATCTGTAATTTCACAGAAGTTACCACATTTTGCCAGAATCTATGAGGCAACCAGGTATTCTTCATCGCACATAGTATTAAAGAGGTATTCTCTCATAGTAGCAGACATTTTGTGTCACAAAGGCTCTGGTCTTCACTATGAAATCATCACCTTACAGAAAAACTGAAAATTTGTTTTCCCCACTATTTGCCTGCACATTTATGCTCTAGGACAGGGATGGCCAACCTGCGGCTCTCCAGCTGTTGCAAAACTACAACTCCCAGCATGCCCAGACTGTCTACAACTATCAGCCTACAGCAGGGCATGGTGGGAATTGTAGTTTTACAACAGCTGGAGAGCCGGTTGGCCAGCCCTGCTCTAGGACACCCACTGCCCAGGGAATTATAACATAGTCTCATTCACTTGACTGGAGCTATGTCACAGTTCCCTGCATGGTGGACTAACATCCATCATAATCCGAAGGCTCTTGCGGCCTTATATCTAATCCCACATTGGGTTAAGATGGCCGGACCATTCTATAAAATATGCACTTTTTACCTATTTTGTCACCCCCATCTCCTCATAGATTTTAAGCTCTTGTGAGCAGGGCCCTCATTTTAATTGTTGACCTGTTTGCTGCTGTGTAATTTATGACTCTGTTTTCCCTTGAACACCCTGATTGTAAAGCGCTGTGGAATATCTTGACTAGAGATAAGCGAAGTTTTAAAAAATTCGATTTGGCTGCTTTGCCGAACTTCGACAAGGAATTAGATTTGTAACTAATTACTTTGTCACGAATTGTTTTCCATTGCATGGAGCGGCGCAATGACGGGCAACGGAGAGCACGCCACCACCGTCATTTAACCCCTCAGATGCTATGTTCAACGCTGATTGCGGCATCTGTGACTCAAATTACCCTATTTTCGCCCCATAAGACGCACTTTCCCCCCTGCGTCTTATCGTGCAAATACTAATAAAGTGCTTCCATTATGGAAGCGCTTCATTAGTACCGGAGGACCGAGTAGCGGTGAAGGCTCTGTACTCACCGCTTCATTTTCCTCGGCTCGGCTATCGGCTGTGCAGGGCTGCGCACAGCGTGAGGGCGCTCTGTGACCTCACACTGTGTGCCGCGATACACAGCCGACAGCAGGATGAAGAGGATCGCAATGGTGAGGAGAGGTGGCGTCCAAGAACAGGAGAGGTAAGTGAGTTTTTCTATTTTATTTGCGCTGGGGGCTGATGGCTGACATATAGGGGCTAATATATGGGGCTGATGGCTTACTATATGGGGGCTGATGGCTGAATATATGGGGGCTGATGACTGACATATGGGAGCTGATAGATGGCTGACATATGGGGGCTGATAGATGGCTGAAATATGGGGGCTGATAGATGGCTGACATATGGGGGCTAAAAGAAAAACAAATAAGTAGCAGCACACCACTAAATGCAAAAGATAAACAGGTGAATGTGTGAACAGGGTCAAATACATGACTTTCATACTTACTATTAAGCAGAGTAGAAGCTGTTATTGCATATAATTGATCAAAAATATGTCGGGCCCATCTACCAAACGTCAAGGTGGCTTCTCATCAGATGGGACCTACTCTAACACGGAGTGTCCAGCTCCATTGTTACTCTGATTAAAAGCACCAGGCAGGTGGGCGGGAGTGATAAGTTCCACAGAGGATGCCTACTCCTACTATATATACATAATTAAAAAAAAGAACAGCACCTCCAGAGATAATTGATTTAAAAGCAGGTGCAAGCTACTATAGCAACTATGTGGAAAAACAAATACCTTAAGTAGCAGCACACCACTAAATGCACTAAGGTAAACAGGTGAATGTGTGAATGTGAATGTGTGATTATGACATATAGGGGCTGATAGATGGCTGAAGGTTGGGGGTCTGATCTGAGGTCTTATAGACATTGAGGGTCTGATTGGGGCTGTGAGCTGAGGTCTGATTAACATTGGGGGTCTGATTGCTGGTCTGACCTGAGGTGTAATGGAAAATATTTTTTTCTTATTGTTCGCTTCTAAAACCTAGGTGCGTCTTATAGGACGAAAAAATACGGTAATCTTTTTAATAATCCTTTTAGGGGGTTAAGCACTGATGATGTCACTGCGCTCCCAGCGTGATCACATCGTGAGGTGCAGGTCCTTTGGTGGGTTTTCTTCAATCAAGACAGGAGTAGATAGCCTCTCTGCAAGCAAGTGGATGAGGTGAGTATAATTTTTTTAATTTTCAAGCACCATTTTAGGAAAAATTTATTCGCTACTATGAAGTGCAAGGAAATTCGGCTTTGTGAGGAATAGAATTTTGGCTGAAATTTGAATCAAAGTCTACTTCGGATACTTCAATTGGCTCAACATTAAAGTTGAAGCTATATAAATAAAGATTATTATTATTTTTAGGTAGCGCCACTGTGCAGGAAGTCCGCCAGAGGTCATCCTTCTCTTTGATTTGGGGATTGGAGTGGGTTCTGAAGGTCAGACACCCAACCATTAAAGGAGATACCCCAATTTCACCCCTCCGGGCCCCCTGATAAAAGCATCGGAGTATTTCATGCTCCAATGCTCTCCCTTTCCCTGTGCTGTATCACGCAGGGCAAGGGCTTTCTTTTGAAGATCCAGTGATGTACCGGGCTCCCCATGGGTAAGCTAGGAAGAGGCTTCCGCCCAGCAGTTGGCCAGTGATGTCACCGGCACAAATGGGCAGGCTTTAGTGCTGCCCTAGCCTGTAAAACGGCTGGGGCAGCGCTAAAGCTGCCCATCAGACCCGGTGATGTCACCGGGAACACTGATGGGTGGAAGCCTCGGCCTAGCAGTGTGCCAAAGTGAACAAAAAAGCCCTTGCCCTGCGCGATACAGCAGAGGGCAAGGGAGATGCTCAAGTTAGGGGGCCGGAGAGGTGAAGATGAGGATATGGCTCTGAATGTTGGATCGCGGTCCGGAGGCGGCTGTCTGAGGCAGAGTCACGCATATATGCGTCATCTCGCGAGACTCGAGATGACGCTCACAGCCGGCCCGCGCATGCGCATCGTGGGCCGGCAAAAGTTAAAGGAGTGTTACATCATCAGCCTGCCAGCCAATGATCATCGCTGGCAGGCTGATGATTTTTAAAAAAACGAATCACAAGCCATTTAACACCTTATATTTATAAATATAAGGTGTTAAATGGCTTTTCTGCTCCTCTGCTGGTTCTTTTGGTCGGTTGGTTCCAGCAGAGGCGCAGACATCACAGTGAGTAGCACCAAACAGTTAACCCCCCAGATCACCCCCCATATCACCCCCCATCACCCCAATTAACCCCTTGATCGCCCCTGTCAATCACCAAGTAAAGGGGAAAAAAGTGATCAGTGTAAACTGTCACTTTTTTTTTTCACTGGCATTGACTGATAGGTTTTAGGGATAGTTTAGGCCCCTTGGTTAGGTAGTTTAGCGATCGTTTAGCGCCCAGCCCACCGCACAGCAGTCACTGATTAGCTGATTAGCGTATCGCTAATCAGCATTGGTACTTTTATAGTATCTGTAAGTGATCAAAACTGATCACAGTCAGATCTATAATAGTATTAGTGTCACTTTAGTTCGCCCTCCACCCAAAACGCAGTGTTTGCCCGATCAGGCCTGATCAGTCGCCCACACGTGCGTTCACCCACGCCCGCCCCGCCGCAGTGACAAAAAATTATTATTTTTTTGATCACTGCACAATCACTTTACAAGTGCTGCGGCGATAAAAAAATCAGTTTTAATATTTTTTATCAATCACAGCGGCCTCCGGTACTTCGCTAGCCTCCCCTTTGTAAGACAGGCTTGCTTTTTTTTCTTGGGTAGTCTCAGGGAATACCCCTAAATTTAGTTGCCCAAATGTCAAACAAGGGGTATTCTTCTGAAGAGGCCTACAGGCTTCTGACCCAGTTGGATGAGGAATGGGAACCCTCATCTGACGAATCTAGCGGGTCAGAATATGAACCTGTAGAAAGCAGTGGCTCTCTGACCCAAAGTTCGGACGAGGAGGTTGAGGTCCCTGATAGCACCAGGCGTACCCGGCCCCGTGTCGCTAGACCACAGGTTGCGCAGGATCCGCTTCAAGGGCAGCAGAGTGGGGCTGGGGCTGTCGGATTACGTGGTGAGGCATACACCAGCAGCGCAGCCCATCCTGGACCTAGTACCAGCACTGCCGTACAACATGGTGAAGTGGCGAGCACCAGAAGGGCAGTTGAAGCTGGTACGGTGGCACGTGCAATAGTTACCCCGTCGCAGCCACCGCACAGACAGGTCCGTAGAGCCCCTAGAGTCCCTGAGGTGCTGGCAAACCCTGATTGGCAGTCCCCAACTTCAGCCGCACCATTAGTTTCCCCTTTCACCGCCCAGTCTGGAGTTCGGGTTGAGACAGCTCAGATCGGTTCGGCACTGGGATTTTTTGAGCTGTTCTTGACTGCGGAGCTCTTGGACATAGTCGTGGCAGGAACAAATCGGTATGCCACTCAATTTATAGCCGCCAACCCGGGAAGCTATTATGCCCAGCCTTTCTGGTGGAAACCCGTCCAAGTTTCCGAATAAAAAAAATTTCGGGGCCTTCTCCTCAACATGGGTCTAACCAAAAAGCATGAATTGCGGTCATATTGGTCCATGAATCCAATTCATCACATGCCCATGTTCTCTGCTGCTATGTCCAGGGCACGATTTGAGGCCATCCTGCGTTTCCTGCACTTTAGCGACAACACCACCTCCCGTCCCAGAGGCCACCCAGCTTTTGACCGGCTCCACAAAATTCGGCCCCTCATAGACCACTTCAACAACAAATTTGCAGATTTGTATACCCCTGAGCAAAACATCTGCGTAGACGAGTCCCTTATACATTTTACCGGGCGCCTTGGCTTCAAACAATACATCCCAAGCAAGTTGTGGGGTCAAATTGTATAAGCTCTGTGAAAGGGCCACAGGCTATACCCACAAATTTCGGATCTATGAGGGTAAAGATCAGACCCTGGAGCCGGTCGGTTGCCCTGACTACCTGGGGAGCAGTGGGAAGACAGTCTGGGACTTGGTGTCACCCTTATTTGGCAAGGGGTACCATCTTTATGTGGACAATTTCTACACAAGTGTGCCCCTCTTCAGGCATTTGTTCCTAGAACAGATTGGCTGCTGTGGCACCGCGCGACCTAGTTGCCGGGGCTTCCCCCAATGGCTCGTTATCACCCGTCTTGCAAGGGGGGAGAGGGCTGCCTTGTGTAATGAAGAACTGCTCACGGTGAAATGGAGAGACAAGCGTGACGTTTACATGCTTTCCTCCATTCACGCAGACACGACAATACAAATTGAACGAGCAACCAGTGTCATTGAAAAGCCCCTCTCAGTCCACGACTATAACTTTCACATGGGAGGGGTGGACTTCAATGACCAGATGTTGGCTCCTTATTTAGTTTCCCGACGCACCAGACGCTGGTATAAGAAGGTGTCTGTATATTTAATTCAATTGGCTGTATATAATAGTTTTGTTCTCTACAGTAAGGCTGGGAGAACAAGATCCTTCCTCAAATTTCAGGAAGAGATCATCGAGAACCTCCTGTACCCAGGAGGTTCCGTGGCCCCATCCACCAGTGTAGTTAGCCGTCTACACGAGCGACATTTCCCCAATGTCGTTGCTGGTACCTCAACCCAACCGTCACCCCGAAAAAGATGTCGTGTCTGTAGCAGGAGTGGAATAAGGCGTGACACCCGCTATTTCTGTCTTGACTGCCCTGACCACCCTGCCCTATGCTTTGGAGAGTGTTTCCGGAAGTACCACACACAGGTACACCTAGCATAGCGATCACATCTCACCAGGACAGGCACACAGGGCTATTAGGGCCCATTTACACACAGCTGCTGCAAACGTCTCCTTTCACCTGGGACAAAGTGCATAATGTACTTCGCCACATCTCTGGGCGATTTGCGCTTTGCACATTGTCCCATGGGGAAGTAGAGGTTTGTCCTATAAAGGTAAAAAAAAAAAATAATCACCAGTAAGCAAAAAAGTTAATGTTCAGTTCAAATGTTATTATAAAGTTAATAAATTTATTGCGTTGCTGCCTGTTTTTTTTTTACCTTCTAGGTGGACCAACCGATGAACCAGCTGCAGCACTGATGTGCATTCTGACAGAAGCATTGCGCTGCTGTCAGATTACACACAAGTCGGGGTATGCGGCGCTGCAAGACAAGATTTCTCCTCTGCAGTAAAAGATACGTTTGCCGAGGCATATGAGCTGAGGAGGCGGCGGTGTTCATATGCTTTGGCAAACACTTTGTATATAAAAAATAAATAAATCCCGGCAATGATTTATTCATCCACATCGATTGATGTGAATGGAGAAATCTGGTTTGCCAGGGCATACGAGCTGAGTGGGTATGGATGTTGGGCGGAGCTCCTATGTCCTGGCAGACGCCTTTCCCCTCCTTTTTTTGGGGGGCAGAGATTTTTTCATCCACATTGATCGATGCGAATGAAGAAATCTGTGCCGTTCATTTTTTCTTTCAGCCCAGAGGCTGAACGGAAAAAAAAAATCTCATTACCTGTATGCTCAATATAAGGAGAATAGCAGAAACTCCTAATGCTGGCCATACATGTAATGATTGCGGAGACCCTCAAATGCTAGGGCAGTACAAACACCCCACAAATGACCCCATTTTGGAAAGAAGACACCCCAAGGTATTCGCTGAGGGGCATATTGAGTCCATGAAAGATTAAAATTTTTGTCCCAAGTTAGCGGAAAGGGAGACTTTGTGAGAAAAAAAATATATAAAAATCAATTTCCGCTAATTTGTGCCAAATTTTTTTTTTCTATGAACTCGCCATGCCCCTCATTGAATACCTTGGGGTGTCTTCTTTCCAAAATGGGGTCACTTGTGGGGTAGTTATACTGCCCTGGCATTTTAGGGGCCCTAATGCGTGAGAAGTAGTTTGAAATCAAAATGTGTAAAAAATGCCCTGTGAAATCCTAAAGGTGCTCTTTGGAATGTGGGCCCCTTTGCGCATCTAGGCTGCAAAAAAGTGTCACACGTGGTATCGCCGTACTCAGGAGAAGTTGGGCAATGTGTTTTGGGGTGTCATTTTACATATACCCATGCTGGGTGAGATAAATATCTTGGTCAAATGCCAACTTTGTATAAAAAAATGGGAAAAGTTGTCTTTTGCCGAGATATTTCTCTCACCCAGCATGGGTATATGTAAAAAGACACCCCAAAACACATTGCCCTACTTCTCCTGAGTACAGCGATACCAGATGTGTGACACTTTTTTGCAGCCTAGGTGGGCAAAGGGGCCCACATTCCAAAAAGCACCTTTAGGATTTCACAGGGCATTTTTTACACATTTTGATTTCAAACTACTTCTTACACATTAGGGCCTCTAAAATGCCAGGGCAGAATAACTACCCCACAAGTGACCCCATTTTGGAAAGAAGACACCCGAAGGTATTTCGTGATGGGCATAGTGAGTTCATGGAAGTTTTTATTTTTTGTCACAAGTTAGTGGAATATAAGACTATGTAAGGAAAAAAAAAATCATCATTTTCCGCTAACTTGTGACAAAAAATAAAAAGTTCTATGAACTCACTATGCCCATCAGCGAATACCTTAGGGTGTCTACTTTCCGAAATGGGGTCATTTGTGGGGTTTTTCTACTGTCTGGGCATTGTAGAACCTCAGGAAACATGACAGGTGCTCAGAAAGTCAGAGCTGCTTCAAAAAGCGGAAATTCACATTTTTGTACCATAGTTTGTAAACGCTATAACTTTTACCCAAACCATTTTTTTTTTACCCAAACATTTTTTTTTATCAAAGACATGTAGAACAATAAATTTAGCGAAAAATGTATATATAGATGTCTTTTTAAAAAAAAAAAATTACAACTGAAAGTGAAAAATGTCCTTTTTTTGCAAAAATTTCGGTAAATTTTGATTAATAACAAAAAAAGTTAAAATATCAGCAGCAATGAAATACCACCAAATGAAAGCTCTATTAGTGATAAGAAAAGGAGGTAAAATTCATTTGGGTGGTAAGTTGCATGACCGAGCAATAAACGGTGAAGGTAGTGTAGTGCAGAATTGTAAAAAGTGGTCTGGTCATTAAGGGTGTTTAAGCTAGGGGGGCTGAGGTGGTTAAAATGGCATATCCTATATTACAAAGAAAATGATCAAGCCTTTTGTATTAGAATCAATTTTTGGAAACATTTTATTTGAAAGAAAGTTACAAATGATGCAGATAATACAGAAGAAGAAGATCCTTTTCCACCAGGTGAAAGCATGTACAACAAGCCCTATCAGCTATTATCTAACATAGCGGAAGCTGAAAGCTTGACACTCACTTTATGACTTCACTTGTGCCATGCATTGGGTGAAAGGTTTGGATACTTTATTAATGATTGACCTAAATTGACAGCATGTGTAGTTACTTTCCCAGGTCAAACTTCAGGGTGCTAGTAATAAGCAATAAAAAACAAAGTGTTATGAAACGAACAGCGTGAGGACAGAATGAGACCTGTTTCTTGGAATAGCTCAGGTTCAACCGTGTTCATAGGCAGGGCAGTATTTACAGTTCACGCTTTCCGAGGCACTGAGTTCACCCCCCGTCAAAGACACATTCAGTAAGTGTAGTCATGATTGGCTTGTTTCTCAGCAATCGTACTATAACGGACCAGTGTTAATGAAGGAGAAGATATATAATAAGATAGGACCATTGTGTCTGACCGATCATTGATTGTGGTGCTATAAAAATAATTGTATAAAAATAATTGTTAGCAGAAGATTATTATTTTTTTTTAAGTGCATGCTAGTGCTATAGGCATTGGGGAATATAGGCCGTATGAACCACTAACAAATAAAGGTATAAGGGTACGTCCCTATTCCAATGATCAATTTAACTAAACCTGATGGGAATGTTAAAAACTCAAAAATAATTTTTATTGGTGATAAATCTCTAAAATCTTGGGGTGTATAACCCACTCTCATATACACAACACAGGCTTTGAGAGGGGTTACACTGTCTGGTATGTGAACCATATATATATATATATATATATATATATAACCAAACAGCGAAACCTATGGATCTGGACTTAAGTGGTGTGCTCGTAATGTACTAACGACACACGATTGTTAGCAGTCCGATCACAACACCCCCCCAACAGAAATATCTGATGTATAGCTAATCCAAGCTACTAGTACACCACCAGAGTGAGGTCCTAGAAGTAGTTAGGGTGTATGCTACCTAGGACGCATCCAGGGCAGTCTCTAACATAAGCTAGCGTGGCGGGCATTTGATACATCCAGCACAATCCTTGTCCCTAATCCTAGGAGACGTACAATTAGAATGGCTCAACGCGTTTCTGTGCCGACATATACTTGGCCCTTCATCAGGAGCCTAATAAAAGAGACGCAGGTAATTATAAGTCACTGCCTGACTTGTTGCAGTGACGCTCCGATGGGAGCATCGGCGCCAGGGTGGCCGCGTAAGCGCCAACATTTAAAGGGCCGACATTACAAGTCCAGATCCAGAGGTCACACTATGCCGTACCAGAATCTGGAACCAGGGTACATCGATTAGCCCTAACCCCAAATAATAGGCACGATAACTACAGTGACCGAATTATATTGCTATGCAGCGAATAATGCCACCATACTGTTACTAAATGATACCGCTATACCATCACTTGGTAATACCACCATACTGGGACTAAATAATAGTTTAATGCTGTTACTATCAGCGGTGCACCTAGCTTTTATGTTGCCAAATTCTCAACCTAACTTCTTCCCTCCAGCTGTAATGTTAAAGGCATACTTGGAAAAAGATTACATACAGAGCTACAGAGCATACAGTGACGTCTCGTCTCATGTAGACGTTCTCTTTTCTCGTCTTCGATATTAGTACCAGACCACCATGATGACTTCTTTCAGCCATCTCTTTTCCCTGCAGAGTTTGACAATAATACATCTTAGTTTCCTACGTTTCCATTATCCTCCTCGCGATCTGAACACCCAATCCTGACTCCCCCAAATACTGTACCCACTGTGCTCCCCAATACTATACTGCAGAAACAGATAATCCCCTGAAAATACTAGTACCACAAAGATAGTGCACCCTTCAATAATAGCTGCATCCAGCAAATAGTGCCCTTGACACTAATAATGTCGTAAACATAGTGTCCAAAAGATAATTGTGCTTAGCTGATACTGTGCCCCCCCACAGTAGCAGTGATCTCAAAATGCCCCTTATAATGTGTGCCAGTAGAAAAAATACTTCCTTATAACGTGTGACAGTACAAAAATGCCACCATTGTGCCTATTCTTGTAATCATGTTCCCGAAAGTCCCACAGTAGTAATAATTTTCCACATAATGTGTGCCAGTAGAAAAAAAACTTCCTTATAATGGGTGCCAGTACATAAAATGACCCCTTTTGGTACCCCCAGTAGAACCAATGTCCACATAGTACCCCCTTATAATGTGTGCTAGTACAAAAATGCCCCCTTATAACGTGTGCCAGTACAAAAAAATCCCCCCCTTAGTGCCCTCAATGTACCCCTCTTTAATGTGTGCCAGTGCAAAAAATGTACCCTTATGTATTGCCAGTACAAAATGCCCCCTATTTAGTGCCCCCAGTAGAAACAATGCCCCCATTGTGCCCCCCCAGTTATAATAATGCCTCCCACAATTGCCCAACAGCATGCTGCCAAATAAAAATAATAAACTATACTTACCTTCATGCGGCTGTCCGGATTGCGATTTTGTCAGGCTTTTTGAGAATAGCCATAAAATTGAATACAGAGAGATGACCTCTTCCCGAATGTCCAAGGCCGTGTCTCTGCCCCCACTTGTCTTTGAGGCAGTTGCTTATCCTTGCCTTATTGGCAGTGTGTTCCTGGTTACTATATAATACCCCTTACCATCACTGGGTAATACCACCATACTGTGACTAAATGATGCCACTATACTATCTCTGGATAATAGCACTATAGAGTGTATATACAGTGTGTGAATAATAGCTTTATACTGTTACTAAATAATACCCTATAGCAGGGGTGGCCAACCTTACAGACACAAAGAGCCAGAAAAAATAATCGTATGACTGCGAGGAGCCACAAGCTATCCGTTTACACAAATATGCGTGCACACGACAGTATTACTGCAATTGAGTTATCAAACATTTAAAAGTGCATTTAAACCACCTTTCCTACCTGTAATGCAGACAGCTTGTAGACTGTCAATCTTTGTTTTTCACAATGTGTTTCAAGATTTCTCAGATGACACCCGTATGCTCAGATGACCGCCCTATGCTCAGATGACCGCCCCATGCTCAGATGACACCCTTATGCACAGATGACTGCCCATGCTCAGATGACCACCCCATGCTCAGATGACCGCCCCATGCTCAGATGACCGGCTTATTATCAGATGAAGCCCCATGCTCAGATGAAGCCCCATGCTCAGATGACACCACATGCTCAGATGACACCCCATGCTCAGATGACCGCCCTATGCTCAGATGACCGCCCTATGCTCAAATGACCGCCCTATGCTCAGATGACGCCCCATGCTCAGATGACGCCCCATGCTCAGATGACACCCCATGCTCAGATGACCGCCCTATGCTCAGATGACCGCCTTATTATCAGATTACGCCCCATGCTCAGATGACACCCAATGCTCAGATGACACCCCATGCTCAGATGACCGCCCTATGCTCAGATGACCGCCCTATGCTCAGATGACCGCCCTATGTTCAGATGACCGCCTTATTATCAGATGACACCCCATGCTCAGATGACACCCCATGCTCAGATGACCGCCCTATGCTCAGATGACACCCCATGCTCAGATGACACCCCATGCTCAGATGACACCCCATGCTCAGATGACACCCATGCTCAGATGACCGCCCCATGCTCAGATGACACCCCATGCTCAGATGACACCCCATGCTCAGATGACACCCCATGCTCAGATGACCGCCTTATTATCAGATGACACCCCATGCTCAGATGACCGCCCTATGCTCAGATGACCGCCTTATTATCAGATGACCGCCCTATGCTCAGATGACCGCCTTATTATAAGATGACCGCCTTATTATCAGATGACCACCCATGCTCAGATGCTCAGGGGTGATTTGACATAGGGGAGATGTGAGCATGGGGTGTCTGATTTTTGGTGTCTTATGTGAGCACTGGGGAGGCTTATTTTGTGGGTCTGATGAGGATTTGGGGGTGTTATCTGAGCTCATACTACCCCCATGTCAGATAAGACCCCCAGATCAGTACTTTAATAAAATAAAACTGTGTAGGAGGCTACCTCTGCTGCCGCTGCTCTGAGGACTGTGGCGCCCTCTCCACAGTGACCTGACGTGCATAGAGTCAGGTCAGAGCGCGGTCCTCCACGTATTAAGGGGGGGGGGGGGGTACTGCACCACCAATGACAACCTTTAATACAGATACAGGAGGCGGGTGCCGGCAGAATCACATAGCCGACACCTGGCCTTTATGACGGCGCTGCGATCCCCAGCAGTTAACCCCTCAGGTGCGGGCTATATGATTCTGCAGCCAGCATTCGCCTCCTGTATTTGAATAAATGAGTGAGTTACCTTCATTGGTGGCAGTGAAAACAGCCCCTCCCCTCCTCTTTCCCTCTGCATTCTTATTGGTGGCAGCAGCACGGGGAGGAGGGGACTGCTTACTTCTTCCTTCTCCCCTGTGCTGCTAATATTTCGAAACCTGCAACATCCCTGGCCCGCTCCCCTCTGCGAGCCGCATATGTAGAGGAGACCGCGCTCCTCTGAGAGCCGCAAGTGAAGGTGTGAGGTTGGCCACCCCTGCCCTATATCATCACTGGGTAATACTACCATACTTTAACTAAATGATACCACTATACCATCACTGGATAATACCGCCATGCCATGACTAAATAACACCACCGTACAATGACTGAATAATAGTTTAATTCTGTTACTAAATAATATCCCTTATCATCACTGGATAATGCCATCTACCGTGATTAACAAGAGCACCATACAATGACTTACAATATAATAGTTCCATACTATTACCTAATAATACCACTAGAGATGGCCTTGCGGTTTACCCAGCAAACTTTGCTCATTCGCGGTTCGCCGAACTGGCAAACATATGGCGATGTCCGCCGGCGCCATATTCTTTTACATTGTGAAGAACTTTGTCCCATGACACATCCATCAGGTGGGACAGGACAGCCAACTGAGATATTTCAGCACATGGACATACCCCCTACCTTATAAATAAACCCAATCTGGCGCCATTTTACATTCAGTCTTTTGCCAGTGTAGGGAGAGGTTGCTGTGTGGAGCAGGGACAGGCTGTTAGGGACACCAAACGCTAGCTAATAGGGCCGCAAAAGTCCTTTTAAGGACTGGTAACGTTGTGCTATCGACAGGTGTGATACACAGAGGGATGTGATATACTTATAATATACTTTCTAACATAGAAAGTATATTATAGTGCATTTAGGTAGTGCAGCATTTGTCTGCAGTTCTGCTGCAGCCCCTGTTACTGCAGCCATGACCACAAGTGTGAAGGCCAATTCATTGGCCTGTGTTTGTGGGAAGGGCGCCGGAGAGTTTCTTTATGGTGGGGTTTAATGCAATTTTCTTGTGGTGCAGGTTCATGAAATGACTACATTGGGACCCGGCATACAAAACACCTTACACCGTGATATACAAGTACAAAAGAAATGTACTGTACAAAAAGGAGTGTCACAGATATAGACAGTCTCTCAAATATGACTACTAGTTCATCCTTCAGATTTTTCTTAGTCAACAGATTCCTAAAAAAAATGGCCAAAATGTATCGAGTAGTGTAGTACTTACATACAGCAAGACAACTGTGTGATTTTGTCACCTTTGTATTACACCCTGTCAGAGGAGTCTTAACAAGGCAGGCCTGGGAAACCTTCACAATATATGGGGCAAATTGGGGAACTGTATGGGGAACCCATCCCTCTGCCTAGCTACTGAGGGTATCAGGTTATACCGGGTCGGTGTCCATGAGGAGAGCTCGAGTGGCAGGGGGTGAATACTTATGCACATTAAAGTTCTATTATTATTTTTTTGTCTTAATGGTTGTTTGTGTCACAGAATATAATATTTTGCACCTTAAAAGTGGTAGACGTGTTGTCTAAAATGGTACAAACCCTCCAAAAATTCATTTTAATTCTAGGTTGTAATGCAACATAACAGGAAAAACACCAAGAGTGAATACTTTCACAGCACACTGTGTATACAGTCATGTGAAAAAATTAGGACACCCTTTGAAAGCATGTGGTTTTTTGTAACATTTTTAATAAAAGGTTATTTCATCTCCGTTTCAACAATACAGAGAGATTAAAGTAATCCGACTAAACAAAGAAAACTGAAGAAAAGTCTTTTCAAGATCTTCTGTAAATGTCATTCTACAAAAATGCCTATTCTAACTGAGGAAAAAGATAGGACACCCTTGCCCCTAATAGCGAGTGTTACCTCCTTTGGCTGAAATAACTGCAGTGAGACGGTTCTTGTAGCCATCTACCAGTCTTCGACATCGGTCTGAGGAAATTTTACCCCACTCCTCAATGCAGAACTTTTTCAGCTGTGAGATGTTTGAGGGGTTTCTTGCACGTACAGCCCTTTTCAAGTCACCCCACAGCATCTCAATGGGATTCAAATCTGGACTTTGACTTGGCCATTCCAGGACTCTCCATTTCTTCTTTTTCAGCCAATCTTTGGTTGATTTACTAGTATGTTTTGGGTCATTGTCATGTTGCATGGTCCAGTTCCGCTTCAGCTTTAATTTTCTAACTGATGGTCTCACATGTTCTTCCACCACCTTCTGATACACAGTAGAATTCATCGTGGATTCTATGATGGTGAGCTGACCAGGTCCTGCTGCAGCAAAGCAGCCCCAAACCATGACACTTCCACCTCCATGCTTCACAGTTGGTATGAGGTTCTTTTCTTGGAATGCTGTGTTTGGTTTACGCCAAACATGTCCTCTGCTGTTGTGTCCAAATAATTCAATTTTGGACTCATCTGTCCAAAGAACATTATTCCAGAAGTCCTGGTCTTTGTCAACTTTATCACTGGCAAATGTCAGTCTGGCCTCGATGTTTCTCTTGGAAAGCAAAGGTTTCCTCCTTGCACACCTCCCATGCAAGTTAAACTTGTACAGTCTCTTTCTGATTGTAGAGGCATGTACTTCTACATCAACAGTAGCCAGAGCCTGCTGTAGTTCTCGAAATGACACTTTAGGGTTTTTGGAGACCTCTTTTAGCATCTTGCGGTCTGCTCTTGGGGTGAACTTGCTGGGGCGACCAGTCCTGGGCATGTTGGCAGTTGTTTTGAAAGCCCTCCACTTGTAGACTATCTTCCGGACAGTGGAATGGCTGATTTCAAAATCTTTTGAGATCTTTTTAAATCCCTTCCCAGACTCATAGGCTGCTACAATCTTTTTTCTGAAGTCCTCTGACAGCTCTTTTGCTCTCACCATGGTGCTCACTCTCACTTCAACAGTCAGGAGCACACCAAACTAAATGTCTGAGGTTTAAATAGGGCAAGCCTCATTCAACATGCAGAGTAACGATCTACTAATTATGTGCACCTGGTGTGATATACCTGTGTGAGATCTGAGCCAATTTAAGAGGGAATACATGTGAGGGTGTCCTATCTTTTTCCTCAGTTAGAATAGGCATTTTTGTAGAATGACATTTACAGAAGATCTTGAAAAGACTTTTCTTCAGTTTTCTTTGTTTAGTTGGATTACTTTAATCTCTCTGTATTGTTGAAACGGAGATGAAATAACCTTTTATTAAAAATGTTACAAAAAACCACATGCTTTCAAAGGGTGTCCTAATTTTTTCACATGACTGTATATAGATAGGTAGATTTGCAGTGACCTCACTGCAAAAGTTGTCAAAATGTTTGCTGTGAAACAAGGGTTAATATAGGCTGAAAATGCACTCCCCTGTGGTAAATGTAATGGATGTAGCTTTAATATGTACAGTACAGACCAAAAGTTTGGACACACCTTCTCATTCAAAGAGTTTTCTTTATTTTCACGACTATGAAAATTGTAGATTCACACTGAAGGCATCAAAACTATGAATTAACACATGTGGAATTATATACATAACAAAAAAGTGTGAAACAACTGAAAATATGTCATATTCTAGGTTCTTCAAAGTAGCCACCTTTTGCTTTGATTACTGCTTTGCACACTCTTGGCATTCTCTTGATGAGCTTCAAGAGGTAGTCACCTGAAATGGTTTTCACTTCACAGGTGTGCCCTGTCAGGTTTAATAAGTGGGATTTCTTGCCTTATAAATGGGGTTGGGACCACCAGTTGCGTTGTGGAGAAGTCAGGTGGATACACAGCTGATAGTCCTACTGAATAGACTGTTAGAATCTGTATTATGGCAAGAAAAAAGCAGCTAAGTAAAGAAAAACGAGTGGCCATCATTACTTTAAGAAATGAAGGTCAGTCAGTCCGAAAAATTGGGAAAACTTTGAAAGTGTCCCCAAGTGCAGTCACAAAAACCATCAAGCGCTACAACGAAACTGGCTCACATGCGGACCGCCCCAAGAAAGGAAGACCAAGAGTCACCTCTGCTGCGGAGGATAAGTTCATCCGAGTCACCAGCCTCAGAAATCGCAGGTTAACAGCAGCTCAGATTAGAGACCAGGTCAATGCCACACAGAGTTCTAGCAGCAGACACATCTCTAGAACAACTGTTAAGAGGAGACTGTGTGAATCAGGCCTTCATGGTAGAATATCTGCTAGGAAACCACTGCTAAGGACAGGCAACAAGCAGAATTTGTTTGGGCTAAAGAACACAAGGAATGGACATTAGACCAGTGGAAATCTGTGCTTTGGTCTGATGAGTCCAAATTTGAGATCTTTGGTTCCAACCACCGTGTCTTTGTGCGACGCAGAAAAGGTGAATGGATGGACTCTACATGCCTGGTTCCCACCGTGAAGCATGGAGGAGGTGTGATGGTGTGGGGGTGCTTTGCTGGTGACACTGTTGGGGATTTATTCAAAATTGAAGGCATACTGAACCAGCATGGCTACCACAGCATCTTGCAGTGGCATGCTATTCCATCCGGTTTGCGTTTAGTTGGACCATCATTTATTTTTCAACAGGACAATGACCCCAAACACACCTCCAGGCTGTGTAAGGGCAATTTGACCATGAAGGAGAGTGCTGGGGTGCTGCGCCAGATGACCTGGCCTCCACAGTCACCGGACCTGAACCCAATCGAAATGGTTTGGGGTGAGCTGGACCGCAGAGTGAAGGCAAAAGGGCCAACAAGTGCTAAGCATCTCTGGGAACTCCTTCAAGACTGTTGGAAGACCATTTCAAGTGACTACCTCTTGAAGCTCATCAAGAGAATGCCAAGAGTGTGCAAAGCAGTAATAAAAGCAAAAGGTGGCTACTTTAACCCCTTAGGGACACAGCCTTTCTACACCTTAGGACCAGGCCATTTTTTGAAAATCTGACCAGTGTCACTTTAAGTGATGATAACTTTAAAACGCTTTGACTTATCCAGGCCATTCTGAGATTGTTTTTTCGTCACATATTGTACTTCATGACACTGGTAAAATAAAGTTAAAAAAAATATTTTTTTTTGCATAAAAAAATGTCAAATTTACCAAAAATGGGGAAAAATTAGCAAATTTCAAAGTTTCAGTTTCTCTACTTCTGTAATACATAGTAATACCCTTAAAAATTGTGATGACTTTACATTACCCATATGTCTACTTCATGTTTGAATTATTTTGGGAATGATATTTTATTTTTTGGGGATGTTACAAGGCTTAGAAGTTTAGAAGCAAATCTTGAAATTTTTCAGAAATTTACAAAAACCCAATTTTTAGGGACCACTACAGCTCTGAAGTCACTTTGCGAGGCTTACATAATAGAAACCACCCAAAAATGACCCCATTCTATAAACTACACCCCTCAAGGTATTCAAAACTGATTTTACAAACTTTGTTAACCTTTTAGGTGTTGCACAAGAGTTATTGGCAAATGGGGATGAAATTTGGGAATTTCATTTTATTGCCTAATTTTCCATTTTAACCAATTTTTTCCACTAACAAAGCAAGGGTTAACAGCCAAACAAGACTGTATCTTTATTGCCCTGACTCTGCCGTTTACAGAAACACGCCATATGTGGCCGTAAACTACTGTACGGCCACACAGCGGGGCGTAGAGTGAAAGGTGCGCCGTTTGGTTTTTGGAAGGCAGGTTTTGCTGGACTGGTTTTTTGACACCATGTCCCATTTGAAGCCCCCTGATGCACCCCTAGAGTAGAAACTCCATAAAAGTGACCCCATCTAAGAAACTACACCCCTCAAGGTATTCAAAACTGATTTTACAAACTTTGTTAACCCTTTAGGTGTTGCACAAGAGTTATTGGCAAATGGGGATGAAATTTGAGAATTTCATTTTTTTGCCTAATTTTCCATTTTAACCCATTTTTTCCACTAACAAAGCAAGGGTTAACAGCCAAACAAGACTGTATCTTTATTGCCCTGACTCTGCCGTTTACAGAAACACGCCATATGTGGCCGTAAACTACTGTACGGCCACACAGCGGGGCGTAGAGTGAAAGGTGCGCCGTTTGGTTTTTGGAAGGCAGGTTTTGCTGGACTGGTTTTTTGACACCATGTCCCATTTGAAGCCCCCTGATGCACCCCTAGAGTAGAAACTCCATAAAAGTGACCCCATCTAAGAAACTACACCCCTCAAGGTATTCAAAACTGATTTTACAAACTTTGTTAACCCTTTAGGTGTTGCACAAGAGTTATTGGCAAATGGGGATGAAATTTGAGAATTTCATTTTTTTGCCTAATTTTCCATTTTAACCCATTTTTTCCACTAACAAAGCAAGGGTTAACAGCCAAACAAGACTGTATCTTTATTGCCCTGACTCTGCCATTTACAGAAACACCCCATATGTGGCCGTAAACTACTGTACGGCCACACAGCGGGGCGTAGAGTGAAAGGTGCGCCGTTTGGTTTTTGGAAGGCATGTTTTGCTGGACAGTTTTTTTGACACCATGTCCCATTTGAAGCCCCCCTGATGCAACCCTAGAGTAGAAACTCCAAAAAAGTGACCCCATCTAAGAAACTACACCCCTCAAGGTATACAAAACTGATTTTACAAACTTTGTTAACCCTTTAGGTGTTGCACAAGATTTAATGGAAAATAGAGATACAATTTCAAAATTTCACTTTTTTGGCAGATTTTCCATTTTAATATTTTTTTTCCAGTTACAAAGCAAGGGTTAACAGCCAAACAAAACTCATTATTCATGGCCCTAATTCTGTAGTTTACAGAAACACCCCATATGTGGTCGTAAACCGCTGTACGGTCACACGGCAGGGCGCAGAAGGAAAGGAATGCCATACGGTTTTTGGAAGGCAGATTTTGCTGGACTGGTTTTTTTTGACACCATGTCCCATTTGAAGCCCCCTGATGCACCCCTAGAGTAGAAACTCCAAAAAAGTGACCCCATTTTAGAAACTACGGGATAGGGTGGCAGTTTTGTTGGTACAAGTTTAGGGTACATATGATTTTTGGTTGCTCTATATTACACTTTTTGTGCGGCAAGGTAACAAGAAATTGCTTTTTTGGCACCGTTTTTTTTTTTGTTATTTACACCATTCATCTGACAGGTTAGATCATGTGGTAATTTTATAGAGCAGGTTGTCACGGACGCGGTGATACCCAATATGTATACAATTTTTTTTATTTATGTACGTTTTACACAATAATTTCATTTTTAAAACAAAAAAAATGTTTTAGTGTCTCCATAGTCTAAGAGCCATAGTTTTTTAAATTTTTGGGCGATTATCTTATGTAGGGTCTCATTTTTTGTGGGATGAGATGACGGTTTGATTGGCACTATTTTGGGGTGCACATGACTTTTTGATTGCTTGCTATTACACTTTTTGTGACGGAAGATGACAAAAAATGGCTTTTTTTACACCGTTTTTATTTTTATTTTTTTACGGTGGTCATCTGAGGGGTTAGGTCATGTGATATTTTTATAGAGCCGGTCAATACGGACGCGGCGATACCTAATATGTATACTTTTTTTTTATTTATGTAAGTTTTACACAATGATTTCATTTTTGAAACAAAAGAAATCATGTTTTAGTGTTTCCATAGTCTAAGAGCCATAACTTTTTCAGTTTTTGGGCGAGTATCATGGGTAGGGTATGATTTTTGCGGGATGAGATAACGGTTTGATTGTTACAATTTTGGCGTAGATGCGACTTTTTTGATCACTTTTATTACCTTTTTTGGGAAGTAAGGTGGGCAAAATTCCAATTTCATCATAGTTTTTAATTTTTTATTTTTATGGCGTTCACCGTTCGGGTAAAGTAACATTACCGTTTTATAGATCAGGTCGTTACGGACGCGGCGATACCAAACATGTGTAGGGAATTTTATTTTTTTCATTTTTAATCAGTGATAAATGTGTTTTTTGATTTTTACTTTATTTTTCACTTTTTTCACTTTTTTTTTGACCCAGACCCACTTGGTTCTTGAAGATCCAGTGGGTCTGATGTCTGCATAATACAGTACAGTACAATATATATTGTACTGTACTGTATTTTACTTACACTTTGTCTGAACAGATCTATGCTTTCAGCACAGATCTGTTCAGAACCATGGACAGCAGGACGCCTGAGAAGGCGTCCTGTTGCCATGGGAACCTTCCCCGTCTGCTCAGTAGTGGCCAGAACTGCGCAGACGGGGAAGGGTAAGGACGGGGCTTGGGGGGCTCTCTGGGGGCTCTCTCCCTCTCCATTCGGGGGACTGCAAAGGCACAGCAGCCCCCCGATGGGAGAGGGAGGGAGCTCCCTCTTACTGTTAACCTTTTCCATACAGCGGTCCGTACGGACCGCTGTATGGAAAGGGTTAAACGGCTGACATCGCATCACCGATGTCAGCCGTTTATACCAGGGTGCCAGCAATGTGCTGGCACCCTGGTATACCCACTAGACGCCAACGATTACGCAATGGGAGGCGGGCGGGGGATCGCGATCCCGCCTACCGCACCGCCCGCCTCCCGCACCGCCCGCACCGCCCGCAACCCTCCCCCTGCACCTCCCACCGTGCTCGAACAACTCAGGGGTGCAGGAGGGAGGGATACAGGAAACCATTTTTAATCCTAAAGTTTCTGATCCCCGCGGTCAGGGACCGCGGGGATCAGAAACTGCAGAAATCGCAGCAAACCGCAGGTCTGAATTGACCTGCGGTTTGCCGCGATCGCCGACATGGGGGGGTCACGGGACCCCCCCGCGCATTTAGCCTAGGTGCCTGCTCAATGATTTGAGCAGGCGCCGGGTTCCGATCACTGCCAGCCGCACGGCAGTGATCGAAAATGCACAGGGCGTACATGTACGCCCTGTGTCCTTAAGTACCAGGGCACAAGGGCGTACCTGTACGCCCTGTGTCCTTAAGGGGTTAAAGAACCTAGAACATTACATATTTTCAGTTGTTTCACACTTTTTTGTAATGTATATAATTCCACATGTGTTAATTCATAGTTTTGATGCCTTCAGTGTGAATCTACAATTTTCATAGTCATGAAAATAAAGAAAACTCTTTGAATGAGAAGGTGTGTCCAAACTTTTGGTCTGTACTGTATGTGTATTCCAAAAGGCTGTATATGGGAAGTGAGTAGTTAACTGGCTTAAAGACAGTTGCCGGGTATTGGGCTGGTCCCACCCTCTTTGTTAGATTGAAGCTGAAAAGTGGGTCAAATGAGATGTTTGCAGTAGTTGCTGGTGTGTAATTCAGAGAAGCTGTAGCTGAAGCAGAAAAGAAGTGTCTTTATCAAGGGAGATTCTATCCCTGTGAGTGCCTGAAAAGCAACTGTACTAGCCTCTGAGGCAGAGAAGAACAGACTTTTATAGAAGGTTGAGGACCATTAAAAGGGTCAGTGCATGGACAGAAAAGCCGTTGAAGGTAACACACGTTTACGGTTGTAGACTTCACTGCATGTGGTTTGGGTTATATTGCTTCAGGCGTGCTACTGAGATGGGCTGGCCATCTAAAGAATGACTGCATCCCGCAGTTGGACACTGCAGAGATACTGAGAAGGAAATTGCACTCCTTTGGTCATTTGGTAACATTGCTTTTATGTATAGAAAAGGACTCAGGGAGGATCATCAGAGTAACCACCACCTTTGGGAAAAGCCTGTGCTATACCTAAGAACTTGTACTGTGCCACCGATCATTCACTCAGATATTTTGGTTTAATCAAGTCGGCCTGGTCATTTGTTTGCATATCCAACCCCAGCCGTCTGTTCCCCTTCCTTGCACCCCGCTGCTTATCTAACAGCAAGGGTTACACCAGACACCACCAGGCAGGAGCCCCCCAAAAACAGGGTGTGCCCCCAAGGGGTTGAAAAGGTTCACTTCTCCAACCACTGCAACCGCATCCCGGTAGGGAGCTAGAACAGAGTTCCCCAGCTGTAGATAGATGAATAAATAAAAGGGGACTCTGCTTTGGACAATCCCTTTTTGATATAGCAGTCCACCTTTGTTAGGATGATCTAATCTCTTGCTGCTGGAACCCCAGCGCTACCACAGGAGAAATAAAACATCGCATTGTTCTGTTCATTAAATCAGTATCATGCACAGATGTCCTCCAGAACCAGGTCCTCCAGCGCGCTCTTCATGATCTCTGCCCCAGAGAAGAGCCCAGATACTTTCATTTTCAACTCTTTGATAGGGTTTCTGAAAAATAGATTTTCTGTACCAGATACCGAGCCCCCTTTAATGCACCTCTAGCAACATTACTGCAGGGTGAGGTGAGTTTTCTCCATGGAATGCCAAGTGTATCTGGAGATAGCGAATGACAAGGGGAAATATACAGACAGGAAATAGCAGCAATGACTGGAATTGTTAGACCCCCATCGACATGGACCTGAAGCTGTAGAGCAGAGAAGAGGTTCTTGTTGTTCTCGGCGGTGCCGAATTTTATTGCCAATATACTGTCCATTTTGCCTATCACTCCCCCCCCGCTCTGGGCAAGTGGCTGCCTCTAGTTCCATTTTGGGCACAAAGGTATGTATCTTAGATACCAATCGTATAAACGTTACCGTTCTCATATGTTAAAGGGACACTGTCAGCTTCGATTTGCATATTAGCCCCTTTAAGATACAACGAGAGAGCCATAACTTTTTTATTTTTCCTTTCACATATTTTTCCTTTCACATTAATATGCATCGTCATATTCTGGCCCACCCATAAGTTTTTTTTATATGTCTCGGGAGCTAAGTGAGAGCTAATTTTTGTGGGGCAATCTGTAGTTTTTATTTATACCATTTTAGGTCATATATGACTTTTCTAAACCTTTTTAATCCATTTTTTGGGGACATGAAGGTAGGAAAAAAAACAGCAAATCAGCCATTTTTTTTTTTTCCCCTCACTCCCATTCACTATATGGAATAGCTATTGTTTTTTTTACTTTTCAATACCATGGGCATTTTGGAACGAGGTGATACCCATGATGTTTGACTTGAGCATTCTCCTCCCATAAACAGCAATGATTTAACAGTGCAGCCTATGGGAGAATCGTTATGTTCCTTTGGTGCCTTGGGCTCCATAGGAACATTGCTGTTGCAGGCCTTGGATCTGAGGGGTTAAATGCCCATGATTAGCATTATCACCGATCATGGACATTGCCTCAGGGTGTGTGCTGTTTAAAACAGCAGGCACTCGGCAGCTATAGTTCTCGATCCTCTCCATCCAGGCGCCATCCTTAAATACTCACCATGCTGTATAAATTTTGGCTTTTAAATTCATGCATGCACGTAGCAGAAAACTTTTTTGAATATGCTAATGAAAAAAAATTGCCAAATGTAGTCACAGAAAAAGTGCAGTCATTTAAGAAAATAGAAGCTGACAGACTCCCTTTAAATGTTGGTGATGCTAATGCCATTCTAAGCCGATGCAATTTCTTGACTACAACTCCCAGCGTCCTGCTTTCATAATGGAAATTCCTACTGACTAGGTTCCCAGGGGTCTCACGCCTCTTTTCTAGAGGGTACTCACAATGTGCTCATGCTGTCCTTCTAATAGTCAGCACACTGTAGACTCACAGGGGGTAATTTATCGGAGGACGGGTCACTTGGCAAACTATGTTCAGTGCCTCAAAGTTCCCCAAGTAACAGGATCGTTCTCCTCCCAATTACCAAAATGTTAGAATGTATCTTATAATTCATGCACACGACCGTATGTGTTTTGCGGATCCGCAAAAAAAATGGATGACGTTCAGTATGGCATCCGTTTTTTTTGCGGATCCGTTATTTTTGCAGATCCATTGTAATAATGCCTATCCTTGTCCGCAAACTAGAAAAAAGTAGAACATGCACTATTTTTTTTGCGGGGCTACGGAACGGACATACTGATGCGGACAGCACACGGTGCGCTGTCCGCATTTTTTGCGGACCCACTGAAATGAATGGGTCCGCATCATATCCGCCAAAAAAAAAACGGAACGGACACGGAAACAAACAACGTTCGTGTGCATGAGGCCTTAGAGGAAGAAGTAGGGGGTTGGAAATGCACATATTTACAAAGCATCAGCTCATTATAAATGGTCCACTATGTATCAACCAGAGGATGATAAAGTATTTCACAGAAGAATGGCGGCGCGCCGAATGTGAGATATTAATAACTTTGCGACCTTCATGACTGAGCCTGTGAGTGCAGCTGATAACAAGTATGTTCAGGTGAAGTCAGTGTGAACAGCTCCATATAAGGAGAGACCAGAATTTCCAGGAGATAAACATAGTACATGTGCAACGGGTGCTTCCCCCTAGGGCTCTATATAACATCCCAGGTTTAGGAATGCCGGGTGTTATAGTGCGGCCTAAAATGTCTCTCTATGTGTGTCACAGTGCTCCTACCTGGATACAGCTGGAGCCCAGGCTTTGGCTCCAAAGCAATAAATAGGGGGAATAATTGAGGGATTTGAAAGAAAGATTAAGTCCAGACCTTATGTAGGTGTCTTCAAGCTTTGTCTTGGTTCCAGCAGGCTTTAGCATGAAACTGGCAGGCAAACTCCACTCTGCTATATCTGTTTATCTCTGACTTCTGTGTGCTGCACTTCTTCTCTGTAGTCTGAGTCTAGGTTATGCCAGGGAACTTTCCTCCTGGCTCCTGAGGCTTCAAGCTATGGCCTCCATGGCCAGCAGAGCTTAAGGTGATCTGGCTGGCGTGGGCACAGAGGGCATTACTAAAGTGAAGGGAGCACAATGGGCATTTCTACTATGGAGGGGGCACAGAGCCAGAGGACATTACTACAATAAAGAGGGCATTATTACTGTGAAGGGGGCACAGTGGGAATTATTACTGTGAAAGGGGCACAATGGGAATTTCTACTATGGAGGGGGCACAGAGCCAGAGGACATTACTACAATAAAGGGGGCATAGAGGTCATTATTACTGTGAAGGGGGCACAGCGGGAATTATTACTGTGAAAGGGGCACAATGGGGATTTCTACTATGGAGGGGGCACAGAGGACATTACTAGCACAGTGGGCATAACTACTATTAAGGGGGCATAATGGGCATTATTACTGTGAAGGGGGCACAATGGGGATTATTACTATGAAGAGGGCACAGTGAGCATTATTACTATAAAGGGAGCACAATGGGGATTATTGCTATGAAGGGGGCACAGTGGGGATTATTACTGTGAAGGGGCACAATGGGGATTATTACTATGAAGGGGGCACAGTGGGGATTATTATTGTGAAGGGGCACAATGGGGATTATTACTGTGAAGGGGGCACAGAGAGGGCACAATGTGGGCATAACTATTGTGAGGGGGCACACATCTGTACAAAACTACTGTGAAGGTTGTACAATGAGGGCAATACTACTGTGAGGGGGTACAATTTTTTTTTAAGTATTGGGGGGGGGGGGGGGGGGTGCCAAAGAAAGGACCCGCCCCATGTGCCAAACACCCTAGGCACACCACTGAATGTAGCATTATTTTCTATAGTGAGTATGGCACTGTTGTATTTACTTTATTATTTGTGTTTGCAGAGCGCTGCTGCATTGTGTTTCTTTTGTGCTTCCAGCCATGGCGACGAGCACCTGCGCTCTGGTATGTGCTGACTGACCCCCCACTTTTTTCTTTTCCGATAGATACATAGGTATATAGACATGAGCTACATTAGACAGATACCTACCATAGATAGGTAGATTAGCCCCAGTATCCAAATACACATTAACCACTTCCAGACCAGGCCTAATTTTGTGAACCTGACATGTGTCACTTTATGTGGTAATAACTTTGGAATCCTTTTACTTATCCAAGTGATTCAGAGACTGTTTTCTTGAGACATATTGTACTTTATGACAGTAGTAAATTTGCTTTGATATATTTTACTGTCATTTACAAAAAAATAGATTCAAAATTTACCAAAAATGTGGAAAAATTCACTGTTTTCTAAATTTGATAGTGATACCTCATATAGAGTTATTAATTAACAATCACCATTTGTCTACTTTATGTTGGCATCATTTGGGTAATGTCATTTTATTTATTTTTTTAAGACACTAGAACGCTTAGAATTTTAGAAGCATTTTTCAAATTTTCAAAAATATTTCCAAAATCTACTTTTTTAAGGACCAAGTCACGTTGAGGAGCTTAAAAAAAAAACACCCATAAATGACCCCATTTTATAAACTACACCCCTCAATTTATTCAAAACTGATTTTAGAAATGTTGGTAACCCTTCAGGTGTTCCACAGGAATTAAAGCAATATAGAGGTGAAAATTAAAAATGTCACTATTTTTCAGGTTTTACAATTTAATGCATTTTTTCCTCAATATCGAATACCCTGATTCTGCAGTTTTCAGAAACACCCCATATGGGGTTGTAAACTGCTGCATGGGCATACAGCAGGGCTCAGAAGGCAAGGAGCACCACATGGTTTTTGAGGGGCAGATTTGGTGTAATGGTCTTAGGGCGCTATGTTGCATTCGAAGAGACCCTGAGCTAACCCTACAGTGGAAACCCCCAAAAAGTTAACCCTTTTTGGAAACTACACCACCCAAGGAATTTTTAAGGAGAGTACTGAGCACTTTGACCTAACAGGAGTTTCATAGAATTTATAACACTAGCCTATGAAAAGGATTTTAGTTTTTTTTAAGAAAATTGTGCTTTATGTCCAAACTTTCTTTTTCACAAGGGATAACAGGAGAATTTCACCCCACATTTTTCTACCAATTTCTCCTGAATACACTCTATTTGTGGTCATACATTGCTGTTTCAGGGTACGGCTTATAACGGAAGGAGCGACATCTGGATTTTGTAACATGGAATTTGTTGAAATGGTTTTTAAGAGTCATAACTTTTTTAATTTTTGTTGACTGAGATGTGTGAGAGCTAATTTTTTGTGGGGCAAGCTGTAGTTTTTATTGGCACCATTTTGGGGTACATTTGGCTCTTTGAGCTTTTTATTTCATTTTTTGGCAGATGAGGTGGCCAAAAATGTAACTTTGTCAGTGTTTTGTTATTTATATTTTTTATGGGGTTCATCATGTGGTATATATAATAACTTTATTCTGCATGTTGATTCGATTACCAAATTTATATATTTTCGTCATGTTGTACTAATTTTGCATAATAAAATCATTTTTTATTTAAAATCTGTTGTATTTTGCATCGCCATATACTAACAGGTCCGGCATCAGCATCCAGCATACCCAAGCAAGTGTCGGGGCCCACTGTTCCTTGGGGGGGCCCACTGCCACTGGCGTAGCTATAAGGATCACAGCTGTCACAGTTGCGACTGGGCCCCTAAGCCAGGGGGGCCCAAAGGAGCAGAATATTTTATACGAGCTTTATACGAGTGTGCAGTGCACTTTACAAAGCAAGTACTAATGAGCGCTTCCATTTTGTAAGCGCTCACTAGTCTGCAGGAGGCGGGGGAGTGAAGCTCCATGAGTACTATACCTACCCCTTCTCCCTGGTCTCCTTACAGCATCAGGAAGTAATGCACACACTATGACCTGACGCTGCAGGCAGCACGGGCCCAGAAAAGACAAGGAAGCATCACTGCAGGGGAGAATGCCGGATCGGCAGAGTGGTGGAGCAGGAAAGGTAAGTTACTTTAGTTATTTTAAAGTCTGATCTGGAGGTGTGGCCGGCAGAGCCTGTAAGAGGACACGTGTGTTAGTTGAGCTTCGTATCTCCCTTGGCTATTTATCTTGTAAAGCGATCTCTACCGCCCAATTTTCAGCCAACGGTGGCCCACAGGAGTGGGACAACATTTGAGGCCATCCTTGGGTCTGTCCCGCTTATATTTTACCAAGAAAAGAGAACAAAGAGGAGTGGAGAAAGAAATCCACGATGGCGCCGGCTGGGCCACGACAGGCAAGCCAGGCCGTTCGGCCTCAGTACAACAAGCAGTGGCAGCGAGGCTAGAAAAATATGCCCGACTGGATCCCTCGGAGCAAGACACTAAGATAACACACTGCAGGCAGTTACACATACCCGATGAGCGTGACGGAGAGTCGGATATGGACTGGGCAGAGGTACGGGGAGCCGAGGGAAAGCCACGAGACACAGGAGGAGGCGGGCGCTGGGCCTGGTGGCGCCTTTCAGGAATTGGAGTCAGAAGAGCCCGCACTAAAGGACTTTATGTGGGCCATAGCAAATTGTGGCAAATGCCTAACTACCCTTAGTATGCAAGTGGGGGACATTAAAAAGGACATTACAATAGCATGCAATGACCTTAAAAAGCTGCCAGAGCATACTACAGCCCTGGCAGACTGGGTGGTAGACGTGGAGGATGTCATACCCCCTATACAGAAAGATGTTCGGGAGCACAGCAGGCGATTAAAGATTTTTGCAGCAAAGCAAGATGATCTTGAAAATTGGCTTCGCCGAAACAATGTACGTATGGTAGGGGTGCTTGAGAAGGTGGAAGGGCCTAACCCTACAGAATACTTAAAAAAAATAGCTGAAAGATACATTTAGAGTGGACTCCCTGACACCCTTATTTGCAGTTGAAAGGGCACACAGAGTGCCGACACGTCCGCTGCCCCCGGGCAGTCCTCCCCGCCCTGTTCTTATGAAGATCTTACATTATAGGGACAGAGACATTATCTTCCGCCAGGCCTGAGACAAGCCTGACCTCTCCATAAATGGTCAGAAGGTATTGCTGTTCCCAGATTACTTAATGGAGGTACAGAAGAGGAGAGCACTCTTCATAGATATCAAGCGTCGCCTAAGAAATCTGAAGATCCCTTATTCTATGATGTATCCAGCCAAGCTAAGAATAGTGGCTCAAGGATCTACGCAGTTCTTCGAAGATCCCAAAGAAGCGATGAAGGTGGCTGGATCATATGAAAACCAATTGGGAGAGGAAGTTAATCAGGACTCCTGACTTATCCTGCAGACATTATACGCAAGTACCTGACTATAAGTGGAACACTGTTTTGTTTGTTTCTTAGTGAGGCTCATAAGTCAGCTACAAGTGCTAAGATGATAAGGAGGGGTCTGTGTAATGCTGAAATGTATGGCAAGTGTGAATTGTATACACTATACGGTAGGAACAGAACATAGTTGGCCATCCAGATGGGGTAACCGGGGAGGCCGGGAGTTGAATGGAGTACGATATACTAAGGAATACAGAGGAAGCACTGGTAGATATTGTTAGCTCTGGTTTTCCCTCCATTTTTGCTCTCTTTTTTTTATTTGTTTAACTTCTTCATTTTTTATCTTTTATCCCTTTTTCTCCTGGTTTTACCTGTTTACCTGCTATAACACCATGTGCAGGTGGGCCCGCGGGTACTGCATGCGGTCTTACCTGGTGTGTGGCCCTCCTTGACAGGCGCTAGATATTCCCAGAGGCTCTTTTTGGAGTGTACAAGTGGGAGTCAGTCGGGTGGGAGTGCACATGTTAAGGGATAAGGGGTGTTGTTGGGCATATGGGAAGGGTAGGGACTGGATTTCTTGTTCACAGAATTTCTATGAGGTATATGCGCACATGGTAATTACATGGTATCTCATTTTGCATGTAGTCTGGGGAAGATGGGTAGCGTTGATCACAGAGCATTGTTGCAGCACGTGGGGAGGGGGAGATTGCTCCCTTGAAACAGATACTTAAATGCTGACCAAGTGAGATTTCTTAGTTGGAATGTGAGGGGTCTTAAGGAAGCTACCAAATGGAGGGCAGGTGTGGGAGAATATCAAAAAATATCAACCATTAATATGCTGCATCCAGGAAATGCATCTGCTAGCAGATCAAGTCAAATTGCTCTCTCCGTCCTGGGCGGGGAACAGCTATCATGCAACTTACTCAGCCTATGCAAGAGGTCTCAGTATTCTGATACATAGATCCATAGCATTCAACTGTCTGCTAAAGGATGTAGACCCAGAGGGCCGCTATCTATGCCTATAGGAGAAGGTACTTAACACCTCCATATTTTCCACTTGCAGTAAGGAAAGTGCTCTCGTTTATTGCCCATGTTGGGGCAAAAACCCCAATGTCGGATGAGCGGTGGACTCCTAATTAGTTAATTATATGAGTACTCAGAGAGAATAACTGATACACACGGGCAATGCCATGTACCAAGTTTCTCTAAACTTTATTGACAGAAAGCAGAGATTATAAGGCAAATTTCTGGATCATTTCCAAAGTGGGAGACATAATTAAGCATTTACATCATAACTCATTAAATCACAATCTGAAATAAGCATTTCTTGGCTATACGCTTCTGTGGGTGTTTGTCACAGACTTGTCCTGCTAATAATTGTAAAAATTCCTTTCTGGGACAAAACTGGAGGGGCTAGGAGTAACCTTAAAGTCACTGTAGGTAGTCTCACACAGAGAAATTCACAGATTCTACACACAAAGGTTTTAAGGCTTATAACATAAAATGGCTGTACAAGGCACAACATGGAGTCTTAACCCTCACAATTCCCCCATTTTGAGATATTCACTCAGTGCGGGTGACAGATGCACATACTTCAGCTGGACATTCCCCTTGCTGCTGGTTTTCCCAGATTCTGCATATCTGTATTTGCGTGAGGAATCATCTCAACATGTCTCATAATCTCTCCTGTTTCGATCCCTGTTACACATTTTATTAAAGCACATCAATGTGAGCTTAATTACAATGTAAATGAGTGCAACAATCAACAAACTCTGTATTATCCCTTGTACTATGCCCATACTCAAACAGTTTTATTTTTCAGGGCAGTAATATTGGCTTGCCACCAGGGGCCTAAACCCACCCTGCGATAGGGAGGGGAACTGCTGTAGAATTGAGGTTAAGGCTATCATCTCTTAGCCTCCTGAGCGATAAGAAGTCTTTGCAGTTCATGTTAACTAATTCAGACCACAGTTCCGGAATGGCCAGATAAGACATAGTCTTTGAACTCACAGGACTGTGAGTGCAGATCCAACAGTTTTTATAATTGTCAGCATTTGTCATGTTTTTCAACATAACCTGATGATACCTAATAAGGGCATTTTCCCAGTCACTTTTCAGGTTCACATATAGAGCTTGAATGCTCAGAGCCAGGGTTAGCAGTACAAGGATCTCCATCCTCAGGGTTGGGCACCTTTTTTTTTCAATGTGAGGCGTGAATCCAGGGGATAAGCTTCCGGTGAATCCAGTTAGGCTTTTTTTACACCTTTACAAAGGTTGCAGTTTTCAACAGGACATGGAAGGGAGACCATCAGATCTGGGATCAAAGGTTTTCCTCACATTCCTCTTTATCACTACCGAATCTCCAGGTTTAAAACTGTGCATGCCTTCTACTGAATCAGGGTCTGGAATGGAAGCAAACACTTTTTTATGAGTGTAATCTAGTCTTTCAGTAAGGGACTTCATGTACAGTAGCTGACCATACTGTCAGCCTGTAACTGCAGTTGTTGAGGAAAATACAGTCCTAGCCTTGGGGCACCACCAAACAATACCTCAAAGGGGGACAACCCTGTCTTCTTGTTTTGTGTGGTTCTTATGGGATATAAGGCTAGAGGCAAACACTCTGTCCAGGGCCTCTGGGTCTCCTGCATGGTTTTCTGTATTTTCAGTTTCAATGTGCCATTCAGGCGCTCAACTCGGCCACTGCTGGGGATAGTAAGCTGTATGGAAGGCTCGGGTCACCGCTAATGCTTGCATAACCTCTCTCATCACTTCACCTGTAAAGTGGGAACCTCTATTTGACTCAATAACTTCAGGAACACCATACCTGCATATCAGTTCACTGACCAGTTTCTTTGCGGTGTTCTTTGCATTTGCCTTAAACACGGGATAAGCTTCCGGCCACCCTGAAAAGAGATAAACACACACGAGAACAAACTCATATACTCCTACCTTTGGTAGTTGTATGTAGTCTATCTGCAGTCTCTGAAACGGGTAAAGTGGCCTAGGGGTGTGCTTGCTTGGAGTCTTCATCACTTGGCCGGGGTTATTCAATGCACAGACCATACATCCTTGCACAAAATGGCTGCAACTGTAGAGAACCCTGGAGCAATCCAGCCAATATTTACCACACCACTTACCATGGCACCTTTTGGCAGATGTATAGGCCCATGGGCTTCCTGAGCCATAACCGGGTACAGAGGGCGTGGCAGGCAGGTTCTGTCTTTGTTTTTCCATAGTCCTTGGTCATCTGGCCTAGCCCCTTGTTTAGTCCATAGTTCTTTTTCTTCAGGTGGGGCCTGCTCAGACAATTTGATCAGAGTGTCTTTGGATATATTCACAGTTTTTAAGGCTCTAACCGGGGTGGCATCAACATTTATTAGCCGGAACACAGCTAGCTTGGCTGCTTTATCAGCTCTGTCATTGTACATCTGCCGTGGTACACCTTGTATGAGACTTAACTTTCACAATAGCAACTTCTTCTGGCAACAGTAAAGAGTTTATTAGTTCAAGCACAGAGTCTTTGTTTTTAATGGGCTGACCTGCAGAAGTCAAAAAGTCTCTAGCCAGCCATATGGGTGCATAGTCATGTGCAATCCCAAAAGCATACCTGGAGTCCGTGTAGATGTTCACCTTCTTCCCTTTGGCCATTTTACACACCTCAGTGAGTGCCTTCAACTCTGCCTCCTGCGCAGACATGTGCTGAGGGGGTGGTTCAGCAACGGCTACCTTATGCTGTGTGACCACTGCCTATCCAGTGTGGAACCGGCCATCTTCTCCCATAAACCTGCTTCCATCTACAAAATATTCAGCATCAGGGTTATCAAGAGGCTTTTTATGCACATGAGAAAATCCAGAAGTTTGCTGTTGCATCAACTGTAAACAAACAACTCCCCCATTTCTGAATCTGCAATTGATAACAAAGTAGCAGGATTCAGAGTAGTACACCTTTTGAAATAAATATTGTCTGGCATGAGGAGGGCACATTGGAGTCTGGGTTGTCTAGCCATAGAAATATGTTTTGGTTGCACCTGTGTGAGAATGCCCTGTGTGTCATGGGGAGTTTGCACAATCACCGGGTAGTCCAACACTACTTCTGAGTCTTTTTCAATCATTGCCTGCACTGGCACGACTGCCCTGACGCAGGAGGGGCTGCCTCGAGCAAAAGGATCTAATCTAGCTGAGAAGCATGGTGAACGCCAGTGGCATACTGGGCGTTGACGTTCACCATGCTTCTGTCATGCCCCAGTCTGACGATGTGCGGAGGTCGGCCAGGATAGCAGCACGAGTTTAGTATTTGTTTTGGTGCCGTGCTGGATCCGCCTCTCATCAGGTGCACTGGGTGGAGTCATTAGTTTAAATGGCCTCCAGCTAAGTGCTCTGAGCGGATTATACTGATCATTGTGGTCTGGGAAGCTTGGAGGGAAGGTTGACTGTCAGTTCCTGCTCTCTAAGATAAGTGTCATTTCTAGTTTGGTTGTTTGTGTCATCTATCCCATCCAGGTTCTGTGCGAGCAGGCTGCTCCTATTTCCCCACTTCACAATCTCAGGGAGTTCAGGGTTTTGTCAGCCCAGGCTGGAGGACACAGCACACCTACCTTCAAGGTCTGCATGTTGGCTGAGCAGTGCAGGGAAAGAGGTCAGAGATGAGCTAGGAGGTGACCCTTCCCCTGTCTCTCATCCAGAGCCTGGTTGGTGCGTTATCTGTTATACTGAGTGCACGTCCGCCGTGACAGATTCTGAGTAAGCACAGCAGTACTGTGACCCTGCATTTCTGAACAGAACAGGTTAAATTTCTCATCATGCTTTGGAATACCCAGGGCTGGAGAAAAGCATCAATTTGACTGGCTACTGCTTCACTCGAGGGGGCTGACATCCTGACTTAAGATACACAGTAACCGGAGACATAGTGAGTTTCCCTATGTCTGTTCATCATTGTATTTATTTTTTTATATATATCCAGAATTAAATAATTTTACTACTTATTAACCTAAAACCAGAGCACACACCTCCCTGTGTTTTTGTGATGATTCCATCAATAAAGCTGATTTTGCTCACACAGATATAAATAAATATTTCCCATACTGTCACAACCAGACAGCTGAGAAGCTCTGACAGAAGCCTTTCAGAACCTCCTCCTTGAGTTTTCTTTGTTGTGGTGTTCAGTTCCTCATCTCAGCTGTCATGTAGTTGGACTGATTGCTTCCCTTTAAATTCCTCCCCATAATGCATTACTGGGCGGCTTATACTTCTTCCTGGAGTGTGTGTGCATGCTGATCCTATTTCCCAGTCTGCTACTAAGTTAAGTACTGTACATTTATCTGTTATTTTCTGTTTGCTGGATCCCAGGTGACCCTGACTCCCTCCGTGTCTGGTGTAGGGAGCCGGTGGTCGTGTCCCCTCACTATTGTGGGGTGTTCAGGTGTTATATGGTCGAGGTACGTGGATATGCAGCCATCCATCTTTGGGATTTTTGCATGGGCTGAGCAGCCAGGGAAAGTGCCAGGTCTTGTGTAAGGGTCTCCCTTTTGGTTCCTTAGCTTTGGATCCAGTGAGTCATATATGCATGTTGCATTGTCTTGTTTCCTGTACACCGTCCGTGACAATATATGCATGTTGCATTGTCTTGTTTCCTGTACACCGTCCGTGACATTATAAGCCGCCAAAACCGTCTCAAGCATGGATCCGGTTTCACTTTTGGCTGAACGCTTCCAGGGTCCTTTCATTGGAGGTAGCTGATCTCCGTAAGACTTTTTCTCAGCTTCAAGTGACCAGTTCAGCTTGCGTTCATGGAGTTTGTTCTGAGCCTAAGATCTCGCTCCCGGATACGTTCTCCGGGGGTAGTGAGAATTTTGTGCGTTTTAGAGAGGCTTGCAAACTCCATTTTCGCCTTCTTTCCCATTCCTCTGGTGATGAGGAACGGAGGGTGGGGATCATTATATCGCTGCTCAGGGGTAACGCTCAGTCTTGGGCCTTTTCGCTGCCGGAGGGGGCACGGCCTCTCTGTTCAGTGGATGAATTCTTTTTATCCCTGGGTCAGATATATGATGATCCGGATCGTATTGCTCTGGCTGAGTCTAGACTACGTCTATTATGCCAGGGTATACAATCCGCAGAGATATACTGCTCAGAATTTCGGAGATGGACAGCTGATACTGGTTGGAATGATGCTGCACTCCGAAGTCAATTTTGCCATGGTCTTTCAGAGGGATTGAAAGATGCATTTGCCTTTTATGAGAAGCCTATTTCCTTGGACTCTGCTATGTCTCAGGCCGTTCGTATTGACAGGCGTCTTAGAGAGAGAGGAGAGATATCTCCTTCCTGTCATACTCAGTCCCAGGACAGTGCAGCGGTCTCATTCTGTGCGCAGGGGTCTCGGTCGCTGTCAGCCCCTTCTGAGCAGGAGCCCATGCAGCTGGGGTTGATTGCTTCTGACAATAGAAGATTCAGCTCGCATGGGAGGGTTTGTTTTTGTTGTGGAGGTATAAATCATTTGGCAAATGTTTGTCCCTCTAGGAGATTCAGGCAGTTTTCTGGGAGTAATAAAGAAACAAACAGGAAAAAATCTTTTAAAAATGTTCCATCTGTTACTATTGGCAGGGTTGAGGCGGAAATTGAAGGTTTTCCATTTGCTTGTAGTTCCCGTTTTGTCCTGCCTGCTAGGGTGGCGCTAGAGAGCAAGAGCATTTTTTGTGAGATTTTTTGTGGATAGTGGAGCAGCTGTCAATCTCATTGATAATCAATTTGCAATAACTCATGGTTTCCAGGTGCGCACTTTGGGAAAGGATATTCCTGTTTTTGCTATTGATTCCGCTCCACTTTCTCAGAAATCATTAAAGGGCATAGTTCACAATATCCGTTTAATTGTGAGTGATGCTCATGTTGAGGATGTGTAATGTTTCGTCCTTAGCGGATTGCCTACTCCTCTAGTGTTGGGGCTACCCTGGCTCACTAAACATAACCCCACCATTGATTGGCAAGCGAGGCAAATAAATGGTTGGAGTGACTTTTGCAGAGAGAATTGCCTCACAACATCTGTTTCTGAGGTTGCTACTAAGACTGTACCATCTTTTCTCTCAGAATTTTCGGATGTCTTCTCTGAGAGTGGAGTTCAGGATTTGCCCCCGCACAGGGAGTACGATTGCCCTATTAATCTCATCCCAGGCGCCAAGCTGCCTAAATCTCGTTTATACAATCTTTCTCAACCTGAGAGGATCGCTATGCGTGCTTATATCTCTGAGAGTCTGAGAAAAGGACACATACGACCCTCAAAGTCACCTGTTGCCGCTGGTTTTTTCTTTGTTAAGAAAAAAGATGGTTCTTTAAGACCTTGTCTGGATTTCAGGGAGCTGAACAGTATCACTATTCGTGACCCTTATCCGCTTCCTCTGATCCCGGACCTGTTTAACCAGGTTGTTGGGGCTAAAGTCTTTTCCAAATTAGATCAAAGAGGGGCATACAACCTGGTCAGGGTCAGAGAAGGAGACGAATGGAAGACGGCCTTCAATACCCCGGAGGGCCATTTTGAGAATTTGGTTATGCCTTTTGGTTTGATGAATGCCCCAGCCGTTTTTCAGCATTTCGTGAACAGCATTTTTTATCATTTGATGGGAAAATTTGTATTAGTGTATTTGGATGACATTTAGATTTTTTCTCCTGATTTCAAGACTCATAAGGAACACTTACATCAGGTCTTGCTCATCCTGCGGGAGAATAAATTATATGCGAAACTGGAAAAATGTGTGTTTGCGGTTCCAGAAATTCAATTTCTGGGGTTTCTTCTCTCCGCTTCTGGTTTTCGCATGGACCCCGAGAAGGTCCGCGCTGTGCTTGAGTGGGAGCTTCCTGAGAATCAGAAGGCGCTGATGCGTTTTTTGGGCTTTGCCAATTATTACAGGAAGTTCATTTTGAATTATTCCTCTATTGTTAAACCACTCACTGATATGACCAGAAAGGGGGTAGATTTTTCTTCTTGGTCAGTAGAGGCGCGTAAGGCTTTTTCTAATATCAAGGAGAGTTTTGCTTCCGCTCCCATCTTGGTGCAACCTGATATTTCTTTACCCTTCATAGTTGAGGTTGATGCTTCTGAGGTGGGTGTGGGGGCAGTCTTGTCTCAGGGTTCCTCTCCTGCCAAATGGCGACCGTGTGCCTTTTTCTCGAAAAAACTCTCCTCCGCAGAGAGAAATTACGATGTGGGAGATAGGGAATTATTGGCCATCAAGTTGGCTTTTGAGGAATGGCGCCATTGGCTAGAGGGAGCCAGACACCCTATTACCGTATTTACTGACCATCAAAATCTGGCCTACTTGGAGTCAGCCAAGCGTCTGAACCCGAGACAGGCCAGATGGTCTTTGTTCTTTTCTAGGTTTAATTTTGTTGTCACGTTCCGCCCTGGAGTTAAGAATGTGAAGGCAGATGCCCTGTCACGTTGTTTTCCGGGAGGCGGGAATTTTGAAGACCCGGGTCCCATTTTGGCTGAAGGTGTGGTGGTCTCTGCTCTTTTTTCTGAATTGGAGGCAGAGGTGCAGGCAGCCCAGTCAGAGGCTCCTGATCTTTGTCCTCCTGGGAGGTTGTTTGTGCCTCTCGCTTTAGAACACAAGATTTTTAAGGAACACCACGATACGGTCCTTGCTGGGCACCCGGGGGCAAGAGCCACACTGGATCTCATCGCTCGGAGATTCTGGTGGCCTGCGCTTCGTAAGTCGGTTGAGGGTTTTGTGGCAGCCTGCGAGACTTGCGCTCGTGCCAAAGTCCCTCATTCACGGCCATCAGGTCCTCTCCTTCCCTTACCCATTCCTTCCCGTCCTTGGACACATCTGTCCATGGACTTCATAACGGACCTGCCTCGTTCCTCTGGGAAGACTGTGATTCTGGTGGTGGTGGACCGTTTTAGCAAAATGGTGCATTTCATCCCTTTTCCTGGTTTGCCCAATGCTAAGACGCTGGCGCAGGCATTTATTGATCACATTGTCAAATTGCACGGTATTCCTTCAGACATAGTGTCTGATAGGGGCACGCAGTTTGTTTCCAGATTCTGGAAGGCTTTCTGTTCTCGCTTGGGGGTTCGGTTGTCATTCTCTTCTGCTTTCCACCCGCAGTCGAATGGCCAGACAGAGCGCGTCAATCAGAATCTGGAGACATATCTGCGCTGTTTTGTGGCGGAGAATCAAGAGGATTGGTGTTCTTTTTTGTCCCTTGCTGAGTTTGCTTTAAATAACCGTCGTCAGGAGTCCTCTGATAAGTCACCATTTTTTGGTGCATATGGGTTTCATCCGCAGTTTGGGACTTTCTCGGGAGAGGGGTCTTCTGGTTTACCTGATGAGGACAGATTCTCCTCGTCTTTGTCATCTATTTGGCAAAAGATTCAGGATAATCTAAAGAGCATGAGTGAGAGATATAAGCGTGTGGCAGATAAGAGACTGTGGTTTGGTCCGGACCTGAATGTTGGTGATCTGGTGTGGTTGTCTACCAAGAATATCAAATTGAAGGTTCCCTCCTGGAAGTTGGGTCCTAGGTTTATTGGGCCTTACAAAATCCTGTCTGTCATCAATCCTGTTGCCTACCGTCTTGATCTTCCTCAGACTTGGAAGATCCATAATGTTTTTCATAAGTCCTTATTGAAACCTTATGTTCAACCCATTGTACCCTCGCCTTTGCCTCCTCCTCCGATTATGGTTGATGGGAATCTTGAATTTCAGGTCTCTAGGATTGTGGATTCTCGTCTTGTCCGCGGTTCTCTTCAGTACCTTGTTCATTGGGAGGGTTATGGTCCTGAGGAGAGGATGTGGGTCCCAGTGACGGACATTAAGGCCTCTCGTCTAATCAGGGCTTTCCATAGGTCCCATCCTGAGAAGGTGGGCTCTGAGTGTCCGGAGTCCACTCGTAGAGGGAGGGGTACTGTCACAACCAGACAGCTGAGAAGCTCTGACAGAAGCCTTTCAGAACCTCCTCCTTGAGTTTTCTTTGTTGTGGTGTTCAGTTCCTCATCTCGTTAACCTCTCTCAGCTGTCATGTAGTTGGACTGATTGCTTCCCTTTAAATTCCTCCCCATAATGCATTACTGGGCGGCTTATACTTCTTCCTGGAGTGTGTGTGCATGCTGATCCTATTTCCCAGTCTGCTACAAAGTTAAGTACTGTACATTTATCTGTTATTTTCTGTTTGCTGGATCCCAGGTGACCCTGACTCCCTCCGTGTCTGGTGTAGGGAGCCGGTGGTTGTGTCCCCTCACTATTGTGGGGTGTTCAGGTGTTATATGGTCGAGGTACGTGGATATGCAGCCATCCACCTTTGGGATTTTTGTATGGGCTGAGCAGCCAGGGAAAGTGCCAGGTCTTGTGTAGGGGTCTCCCTTTTGGTTCCTTAGCTTTGGATCCAGTGAGTCATATATGCATTGTCTTGTTTCCTGTACACCGTCCGTGACAATATATGCATGTTGCATTGTCTTGTTTCCTGTACACCGTCCGTGACATTATATGCATGTTGCATTGTCTTGTTTCCTGTACACCGTCCGTGACACATACATTAACACACACAAGTCTTTAAACTTAGTAATAAATACAGTTTTCTGGAGCTCCATACATTCACACTAAGTACCTCACATACATTGCCTTCTTATTTTCTCTTAAAATTGCAGACAGTGTTCTCGCTATCACACATTCCAATGCCGTGACTTCACTCCCACGCAACTGCAAGCAGCCCCTGCATCCTCCATATGTTCTCTATCTCGGCAAACAGAGTTTCTACAGGTTCTGCAACATATTCACCAGGCAACATATCACACAGATACATGGACAGGCAAGACATAATATTTTCTCTGCACTGCACCGAGCAAGTTTCCACAATCAGTTCTCCATTTGAATCACATCCTGTAATCTTCGGCAGTCTAGCTGCATACATCTCTACTGTCTCTTTTCTCCTCTCTCTCTCTCTCTCTCTCTCACTATTTGTCTGGCAGTTTTCCTCTTTTTCTCCCCAGACTTACTTGGTATGGTCCCTATGGTCTGTCTCAGTCCAATCCCAGGATTTGGGTCTGGCTCACAAGGAACTTTAACACCCCAGATCCTAAATTGAGTCCTTCCATGAAGGCAGACGTGCAAAATATTTCCCCATGGTCCCGCTGCATCTCACCCCATATCAGTCCGGACAGTTCTTACTCTTGACTCAAAGGAGACTACATCCTCTTTAGCCTCCTGCACTATGTCCTTCAGGCTCCGTGAACTCTCATCCTCCTTTGTCCTGGCCCATCTACCAAAAGTCCTGCAGTACTCTGTCGCTGACTGTTCTATCTTCTCCTAATCCCTCCAGGCCACATTTGGGTAATTTTTCACTCTGTCGCCCTCTAGGGTATTCTTAACCGAGCTATACTGTGCCTCCCCTAACTTCAGGGCTACCAAGTCATTTAATAAGTCTGCCCATGTTCCTCTGTAAGTTGCCTATATCTGTTGTAACATTCGGGATGTGGGCATGGGTCACGTCAGTGGGTCAGGTATCCTTGACAGTAGTCCCAGTTGGTCCTTAGGACTCCATGGAACATACTGTATAAGGTGCTGTTGAAAATAATGGGGAGCCTGAGGAGGTAGTCCTGCCTGTTGGCCGTCTTGGCCATCTCCACCACCAGCTCCATCGGCGGTGGGCGCCTGAGGGACCTGTGGTATCATCCCTGTTCTCAATAGCACTAGATATAATCCAGTGCTGTATCTGGGGGCACCATACACTCTACAGGTTTCAGTCCAATCTGGATTCTGATTCTGGTCCTTCAAATCCATCCCTCAGGTCCCTGTGCAGGGGCCGTAGGAGAGGCATGCTCCCTTGAAGGATTATAAGGTGGTGGACCTCCAGATTTAACCTTTTCAGTTTCCTCTCCAGGGGGTTTGTAGTACAACTTTCCCTTCTAAACTTGTGGCTTCCAACCTTCGGTTTCTATCTCTCTTGCTACCTTAATCCAGATGCTAACTACATCTTCACATGCATGATCCTTAATCCACCCACTATGGGTGTGCTTGAACCTTTCCCAAACCTCTAAATCAAGGTTTCCATGCTTCATACCTGCTTTTTCCAACACTTTGTTAACTTTCTTTAACCCATGTTTGCCACCTGTCTTTCCTACCAGTTGTTTAGCTGTCTCATACTCTTCGAGAACGCTGTTCTGATTACCCATTGTCTATTCCTGAATCTTCGCTTACTAGGGGGAACCTTAGACGTCTAATTTCTCCCACAGTGGCTTCCCCACCCTGTCCTTTCAGGTGTACCTACTGTGTTAAAGCCAAAGCCTCTCTGAGCTTCTGGCCCCTTCCCCTAGCTTCCTGCCAGATTCTACACACACAATAAACAATGACAAATATGTAAACAGTTAGTCCCAGAACAATTCCAAGCAATTCCCAGCTAATATTCCTGGTTTGAATCCATCCACCACTCATGCGCTTATCTGCTAGCCCTTTATCAGGGTCACAGATTCTTAAACATAAATTAGGTACGACTGTAAAGTTACCTTATACTCTGCCGGACCCTCGAACAAGACAAATGCCAGACAGGGAGGTACAGACTACTTGTAAGAAAAATCTCTTACCTCAGTGCTGATTTTCATCTGTTTGTCCCAGTGCGGCATGTCCAGGTGTCAGTTCATTTCCAAAGTGGGAGATGTAATTAAGCATTTACATCATAACTCCTTAAATCACAATCTGAAATAAACATTTCTTGGCCTGAAATGTCTTCTTAATCTTAAATGTAGGTGGTCGTCATGGACTTGTCCTGCTAATAATTGTAAAAATTCCTTTCTGGGACAAAACTGGAGGGGCTAGGAGCTAGGAGCAACCTTGAAGTCACGGTAGTCTCACACAGAGAAATTCACGGATTCTATACACAAAGGTTTTAAGGCTTATAACATAAAATGGCTGTACAAGGCACAACATGGAGTCTTAACCCTCACACTCAATATCCTTCACTAGACAAATGTATTCCTATTGATGAAGTAATGATCAGCCGGCACTCTGATGAAATGGCGTGGTGCACGCGTCCGAGATAACAATCGTATAGTCGATTTATGCTTGGAGAAGCGATCCTTCATCCGCATAGAGGTCTCTCCTATATATAGGAGACCACACGGACACTTCAATAGATACACAATAAAATTGCTGTTATATGTGTAAAATCCTTTAATAGGAAATTGCTTTCCTGTGTGCGGATGTGAGAAATATTCACCTTTAATTACGCTTGAGCAGTGTATACGTCCCAAACAAGGGAAGGTGCCCTTTTTTGGTGCAGATAAGGTGCTTTGTCGTTTTTCAGTATGAATACTGCCTACATCAGCCCATACCACCATGTCACGTATATTCTTATTGCGCTTATAACAAATAAGAGGGGCGACTCTGAAATTCCCCCACAGAGGGGTATGCCCTAGATAGAATATTCCAATGTCGATTAAAAATTCATCTACATTTATGCACCCAAGGGTGAAATTTGGATACAAACGGAATACATGGTTTTTTTGATAGTTTTATCACATACAACAGTAGCCTTATTCCTCTCCTGATTAAGAAATGAAGTGGGATAACCGCGATATTTAAACCTGTCGCTCATCTCATTGAGGCAGATTTCCTCGACCCCAGCATCAGAAACAATTATGCGAATCCTCTGGAACTGGGAATGGGGCAATGCTTTTTTAACCGTCGGGGGGTGGTTACTCAAATAATGTAGAAGAGAATTTCTATCAGCTCCATCTCTCCCTTTAGTGACAACAGTATCCAAGAAACGAATCCCCTTGTCGTCATAATGCAGGGTAAATTGGAGTTCACTCCAAACAGAATTCAAATAATCCGCAAAGTCAAGAAGGGTCCGAATGCCGCCTCGCCATACACAAAACACATCATCGACGAATCTTCACCAAAAGATGCAATAAGACTTAAACAATTCATTGTGATAAATGTATTTATCTTCAAACCATGACATGTATGTGTTTGCATACGGCGGTGCGGCATTCGAACCCATCGCGGTCCCACAGCGCTGTTTATAATATGTGTCCTGAAAAAGAAAATAGTTTTCATGCAAAATCATTTCTAATAGACTCAGGAAAAAAGTTTTTTCACGTACAGTATAAGAGGAGGAGGATAATAGCCACTCTACAGCCCGTATACCTTTAGAGTGTATAATAGAGGTGTATAGGGAACACACATCGAAGGTGACAAGCAAATCATCATCCTGTAACGTCAATGTCCTAATTTCATTAAGAAATTGATTGGTATCAAGGAGAAAGGACGGCATAATTTTGGTCAAAGGTGTCAAGACCTTGTCAAGCAAAATGGCTGGAGGGGACAAAATTGAATCGGTCAAGGCCACAATTGGTCGACCGGGGGGCTGAGTAGGAGATTTGTGCACCTTAGGAAGTGTATAAAACACCGGCGTGACAGGGTGGTGGTTGATCAAATATTCGCCCAATTTGGGATCTATGGTCTTATCTCATGTAAAAATGTATCCACAATAGTGCAAAGCTTATTTTTTATGGCATATACAGGATCACCTATTAAGGGTTGGTATATATCAGTATTAGCCAATTGCCCCAAAATTTCAGAGATATAGTATTCCTTGTCCATGAGGACAAGGGCGCCCCCTTTATCCGCAGGTTTGAGGATTAAAGTATTACCTGCATGAGATCCTCAATAGCTCGTTTCTCAGTCCGTGAGAGATTGTAGGTTAAATGACATCCAGCTTGTCTCAAGTCCTGCAGTGCTTGCGAAATGTCGCGTTGAACTAAAGCAACAAATGTTTCGACAGGATGGTAAGATTTTGGTGGTTGAAAACTGCTTTTCAACCTTAAACCAAAGTCCTTCAGGGTGAGGGAATATTCATTTACATTAACATTCACATTACCAATTTTGTCAGGATTTGAAAAGTGTGCTTTAAGCCTGATATTGCGAAAAAAACGCTGACAGTCCATGTCAAGTTCAAAGCTAGTGGAGCGGTCGGGCAGAAGGACAGGCCCTTTTCAAGCACTCGAAGTTGTAATGGACTCAGGCTTTTGGAAGAAATATTAAAGACTAAAGTTTGACTTGTGCCTGTACCTGAGAGCGCGTTGTCCTCGGAGCATGGACGCCGCCGATAATGACGTCCTGCGTCTTCTTGATGGGGGTCTTTGTTGTCGTCTTTCTAAAAAAGTTGACCGAGGTGTTCCGGTTGTGGAGTCGCTGCCAGACCCAGAAGACATGGAACCTGTGCGGCATTGTGGACGAGAGAACAATGGAGTTGCAGTACCTGACAAGTCCTGCCATTTGTAGATGGGTTTGTTCTGGTAGTCCTCAGAATCCCTGATGAACTTCTGGCGTTTAGTGCCTTCGATGTCCTTCCTCAGGTCGATACAGATCTTTTCAACTTTTGATTTCAAATTGGTTAATTCATCTACGGGTAGTGCGTCTTTTAGTTGTGATTCAATGGACGTAATTTTTTGTTTGCTGGCAGCTATAGCCTCCGTAAGGTATTCAATGGTTAACACCATAAGGTCCGTAGAGCATTTATTAAGAATATTGGCAAAGTGAGTGCAATATTCAATATTATCGCAGAAGAAGGTGGGTCGTAGGTGAACCCTCAGTCCATGTGGAATACGTTGTAAGCGGCAATATTCAGCCAAGGTAGAAACATGCAGTTCCCAGGAGGTTAATCTCCTTAGTTCCTTCTCCAGCTCTCTCCCTCGAAATTCGGTAGGAGGTATCTTTAGAAAGTCCAAATTAGCGGTCACATTGGACACGATCTCTCGTGCCCGTTCATCCGTAGAGAAAAAGAGCTCATTGGAAAAAATCCACAGGTGCTCGCGCTGAAGAAGGCGTAGATAATGAAGTAATGATCAGCCGGAACTCTGATGAAATGGCGTGGTGCACGCGTCCGAGATAACAATCTCACATGAATAATGAAGAAAGACCGGCACTCACTGTAGTCTTCAACACAAAAGATGATGTCTTTATTGGTCACATACAATAATCTGTGACGCGTTTCGGCTCACATCAGGAGCCTTTCTCAAACATATGTATATGGATGTGGCATACAAACATAGTGAATACACGGATTTTAAATAGACCACCAAAGCGGAAGTGACATCACAAAACAAAACAAATGAAAAATCAGAAAACAACTGAAGAAAAGATCCCAGCCGCAACAATCACCAAAATGATAGTGATAATAATTCAATGCTAGATATTTCTTTATAACAATGTAGCAGAACTAGAGGAGAATTCAAGATATATTAAAGATATAGTGGTGCCGCTGGGATTTCTTCAAGTTTTCTGATTTTTCATTTGTTTTGTCTATTCTATCACCATGGTTACGTGATGTCACTTCCGCTTTGGAGGTCTATTTAAAATTTGTGTATTCACTATGTTTGTATGCCACATCCATATCCATATGTTTGAGAAAGGCTCCTGATGTGAGCCGAAACGCGTCACAGATTATTGTATGTGACCAATAAAGACATCATCTTTTGTGTTGAAGACTACAGTGAGTGCCGGTCTTTCTTCATTATTAAATTTATTCCTATGTCACAACCGCAATCCTGTGAGCCTTCTGCTTTTGGTAGATTACTAGCAGAAGCATCCTTAATGGATTTTTTGAAACTCCGAAATCCGGATGCAATGCATTTCTCCTGCTGCTCTAGTACCTAGAGGTCTCTCTCTAGAATAGACCTTTTAGTAGGCAATGATCTAATGTGGCACCTGGTGAATTATGCTTAACCCCTTAAGGACTCAGCCCTATTTCACCTTAAGGACTTGGACATTTTTTGCAAATCTGACCAGTGTCACTTTAAGTGCTCATAACTTTAAAACACTTTGACTTATCCAGGCCATTCTGAGATTGTTTTTTCGTCACATATTGTACTTCATGACACTGGTAAAATGAAGTAAAAAAAATACCTAATTTACCAAAAATGTTGAAAAATTTGCAAATTTCAAAGTTTCAGTTTATCTACTTCTGTAATACATAGTAATACCCCCAAAAATTGTGATGACTTTACATTTCCCATATGTCTACTTCATGTTTGAATTATTTTGGGAATGATATTTTATTTTTTGGGGATGTTACAAGGCTTAGAAGTTTTGAAGCAAATCTTGAAATTTTTCTGAAATTTACAAAAACCCAATTTTTAGGGACCACTACAGGTCTGAAGTCACTTTGCGATGCTTACATAATAGAAACCGCCCAAAAATGACCCCATTCTATAAACTACACCTCTCAAGGTATTCAAACTGATTTTACAAACTTTATTAACCCTTTAGGTGTTGCACAAGAGTTATTGGCAAATGGGGATGATATTTGAGAATTTCATTTTTTTGCCTAATTCTCAATTTTAACCCATTTTTTCCACTAACAAAGCAAGGGTTAACAGCCAAACAAGACTGTATCTTTATTACCCTGACTCTGCCGTTTACAGAAACACCACATATGTGGCTGTAAACTACTGTACGGGCACACAGTAGGGCGTAGAGGAAAAGGTGCGCCGTATGGTTTTTGGAAGCCAGATTTTGCTGGACTGTTTTTTTTTACACCATGTCCCATTTGAAGCCCCCCTGATTCACCCCTAGAGTAGAAACTCCAAAAAAGTGACCCCATCTAAGAAACTACACCCCTCAAGGTATTCAAAACTGATTTTACTAACTTTGTTAACCCTTTAGGTGTTGCACAAGATTTAATGGAAAATAGAGATACAATTTCAAAATTTCACTTTTTTGGCAGATTTTCCATTTTAATATTTTTTTTCCAGTTACAAAGCAAGGGTTAACAGCCAAACAAAACTCATTATTTATGGCCCTGATTCTGTAGTTTACAGAAACACCCCATATGTGGTCGTAAACCGCTGTACGGGCACACGGCAGGGCGCAGAAGGAAAGGAATGCCATATGGTTTTTGGAAGGCAGATTTTGCTGGACTGGTTTTTTTGACACCATGTCCCATTTAAAGCCCCCCTGATGCACCCCTAGAGTAGAACCTCCATAAAAGTGACCCCATTTTAGAAACTACGGGATAGGGTGGCAGTTTTGTCGGTACTAGTTTAGGGTACATATGATTTTTGGTTGCTCTATATTACACTTTTTGTGCGGCAAGGTAACAAGAAATAGCTTTTTTGGCAAGTTTATTTTTGTTATTTACAACATTCATCTGACAGGTTAGATCATGTGGTAATTTTATAGAACAGGTTGTCACGGACGTGGTGATACCTAATATGTATACAATTTTTTTTATTTATGTAAGTTTTATACAATGACTTCATTTTTAAAACCAAAAAAATGTTTTAGTGTCTCCATAGTCTAAGAGCCATAGTTTTTTCAGTTTTTGGGCGATTATCTTAAGTAGGGTCTCATTTTTTGCGGGATGAGATGACGGTCTTACTGGGACTATTTTGGGTGCATATGAATTGATCGCTTGCTATTACACTTTTTGGGATGTAAGATGACAAAAAATAGCTTTTTTTACACCGTTTTTGTTTTTTTACGTTAGTCACCTGAGGGGTTAGGGCATGTGATATTTTTATAGAGCCGGTCGATACGGACGCGGAGATACCTAATATGTATATATTTTTTTAATTTATTTAAGTTTTACACAATTATTTCATTTTTGAAACCAAAAAAATCATGTTTTAGTGTTTCCATAGTCTAAGAGCCATAGTTTTTTCAGTTTTTGGGCGATTATCTTGGGTAGGGTATGATTTTTGAGATGACGGTTTGATTGGTACTATTTTGGCGTACATGTGACTTTTTTGATCACTTTTATTACCTTTTTTGGGAAGTAAGGTGGGCAAAATTTCAATTTCCTCATAGTTTTAATTTTTTTATTTTTATGGCGTTCACCGTGCGGGGAAAGTAACATGACCGTTTTATAGATCAGGACGTTACGGACGCGGCAATACCAAACATGTGTAGGGAATTTCATTTTTTTTCATTTTTAATCAGTGATAAAAGTGTTTTTTGATTTTTCCTTTTTTTTCACTTTTTTTTTTACCTAGACCCACTTGGTTCTTGAAGATCCAGTGGGTATGATGTCTGTATAATACAGTACAGTACACTATATAGTGTACTGCACTGTATTTCATTCACACTTTGTCTGAACAGATCTATGCCTTTAGCACAGATCTGTTCAGCACCATGGACAGCAGAATGCCTGAGAAGGCGTCCTGTTGCCATGGGAACCTTCCCCGTCTGCTCAGTTGTGGCCACAACTTCGCAGACGGGGAAGGGTAAGGACGGGGCTGTCTGGGGGCTCTCTCCCTCTCCATCGGGGGGCTGCAAAGGGAGAACCCTCTTACTGTTAACTTTTTCCATGGAAAGGGTTAAACGGCTGACATCGCATCAGCCATTTATACCAGGGTGTTAGCAATGTGCTGACACCCTGGTATACCACTGCACACCAACGATTATTCAAGGGGAGGCGGGCGGGCACCGCCTGCCGCACCGCCTCCCGCACCGCCCACAACCCCCCCCTGCACCACCCGCCGGCATAAAATCATGCAGGGGTGCAGGGGGAAGGGGGTGCAAAATCGATCTTTTAGGCACACAAAAGTTTCTGATCAGGGACCGCGGGGATCAGAAACTGCAGAAAGCGGGGGGTCACATGTGGCCGATACGGGGGTCACATGACCGCGCCTGGCGTTGTGACAGGATGCCGGCTGAATGATTTCAGCCGGCATCCTGTTCGGATTAACCCCCGGGGCGCCGCAATCGCGATTTAAACTTAGGACGTACCGGTACGCCCTGAGTCCTTAAGGATTCGGGAAATAGGGCGTACCGGTACGCCCTACGTCCTTAAGGGGTTAATACTTACCAAGACATATTTCTGATCATTCCCTGGTATTGTTATCAGCTAATTTCCTCCCTCCTAGGCAAAGAGGCATCACAATCTGGAGATTTAACCCGTTCTGGCTCCAGGTACTAGAGGATATAATGGGCTTAAAGTATAAGCTGCAGAAATTCTTTGAAGCTAATGAAGGTTCAGCCTCTAAATCTGTGATATGGGACACTATGAAGGCCTTCCTGAGAGGAATTTTGATTGCAGAGGTCAACAGGACAAAAAATAAGAATAGGACCTTAAATGAACCTCTAAGTAGGTAATGGGCGCATTTTATCAAATTACTCTCATTTGCATGTAGTCCTGATAGACTAAATATCGCCCTTTTTTCCACCCACTAATTAGAATAAAACGTAACTTTTATTTTATCACATTTGTTAGAATCTCTCTTGAGATATGAGAGTAATATTTTAAAATGTTGCAGGATAGCCTTCAGTATTAGCGGCGTATCTGTTAGGAATCTATTGTTTACTGCCTATAGTCTCAGCAGTACTTGGTTGATATCCCTTTGTTATATAGACTGGTGTATTGCGCGCATACACCAGACCTAACTACCAGATTATGAGTAACATATTCATGCTACCTGCCTAACTGTGCTACTACTGCTTCCTTCTAAAAACTGGCGGACAGGCGGTGCAGATAGCTCCACAGACCAAGAACATGATATCAACTCCCTCTTTTTTAGTACCAGGAGTACAACTGAGAGACAGAGACAAGTGGGGTTACAGTCAGAAAACATAGAGGTGATGAAACAGACTCAAAAATGCTAATTATAAATTTGGCCAAACTGATATTACAACCGGCACATGAAAATTTAATAAGAAAGGTACTGTTTTTCACACCAGCCCCAAGATTTGACTGCTTCACATGGGTAAAAGATATCTGTTTGCTCGCAAGCTAGCCTTACACAAAGAATATGAAAATAAAGAGAAAAACTATGAAGAAATACAGAGAAGGGAGACAGCAGCTCTGGAGATTCTTGAGCAGCTATCAAGGGAAGGAATGGGGTAAATTGTACCCCCTACCCCTCCATTTAGTACCATGGCCCCAAAGTCTAAGTTTACCCCATCATTTAGCAGGTATGCAAATATACAGACGTTCGCTGATGTGATCACTAAAGATCTACAAAAAATAAAAACAAGGAGTAACAATAAAAATAACCTACCAGAAGAGAAGAGAAGAGGAAGGCTCTGAAAGACCTAACAGAGAATGACCAATTAATAATCAAGCCCTCAGATGAAGGAGGAAATGTTGTACTAATGGATATAGAGGATTACAAAATAATGGTAATGACACTCCTTAATGATGACAGTACGTATAAGCCATTAAGTGAGAATCCAACTGAAAAATATACCTCGGAACTGAAAAACATTTATTAAAAATGCAGTGATCGCAAATTTATTACCAAAGAGGAATTCAAAGTTCTTTTTAATCCACGACCTACTATAGCTACTTTTTATGCTATACCAAAAGTCCACAAGAAGAGAGAACCAATTCCAGGTAGACCTAAAGTCTCAGAAAATCTATGTGAGGGAATAAGTGAATATGTTGATCAGATCATTTCCCCATTTGTGAAGTCTCTTCCGTCCTATTTGAGAGATACTAAGGACAATGTAGTCAGACTCCAGGAGACCCAGGTTAACAAAAATACACTAATAGCAAGCCTTGATGTAGAGGCCTTGTATACTAGTATACAACATGAACTGGGTATATCGGCTGTGGAATTTCTTCTTAAAACTAAAGGAATACAATATGACAAGCACAATTCATTTGTTTTATCGCTATTGCAGTTTTTGTTAACACACAATTTAATGGAAAATATTATTTACAGACCAAAGGGACAGCCATGGCGACTATTTGTGCACAGAGTTTAGCAAATTAGTTTTTAGGGTGGTGGGAAGATCAAATAGTGTTCACTGACAAATGTCAAAAATATACCAATCACATTTTGTTTTGGGGACGTTATATAGATGATATTTTAATTTTTGGGGACAACACTGACTCACAGTTTTTTGAATTTCTCAAAAATCTTAATGACAACACAGTAGGATTATTAAAAATATATGTTTTCTGGATCTAAAAATCACTATGGAGCCTGACGGCAGTGTCCAAACTTCAGTGTATAGAAAACCTACCTCTACCATAATTTTTTCCACTGGAAAAGTTTTCACCCGTCTCCCCTCAAGAAGGGAATACCGGTAGGATATTATTTACGACTCTACCATGGAAGCAGGAAAGTGATCTTTTATATAGGAGATTTTTGGATAGAGGATATCCCAAAAGATGCCTCAATCGAGCCTACAACAAGGCCAAAAACATGGATAGGACTCAACTTCTGACAAACCAAAAATCTGACTCTCACAGTAAGATCATTTGATGTATTAACACTGTTTGATATAGAGTATTAGAAAGTACGTAAGATACTACAGCGCCATTGGCATTTTCTACAAGCAGACAATGATCTGAATGAGGTACTACCAACAAGACCAAGTATAACATGTAGGAGGGGAAAAAACCTCAAAGAAACTTTAGTACACAGTCACTTCCAGACACAGAGGAAGAAAAGATAGAGACATGGCTTGGAAATAAAGGAATATTTCCATGTGGAGACTGTACCTTCTGTAACCTAATGATACCAACCAAAACATTTACTAATCCCGTAGATGGGAAAAAATATCAAAGAGGGGTTTCATCAATTGTAAGTCTACAGGAGTTGTCTATATTATCAAATGTGACTGTCTCAAACTGTATGTAGGGAAGACCATACAGGAATTAAGGAGGCGGATATCAAGACATCTAAGTAGTATCAACACCACAGAAGATACTACGTTAGGGAGACATATAAGATCACAACATCAAGGAAATGCCTCAAGCTTGAGATTCTGGGGAATTAGTAAAATGAAATAAAACTACCGTAGGCCCAAGACAAGGCAATGTGGATAAAAGACTGCAACAAGAAGAGACAAGATGGATATATCGTCTCAATAGACGGTCACCCTCTGGACTAACTGAGGGGTTTACGTACTCGTCCTTCCTGTGACACAGCTCCAAAATTATCAGTATAAAATATGGATATAGTAATAGAGAGGAAGAATATATATACAAAAAAGAGGCTGAAGATACCTATGTCAATTATGATATGATTATATCTATGTTCAGTGATATTAAGTCAGATTGTTGGCAGAGACATCTGGGAGCTGTGAAGTAAAAATATTTAAAAAGGAAAAGGAAAATATAGAGAATGTGAATTACAATAAAAGTACATAGGATATACCAAAAAGATTGAAGTGTTAATTGGTGATAAATGTCCCAAAGGATAGCTTCCAGTAAAATATTGGAGAAGAGATACCAATGGTCTTATTGATAAAAGGAAATCAAAAATAAATAGTGCAAAGGACCTCCTCCCCTCCCCAAAACCCCCCCCCCCCTCCCCTGTGTATTACCTCATAAGAGGGTACTATCTTTAATAGTAATATACTAGGACTACAGTAAAATTAGTGATCTTACATATAATGAAAATAAGATACATTAAAGCACTAATAGCTGATTGAAGTTGGGCCAATATACAGATGCAGCAATCGAGCTGACTATGCATGTTACCAAATGAAGAATGCACAGTTATAATTATAAAATAAGTGCCAATAAAATGTTACAACTTTATCCCCATTCCCAGCATATGAGACAAACAGGCATGCGCAGTAAGTGGCTATAAGTGAAGAATAATACTCTAGTTCTAGCGCAGGTAATCCTACGTTCACTCTTTACAGCACTCTGGCACTAAAGATGCTATTAACTATTTATTTAGGAGTTATTCAAAAGGGCGTTCCCCTCATGGCAGGCAAACACATCTGCTTCATTCTTTGGCAGGAAAATCTTTTAGAAAGGTTTTTAGGTTTTTACTACCACCCGGAAGGTTTAATTAGTGATAAAGACAATTCTGCGCAGTAACTGTCCAGTTGTGTCCAGGCACTCGGAAAGCTACTCCTGGTCACTTGTGCTAATGAGGTCCATAAGCTAAGTTTAGCTGTTACCCTCGCTAGTCTTTGCATCTTGGTGTTTAGACTCACTATCTGGTGCTTGGTTTCTATAGTTATCTTCTCCGGGCTTGATCAGGGCCCAGAGGAAAGGAACACAGCTACATGGTGACTTTAGCCTGTCTTTCTCCTACTTGCTTCTCCTACTAACTCCTCTCTCTCTACATTCTGTTCTCAGCTAGATACACTGCACTATATATATTATGCGGTGCCAGCACCACCTAGGGGCGAATGGATGTCAATGAAATTGCCAGCCAGATAATAGAGAATACCATACAATGCAAATAATCACATGTACAGTACAGACCAAAAGTTTGGACACACCTTCTCATTTAAAGAGTTTTCTTTATTTTCATGACTATGAAAATTGTAGATTCACACTGAAGGCATCAAAACTATGAATTAACACATGTGGAATTATATACATAACAAAAAAGTGTGAAATAACTGAAAATATGTCATATTCTAGGTTCTTCAAAGTAGCCACCTTTTGCTTTGATTACTGCTTTGCACACTCTTGGCACTATCTTGATGAGCTTCAAGAGGTAGTCACCTGAAATGGTCTTCCAACAGTCTTGAAGGAGTTCCCAGAGATGCTTAGCACTTGTTGGCCCTTTTGCCTTCACTCTGCGGTCCAGCTCACCCCAAACCATCTCGATTGGGTTCAGGTCCGGTGACTGTGGAGGCCAGGTCATCTGGCGCAGCACCCCATCACTCTCCTTCATGGTCAAATAGCCCTTACACAGCCTGAAAGTGTGTTTGGGGTCATTGTCCTGTTGATAAATAAATGATGGTCCAACTAAACGCAAACCGGATGGAATAGCATGCTGCTGCAAGATGCTGTGGTAGCCATGCTGGTTCAGTATGCCTTCAATTTTGAATAAATCCCAACAGTGTCACCAGCAAAGCACCCCCACACCATCACACCTCCTCCTCCATGCTTCAAGGTGGGAACCAGGCATGTAGAGTCCATCCGTTCACCTTTTCTGCGTCGCACAAAGACACGGTGGTTGGAACCAAAGATCTCAAATTTGGACTCATCAGACCAAAGCACAGATTTCCACTGGTCTAATGTCCATTCCTTGTGTTCTTTAGCCCAAACAAGTCTCTTCTGCTTGTTGCCTGTCCTTAGCAGTGGTTTCCTAGCAGATATTCTATCATGAAGGACCTGATTCACACAGTCTCCTCTTAACAGTTGTTCTAGAGATGTGTCTGCTGCTAGAACTCTGTGTGGCATTGACCTGGTCTCTAATCTGAGCTGCTGTTAACCTGCGATTTCTGAGGCTGGTGACTCGGATGAACTTATCCTCCGCAGCAGAGGTGACTCTTGGTCTTCCTTTCCTGGGGCGGTCCGCATGTGAGACAGTTTCTTTGTAGCGCTTGATGGTTTTTGTGACTGCACTTGGGGACACTTTCAAAGTTTTCCCAATTTTTCGGACTGACTGACCTTCATTTCTTAAAGTAATGATGGCCACTCGTTTTTCTTTACTTAGCTGCTTTTTTCTTGCCATAATACAAATTCTAACAGTCTATTCAGTAGGACTATCAGCTGTGTATCCACCTGACTTCTCCACAACGCAACTGATGGTCCCAACCCCATTTATAAGGCAATAAATCCCACTTATTAAACCTGACAGGGCACACCTGTGAAGTGAAAACCATTTCAGGTGACTACCTCTTGAAGCTCATCAAGAGAATGCCAAGAGTGTGCAAAGCAGTAATCAAAGCAAAAGGTGGCTACTTCGAAGAACCTAGAATATGACATATTTTCAGTTGTTTCACACTTTTTTGTTATGTATATAATTCCACATGTGTTAATTCATAGTTTTGATGCCTTCAGTGTGAATCTACAATTTTCATAGTCATGAAAATAAAGAAAACTCTTTGAATGAGAAGGTGTGTCCAAACTTTTGGTCTGTACTGTATGAACATTAAGGCTACTTTCACACTTCCGTTCAGAACGAATCCGTCTGCATTATATTTAAAAAAAATTCTAAGTGTAAAAGTAGCTCGGACGGATCCGTCCAGACTTTACATTGAAAGTCAATAGGGGGACGGATCCGTTTGAAAATTGAGCCATATTGTGTCAACTTCAAACGGATCCGTCCCCATTGACTTACATTGTAAGTCTGGACGGATCCGTTTGCCTCCCCAGGGCAAGGCGGACACCCGCAGCGTTCAGGTGTCCGCCTGCTGAGCGGAGCGGAGGCTGAACGCTGCCAGACTGATGCATTCTGAGCGGATCCGCATCCACTCAGAATGCATTAGGGCCGTACGGATGCGTTCGGGGCCGCTTGTGAGAGCCTTCAAACGGAACTCACAAGCGGAGCGCCGAACGCTAATGTGAAAGTAGCCTAAGATGTTTGAAGTGTCCCATTTACACACTGATGTGGGACGCTGCAGTAGCTCAGTTAGGCAGGCAGCATGAATATGTTAGTCATAATCTGTAGTTAGGTCTGGAGTATGCAACCAAGTAACTGCTGAGACTATAGGCAGAAAACAATGGATTCCTAACAGATTCGCCATTAATACTGAAGGCTATACTGCAACATTTTAAAATATTACTCTCATATGTCAAGAGAGAGTCTAACAAATGTGAATAAGGCTACTTTCACACTAGCGTTCGGGCGGATCCGTTCTGAACGGATCCGCCCATAATAATGCAGACGGAGGCTCCGTTCAGAACGGATCCGTCTGCATTATATTAGCAAAAAAAAGCTAAGTGTGAAAATAGCCTGGGACGGATCCGTCCAGATTTTCAATGTAAAGTCAATGGGGGACGGATCCGCTTGAAGATTGAGCCACATTGTGGCATCTTCAAACGGATCCGTCCCCATTGACTTACATTGTAAGTCTGGACGGATCCGCACGCCTCCGCACGGCCAGGCGGACACCCGAACGCTGCAAGCAGCGTTCAGCTGTCCGCCTGTCCGTGCGGAGGCGAGCGGAGCGGAGGCTGAACGCCACCAGACTGATGCAGTCTGAGCGGATCCGCCTCCATTCAGACTGCATCAGGGCTGGACGGCTGCGTTCGGGTCCGCTCGTGAGCTCCTTCAAACGGAGCTCACGAACGGAAACCCGAACGCTAGTGTGAAAGCAGCCTAACTAGAGAATTGGCACTGCAGTCCCAGGGAGATGAGAGTATATACCTAAATGGCCCTTCGGAAGATAATGCGCGGCAGTGGCAGCAAGCACAGCAGCGCTACAATGAACAGCTCTTGGATAATGCAGACAATAAGCGTTTTTTCCAGAAACAGAAATATTATGAAGAAGGGGAGAGGGCGGGTCACCTACTAGCATTGATGTCTAAGGCTCACCATGACACGGCATATATAGCGGCCTTACGCTATGTGCAGCACCGAGGGATGTCTTAGACATCTTGAAAT